>NW_028278200.1:0-600000 GCF_059751315.1 Micrasema longulum
TTATTCAAAATATTGGGATGTGAATACTTCGTCTATGCCTGAAATTAAGCCCGCGTAGTTCTTGCGTGTGATATTTGGTTATGTGGTCAATTTTGAGAAGATTAAAGATATGCGAACATTCTGCAATCGTTCTAATTTATCAAGCAGTTTAGAATTAGCATCGGGGAAACATTGTAAGGAATTAATTCCTATGCGTAGGTACGGTATGTCAACGAATCCCGTTATTTGCGGCACATTTACAATGTTGTCGGAGCTGTTAAAACATCAACCCCGAACTTTAACTGCAAGCCAATTTTGGCGTGAGCTTGACTTTTAATTCGAAACCAAAACGCCCGATTGTGCCGAGAAAGCGAGTAAAAACTGTTCGGATAAACGTTAAAAAGATGGTGCAATTTTTCATTGGTAAGTAGATACCTAGGTACTTTTTTATGATTGAATTCCAAAACTAAAAATAATTGTTGTATAATTATAATAGTTCAGAAACCGCGTACGCGCATCAAACCAAAGCCGACTAGACTACTCATAAATGAGTAGATTTACGTTTTGGCCATTAGTTACTCTATAGACGTCGCTTAGTACGCAACTCTCGATTTGAATTCAATTACGCCGTGTTGTGTCGTTTTTAAGTGTCAAATTACTGCTGGGATTAAATGGGAATAGGGTAGAATCATATTTCATGTGTAAGTAGCGAATTCACAAATAATATTATTTAAGAATCGGATTATTTTACCGTTTGTCAGATTGTGAAATAAAACTAGGTAATATTGCCAGGGTAGTTGAATTTTTTACCCGGCTTTCTATTAATAAGCCTTAGTATAATATAAAACAGTTTTAATTTACTTAAGTACTCAATGATTTTCAAATGTTTTATTTTTACAATTTCCTAATAAAAGTACATATTTTTTGTGGTAAAACACAACATAACACAATACAAAATTAACTCATATTTGTGTAAGGATAATAATTGCCACATCATGGATGTGATGTATGCAAACTTGGTTCTACGCGCCTTCAGGTATATTATATTTTTGTGATAATTGCTTTCAAATAAATAATTATTTTCATAAATGTCAAACGTTGCTCTTTTTACCAACCGGGATGCACTTAATGTAGTAATAAGATTTTTTTAAATGTATTAAATGTCAGTTAATATTATTTTAGCACTACCAAAAATCCAGTAAAAATAAATAAATAAGTAGAAATACCAAGGAACTTAAGGGAAGCATCTGACAGGGATTCACAAAAAACGACTGTTATTTGTAAACATTAAAATACAAACTTATTTGTACACAAATAGTAACCTACTCCTAATTTTTCGGCATATGCATTCTCGAAAAATGCAACCCTGGTAGGTCTATCAATAAAACATTTACGCTCCTAACTTATCTTATACGGATTATATTGAAGATTTTAAGAACTATAAAAAT
This sequence comes from Micrasema longulum, assembly GCF_059751315.1. Classification (NCBI taxonomy): domain Eukaryota; kingdom Metazoa; phylum Arthropoda; class Insecta; order Trichoptera; family Brachycentridae; genus Micrasema; species Micrasema longulum. The sequence continues at coordinate 1,428 of NW_028278200.1, forward strand.
GCACATCCCAAAGCTCATCATTTCACTGAAAATCAATCGTAAATCGGTCCATTAGCTATTTAGTATATATTAATATATGTACACATATGAACATTGCCTTTTATATTTACATGGATTATTTATCTATCTATTCCGTAAATTGGGTTATATTTACTCACATGTACCCCAAGGATCCAACCTTGGCCCATTGCTGTTCTCTATTTTAAAATTATATTAAAGTGTTGTAGTCAATTCGCGTTTTTTATTATTCGCGGATGACTTAAAGCTATTTTTTAAAGTTGAAAATGATTATCGTACTCTCCAGGTGGACATAATAAACGTGTCTGAATGGGGAATATGAAATAAATTATTGTTTAATATTTCAAAATTCTCAGTTATGTTTTTCACCAGGGCCCACAAAACGCTTTTTTTCCGCTATGGAACTAATGATCAAAATCTTATGCGGATTTCGAAGTTTAAAGATCTGGGCATTAATTTTGTGAGTTCCCTGAGATTTCATGATCAGATCGAAACAGTTTGTAGTAGTTCGTTGAAGATGTTAGGATTCGTCCTGCGTACTACCAGGGTTTTTGATAATACACGAGTACTGAAAATTCTTTATAACTCGTTAGTGCGAATGAGACTTGAGAGTGACTCGATGATTTGGGGACCGTGTGAGTTGTACTCTCTTATGGTGGAGAGGGCTCAGAAGAATTTTTTTCGGTTTCTCTACATGAGAGAGTGCAGATATTATCCGTAGCTTTATCCCACTGAGTTTCTCCAGGGTATGCTTGGTTACAACAGTTTGAAGACGAGAAGGAATGTGTATTTAACTATGCATTTTTTTCGATTGTTGCGTGGTATTATTGACAACCCTGAAATTATGCGAAGCATTAGTTTTTATGTTCCGGATAATTACCTTAGACAGCGTCAACATAGACTGTTTCACATTCAAATATACAGGATCAACCTGCCGATGGTTATGCCTGTTGGAAAGGCTATCTCTCTGTTGACCAATATTACTTTGGACATTGACATTTTTTACGTCTCTGAGGGAGTTTTCCGTTACACGATTCTCTTACTTTTATAACAAAATATTATTTTTAAGATATTATGTATACCTATGTTTTATTTTAAAATACACCTTATTTTACTGACTTTTTATTATTATTATTTCTATTTGTATGAATTAAGATACTACATTTTGTAATGTAACTATATATGAACAAATAAATCGAATAAAAAAAAGTAATACTTAAGAACGAATTGTGTTATTTTTTTACAATAATTATTGCAGTGCAATTAAATCTTTCATTCGTAAATACAATCAAATTTGTAAATAGATAATTGGTAAATTTTTAAACGGATTTTTCGAAATTTCAACAGTTGCCAACTAGTGTCGTTTCTATTGCAATACGAACTAAATAAATAAATAAAAAAATAATTATATTTCTTTCTCACGTGGAGTAACCGTTTTTGTTAATCGACGGTGACTATTTATAGCGTATCAAGAAATATTTAACTAATAAATATTTATATGACATTTGTACTGACATGAAATATGATATAACTACATATTTCATCAGGGGAATTAAATAAAGTAAGCGCATCTACCTTATAACTTTGTAAAATAAAAATAAGAAGAATAAAACAAAAATTAGGAGACCTTAAATACGTGATTGGCTGTATTATTATTTCACCTATACAATATTTTCATTATTTTCGGTATTAAAATAATTTTAATAGGTACTTACCTACTGTAAAGTTTATGTATGATTAAATGGTTTCGTCTCTTTTGAAATCAACGTTTTTGCTGGTTTGGATCGCAATATTGACTCTCCTGAGATGTGCATACAAATGACCGTTTAAGTTATGAAAGGCACTGCCGGGCTCGTAGATTACTTTCATTGTTAAAATATGTATTCCGAGGGGACTCTGAAAACTCCCGCCAGTTGGAAAGTTGTTGACAATTTCGCTATGCGCAAGACGTTTCAACTATAACCGACTTTCATTCAAAGCTTTCATGCACTATGAACATACGCGATCGTTTACTAAATCTTTTCTACGCCCTAATAGCTTCATTCATTATTGATAAGGCCTTTGGACTTCGCCAGAGTTTTTAAAAGCAAATAACGCTCCCACTCTCAGGGAGTAACAGGTTTGTTTGTTACGGACCAAAGCTCATGTTCTTCCAATCCCGTGTAGAGTCGTCTGAAAGGAAGTTCATTACGCGCGCCAAAAGGGGAATATAACGGAGAATACGGGATGACGCGATAATAAGACGGCCGTTTGTTTCAATTCACGTCGAGTGGCGGTGTACCGTAAGGTTCTGTTTACATTCATTTACGATTCATAGGCAATCGGGATAAGGTCGTCCGGGAGTCGCGATTTAAGTTTTGAAGCGCCCGCATCCGAAAGGCTTTCAATCACGGCGCCTCCGCTGGTGCGCGCGGCGCTATCGACCGGCGCGGGCGTCGCGGCGGTAGCGCTGCTCCGCCCGCCGCCGCCGCCGAGTGTTCGTCCGACCGCCGCCCCGACCGCCCGCACACGCCGCGCGCGTCACGCGACCGCGACTCACGACACGACCTGCGCTCGTCATATGTTCAGCCTAGCAAACTATTCCGCCGCCGAATGATGAATGAACCTCGTCACTAACTACGCCGGGAGAGTGTTTTCTGTGGTAGTGATTTATTTGAAAACTTCAATCGTCGCGTTATTTGTTTATTTTGAAATTATATTTAAATAATAAAGGAATTGTCCAAGAAAGTTGTTACTGAGCGTGTTAAATATACCAATGAAGGAATTGAAGTGATCTAGATAACGTCACTTACGATACATAAAAAGATTAATTATATAGTTTTTTTTCTTCTTACTATATTTCAATGTATGAATCTAAATTGAATTTAAAATATGTTAAACTTATTTAAACCGAGGTGTGATTGATTCCTATTTTATCATAATAATAATAATAATAATAATGTTACCATTTAAAAATTGACGTAAATGAGTAAGTGTTGTTTATAAAGTGGTTCAAACAAAAACTTATTTGCGTAAGGTTAAATATCGTAACTATTTTCTTGTTATATAAAGTTGTGTTTACCTCGCAAAGTTCATGATGGCAGTGAAAATTCCGTGAACTGTTCAGTTGAGTGGACTGATCGGAACACGTTCGTCGGGGAAAGTTTGACTTCACTTCTCAGGAGGTAAACAGCCACACAACACGGACCGAGCATGAATACATCACGCTCCCACAACAAGTGACGGACTATAGACGGATCCTTTCGTTGTTCTTCTGATCATAAAAGGTGAGAGTTTACCATTTTCTTAAACTTTAATTATTCTAAATATATTATTGTACCTAAAATAAGCAAATAAGAAACGTTACATTTTTCTGGGGAATAAATTTTACCTCACTATTTTTTTATTAAAAAAAAAATATTTGAATAATTTATCTTTCCGTTATCTCAAATTTTAACGAAATTTAAGGTACTGATGAGGTTATTTTGAGTTATCATGCAGTATGTTATTCGTCCTTTTTTCCGACGTTTCGGACAGAATTGCAACGTCCATCACCTGGGCGAACAACATATGCATTATTATGATTATTATCAAGAAAAAATCTTAAATCTCCCCCTCGACAAAGTACAGCAGAATTATCCCAGGCCAGGCATTGCGAAAACAATAAAATTAATTTTGAAAAAAATTAATCACGTACTTTAAAACTTACTTAATTTGAAAATCGCCCAATCGAATTGGAATAAAAATATTATAACGACAACGTATTTTTTGTTTTTGGAATAAATATGTTAAAACATTTTATACATTTCTTGGATTCAAATAACAAATTGAGAGGACCTACCCACAACGATTTTTTTTTATAAATAAAATAGCAATAAAATGTTGTGTAATTGGTTTTTTATTCAGGTTTTTTTTATTAAATATACATCTTTCTATTACAAAACTAGCTCTCAGTAAGGGTGAAGCGGAAGAGAGAAAAGGGATCTCTCTGGATTGTTATTCTGCCGGAGGGCGTCTTTATTACGATTTTTCGCCCTTGAAACTCGTGACAGGTAAAGATTCGTTTCTGTTTCAAACCTTGGATGAAACTGCCGATACTGGAAACATATCTCCCGTATTTTGTGGGGAAAAAAGATTGAAAATAACTGTTTTTTCGCGGTAAAAATAATTTTTAAAACAGGAAATTCGTTTTGGAAATCAAATAAAACTATATTGAAGCAAAAATAATATTCCATTTCCAACCCTGATCATGTAATATATTGCACTTTTTTATATTTAAAATACAAACAGATGTACAGATTACAATGCTTAATGCTTATGCACAGGGAGAAATAAAAGAGAATAAATTAAAGGGCCAGCTATCTAATTATACACATTCACTTTAATTTTACCAAAACTAACGACGGTTTCAACATTTAAAAAATGTATAATAATAATGCAATAAGTTTATTTGATATCTTAACTTTTTTTCTATTTAGTCGAGAAAGTGATATTGTCCATGGAGCCGCCGCCAGAATTGATGATCATACGGGCCCGATTTATGACATTTTCCTTCACTCTTTCCAGTACTTCCGGCGCTAGGTTCTCACATTCTTGACAGATATTCTTTTTGAGGGCTTTAAGAGTCTGAGACTTGTTAACATAGACTCTTGACTTCAAGAAACCCCACAAAAAAGTCAGGAATGGTTAAATCAGGCGATCTTGCCGGCCAGTGCAAATCACTAAAACTAAAGGTTAAGCGACCTGGAAATACAGCCCTCAGAATATTGGTTGTGGCTCGTGCAATATGCGCCGTTGATCCATCCTGTTGGAACCACATGTTCTCCAATCCCAAAATTCTTTGTAAAGACCACCGATTGATGCCCAATTACGTGGCACGTCGTCTGGTCGATACTCCGGGATCCTCTGCGACATCTTCAGCCGGGATATTCTCAGCAGAGCGGCTGCTCCGGGGCTGGCCAGACCCGGCAGCATCTCATGTTGTCCCATACACTTCTATACGAGCGGCTGAACGCCGTAGTGCTTATTCAGTTGGTGTTGGACGACCGGGAAATCTGCGCCTAAATTCACGCTGCGCCAATACCACCGACGAATTATTCCGCAAAAAAATCGAAACAATTTTTCCGCGTTCTTAGAAGAGTATAGCGATTCATGTCTTATTGACGTGTATTTTGTATCTGTTTACTTCACAAATGTCAAAGAAAAAAAAACATTTGCCGCCATTTGCAAAAGTTATGACACCTTCCGATAGGTTGATGACTTTTGCGCCACCTTATTTTTATAATGTTAAATTAATCTAGAGTATTTCATTTTTCCTATCATATTACAGTAATATAATATAATGCAATCATTTTACAGTTTTTATGTAATAATATTGTTATAAAAACTAACCAAGCCCGGTCTTTATAAAATATCATCGCAAGGGCGTTTTTGTTTATTTTCTGTACATAAAATGAAATATTAGTAGACGGTTTACATCGATTTTTATATCAGCTTATGACTATTTTTAGTATGTTAACCGTCATACAGAAAATCTAGAGAAAATCATATTTTGAAAAAAAAATTCGAAGGAAAATAAACACAGTATTATAAGATATATTATTTATTGAAAAAGGTTTAGAAAATTGTTAAAATATATTAAATACAAAATACTTGAGAATAATTTGAATAACGTATTAAAAATAAATCAACTCGGATTTTTCGTTTCCTTTAAAAATAAAATATCAACGGATAATAAATATATTTTTAAAAAATAGTTCCCGTTTGTTTTATTCCGTTTTTTTTTTTATAAAACACGTTTCGTTCAATATTATACAGAAATGACGGAAAGCCCAGTAAATAAAAATGAAATCTTTTCCCCAAAATGGTTTATTTGTCACTGTTAAAGGTTGAAGTGCGTATAATGTAAAAGGTAATACGAAGACTTCAAAATTCCTTTCTGATTCAATCAGTTTTGAGATGAAACCGGAAGTCTTCATACATCACAAGTTATTTTATAACGCATTAATATATTCCAGAAATATTTATATCGGCACATTAATGAATGGAAAAATGGAAATAAGTTTTGTTATGTTTTGTTATCACGTTTGTACTATATCATTTAAAAAACAATGGCTTGTAACCACTATTATACCTTTGTAAGTGTCGTGTAAAAAAAATCAAGTTGACCGATTTAATGGTTAAATTTAATTTCTCTTATTAAATAATAGTTACATTAGAAATATTAACCAAAACCAAGTTGTATCCCAAATCAACACAGGATTCTTGGCCTCAAAGTTATGGATACGGTTTTTTTTATGAATAAACAAAAAAAAATATTAAAAAAAACTTGACATGTAATCAACCAAAATAGAGGAAGACCTATGAAAAAAAAAATTACCATATTTAATGAATAATCCGCTAAGCCTTTATTTTAGATAGCACGTGGAAAAAAGTTATGATAAATACACCTAGCAATGCCTGGCAGGAATCGAACCCGCGAAGCTAGTTCCACAGTCGACCGCCTAACCAATTGCGCCACGGCGTTTGTCAATTTTTGATGATAATTGTTTACAGTAGTAAAATACTTATATTTTTTATAGCTTTATACGTTTATTTATTTCTTAGATATTTCTTTAATTTTACGGATAACTTTTTGTAGTAATTACTTGATAAAACTCTCTAGTTATCAATTTTGATAAAAATAATAATTAAACAATAATTAATATATAAAATGTTAAAACTTAACCAAAAAGTTCGATTGATATTTATATCCAAATAATGATATAATTTTACTTCTTATCTAACAGTTTTGGGTTGCTTTAACTATATTTATCACAATATCATGGAAAGACCAGAAAATAAAAGTGGGTTTATCTTATAAAAGTATATTTACCTTATAAATTTTCTCATACAATCAGTCCGTTTTCTTTCGTTCGGGTTTTAAGCGATTATGCAAATAGTAAAAACCATCATGATTAATAAACCTAATCAAAAACCAACAATTAACGAAGGTGCATATCATATTAAAGTCAATATCAAGGGTAGCTTATTGTTATTTCTTCCGGACTGTGAAACGTATCTGCCCATTTTCCAGTTCTACGCGCTATAGAAATGTTTCAAAAGTTCTAGAGTCAATAAGGGTCAGTGGGTAGATAGATTTATAGACATAAATATGCACCTACTCGTACAACATTCACGGCGGTTGGCTAGTAAATGAAATGATTCGCCTACTTCCCTAGTTTGGAAATAGGATGTTGAATAATTCTACCCTTTTCCCCGTTTTGGAACCTTAGGGGAGGGAGGAAGACGAAGATATAAAGTTTTCTTGATTCAGCGGAATGGGCAGCTTGAATTATCACCTAGGAGTCCGTTTACGTAATGATTTTCCCAACTAATGCACTCAGCACTCGGTTCAATCTCACATCGCATCCCTGGCTATTCCGCCAACTTACAAAACCGACTCACTAATACGCAAAGACCTCGAAGCAAAATTGACTTGACTTAAGAATATGCAAATTAACGATTAACGCTGTTTTTAAAACGTATTTTTTTAAGAAACTTATGAGCTAGAAAAAAAAAGTATGTTCTTGTATATGTCCCGGGGACGATAGATAGGTTGCTCACTGAATTATCAGAGAGCATATGACCAATATTGGTGGGGAAAGACTGTCCATAGGCGAGACGTGCTTGGAGTTACTGCGTGATCACCATCCTCAAACATTTCAAGTGAATAGATAGGAGGAGATCTTTGAAAACATAATAACCTTGTTTTTTCATTGAGTAATACTCGCTAAATTATTTCATAGGAGCGCGAAGAAAATACTCTATCTTTTATTAATAATAACAAAAAGACGTCAAAATAATTTTGTGTACAGAAGTCCATAACATCACATTTGTTTTCATTCAATGATTTATTAATTTTTTATTAAATTGCTCATTTATTTTGATAGAATATTTTCAATCAAGATTCGTGAGCTCGTTTGAAATAAAAAAAACGTATGTATACAAATCCAACTTCCCTTAAATATCAATACTTAAAATACATTTTTAAAAAATATATCAGCGTAAATATATTACAACAGAGATGAAGAACATTTAAAAGAAGGTAATATAGAAGTTTAGGCATCTACAGGGCTTATGACTTGTCAATGGCTGGTTTAAGTGCCCACTTTACACAATGTGTAACATTTACCATTCTGCCTATATTTGAACATCTTTATTCCTGCAATTCTTTCATCTGTTGATGTTTGTGAAGTTAAAGAGCCGACGTTTTTATTTATGCGGGTGAGATTCATCTAATTGAATTATTTCACTTACATACTAGGCAACGCCTAAAAATGTTATTTTTCCAATTTATGTACTTCTTCATGGACCAGGTGGATTTATTAACAATATTTTGAGTTTGTAAACAGCTCCCCGGGGAGTTGAATCCAGTCCCTGTCTACAAAAATTTGGACAAACTCAAAATATTGTTGATATATCAGAGTGTCCGACAATTTTAATCCACAAAACCATGTAAATGAATTATCAATTGTTTTTAAAAATAATGATGAATTTCAACCAAGAAGGTTTACTATTCAACTAATGTGAATGTTCTAGAAGTTATCATTGAATATGTACTAAGTAGGATTTTAATATTTGTATCTCAACTTTGCCACTTTTCATTTTAGGAAGTACAGTTAATTGTAAACTATAATCGGTAAACTTCTAAACGTATTATATTAAAATTGAGTTGACATTTTTGTGCAGTGAAGTTTAATACAACCCGAACGAAAACCTCGGTAGACTGTATGTTTGGATTAAGAGTAATCTATTTTTAATCAGATTACTGCTGCAGTTCCTATAATTAAATTTGTTCCTTAAAGCGGTGGTCAACACGAGGTTAGTACTGTTTTGTATCGATCAGTCTACGGTAACACACAAGGCACAATTTTCAATAACACTTCAGTATATTTATACGAAAACAACAAGAGAAATTATTTTTACTTTAGGAATAATATTTAGTAAATACGTAATCAATTAATTGCAATATTTCACTGTAGCTCGAGAGGCGCCAAAATGGTCGCCGCTATGGTCGTCTTGACGTATAACAATTGATCGAGGCGCCTGTAATCGGTATACCAATGCAGTACCCTAGGCATCATTAGGCGCCATGAAGAAATGGAAAGAATGTTTTAATGGATGTACAAAAAAGAAATATGGCAGCGGAAATATTGTTTTTCGACTTGCATTGGTAATCATTTTTATTTTATTGATACCCAGAAAATATTGGTTACTCTGGGAACGCGGCAAAATTATGCCTGCAGTTAACTAGGTATATCAATTATTTTCATGAAGAAATAACTTAAGAAAGTTGAAATGAATAAGTGATTTGTTCTTTGCGTATTAACCGTTTTTATAATATGTACTTCTCTTGTCTCATGAAATATTGTACGAAGTAAAAATATTACGAGTATATTGGTTCTGCCCGATTTATATATTATATCATTTTTTGGAACATTTAATTTTATAATATTTTGAACTGCTGGATTATTCCTCAATTGATTACATGAACTTAAATAAAATAGAATGCTTAGAATCTCACCAAAATCAATAAAGTTTTCGTAATGTCCTTTTCGAGGGTTTAACATTTTTTATTGGATAGAAAAAACTAACAGCATTTTAAAAAATTTTTTAAAGTAGTTAAATAGATTATTGTATTATTCGAATAAGGGGAGTTCCTCTGAAAAATAATACCGATTTTCGTAGTTTGCCACATTTACACTTGTGATACTCTTGACGGGGGGATGCCATATATCTATGTCGAGTATAAATGTTATGGAATACAGTGTCTTGCTAGACCTGATTAAAGATACCATTAGATCCTCCACTCAGAACGACCGACCCCAAATTAGTCTGCTTAAAGGAAGTTGGAACTGATAACACATGAATATATGATCTTATACAGTGTGTTAGAGAAAACTGTAGAAGAACCTATTCACTCCCAATAGTATAAATTAACATATTTTTTAAAATTAAAAATAAAAAGTACTTTGAAAAATAATTTCGCTTCAATTTTATAAAAAAAATACGTCAAGTTATCATCATTCCATGACGGCTCCCTAGTTGGAGCATATGGTGTCCACACAAACAGTCCCGGGCCTTTTAGACGGCTGCCAGCTCCTGTGCCAGGTTCCTTCAATGTCAAGCTCGGGTCCCGTAATTCTAACACGAACATTCAGCAGAAGACATTCAGGAGTCCGAGACTCTGATGTCTTGTAAGGTAAACAAGCGGTTATGGCTCTCTGAAGGCAACCGCAGTATGTGGCCTAATCAACCGTTGACCACCCTCCATTTGATGACAGTTACCTGACTAAAATTGGCTTCGTTCATTTTCAAGTCTTATTCAAATATCTTGAGACTCAATGTTTTTAAATATAGATACATAATACATATAGGATTAAAATTATGGTCAAAATTGAATTATGAATACGAAGACTTGAATCAATCTATTTAGGTGGTATAATCGCTATGACAATCGCCAAAGGTCCATTTCATACGCTTCGTCTAAATCCACACGACACGGTAAAATGGGGATGTATTAAATTTTATAAGGCTTATTTGAATTATTTAAATTTTATTCAGTGGCTACTATCTCCTGCAAAAGATAATCGAGTGGATATTAGTCAGTCTCATGGTATTTTGGTAAGTGCATTTGCTTGCCTTTAAATAAATCAAAATAATTATAATACAATATAAATCAATCCACCCTATGTAATTGTATCGTGCCGTGTGGATTTTTTAGATTTAATAAAATCAACCTTTACGCCCGGTGAGATCACATTGGTATTTCTTTATTATTAAAAATATCACAAATAAAATAAATATATATATGCTTTAATAATTATTCATCACTGTAATTAGGCGTTAAAGCCTGTTGTGGCAGTTTAATCTTATGTAGCAAAAAAGTTAAATCAAAATAAAAAAAAGTCTAGTAACATTTTTGAAAACTGGACTATTTTAATATATCTGTGATTTTAACCATATTTTGATTTTAATCTTCCTATTTAAACTTACAAATAATAATAAAAAGTAATTTTGTAAATGAAATGGATTGTAATTACAATAAAATATAATACCTATATGATAAATTAAATTGTTTATAAATTTAAAAGTACATATTTGTTAAATGCGCTGGTAAAAAATAATGTTAAAATTTAATGTAACATTCGACTATATCCGAAATAATATGCAAATTTGAGTAATTCGTATTTTCATAAAGTATGACCACAATATTCCGAATTTGCGATAGCCATCGCATCTATTAGTAAATATGTCAATTTTGTGTATTAATTAGCGATCAGATATGATATAATGACAAAACAATGGGATGGATTCGCTTCATAAAACGATGGAATAATCGGCCGATAGATAAGTCTATTGGGAAGCTACGGCTGATAATTAAAACGAAGGGTAGTGAATTATCGCGAGCGGGTGTTTTGTCGTATTAGGGGAGCGGTCAAGCACAGGACTTATTGCTACCACGGAATTCATTCGTAAATCAATTATACATACATACGAACCGGGTGCTCTGCGCAATTAGTTGAGCGAACTCGAAATTATAAACTCGAAAATATTATAAACAGGCGCCGGCACCGTGGCGCCGTTGACGACTAGCTGTACTGGCGTCTTTCCACATCCTTCCATTCCGACCTGCTGACAAACCTCTAAAATAGATGCTGAGAGGATTTTTTACTAAAAAAAAATCATCACCATAATTTTATTCGCATACAATGGTACATTGAGTGCTGTACCCATCATCCTTTTCTTATGCATTCAGTTGTACATAGGACACTACATTGGCACTCCTATTGTAGCGTATATGGATCAATTTTGTTACATGGACGGTAAAGTGATCAATTTCACACAATGGTCCAGGAACAAATAAATATTGCATGTATAACCACCTTTATAACTCAAACTTCACAGCCACCCTGCCAGTGTTCGAGCTCAGGACCTTAAACATTGTAGGCGAACACGCTAACCACTAATTAACGCTGATAGTAGCCATCGTGTCCAAACACTCGTCCGGGTTTTCCTTATTTTACTGTATTCTGTATTAACTGTATTCCTCTAGGCTGATGCCTAGAAATTAGGCACATTTTGACATTAAAAATCATTCCAAACCAACTTATGTTAGGAATATTCTAATTTAATAAGTACGCATATACCATGTAGATAATAACATAAATGTTTATCAACAATATTTTGAGTTTGTACAAATTTTTGAAGACAAGGACTGGATTCAACTTTCCGGGGAGCTGTTAACATTAACAAATTACAACAGAGATGAAGAACATTTTAGAGAAGGTAATAAAGAAGTCTCCGAAGTATTTAATTTACTTAAAAGAAGAAACTTTTTGATGCTTGTGTTCTCCCTGTACTGACATATGGCTGTGAAACTTTTGTGTTCACGAAAAAAAATTTACACAAATTATCAGTGACACAGAGAGCCATGGAAAGGAGAATGCTGGGAATTTCGTTGAGAGACAGAAAAACCAATACATGGATTAGAGCGAGAACAAAGATCACCGATGTGGTCCATAGGGCTGCTAACCAGAAATGGACCTGGGCTGGTCATATAGCCAGAATCACAGACTCTAGATGGACCAAAAAAGTTCTGGAATGGCGACCCAGAACGGGTAGAAGAAGTGTCAGCAGGCCTCAGACAAGGTGGTCTGATGACATAAGATGAGTTACGGGAAGTGGTTGGATGCGGTTGGCTCAGGATAGGGAAATATGGAGACTAAAGGGGGAGGCCTATGTTCAACATTGGACAAGAGACAGCTGATGATGATGATGATGATGAATAAAGAAGTCTAGGCGTCTACAGGGCTTATGACCTGTCATTGACTGATTTAAGTGGCCACTTAAACCAGTTATCATACATACAACCTTTATCATACATGTTATGTCAGTTTTGTTTTCTGATTCGCATTTAATCATTAGTTCAGAACGTTATCTCTGCTTAAAAAATATGACGTCACAAATATCAAATTTGAGTGTGGATTTTATAAACGAAAATACTTGAAATATACTGCAGAACAACACGGCAATACCTTTGTTATGAAAAATACTGAATTTTATACATGCCTATCAGAGATTTAGAACTGGAATAATACGGTGTCATGTATACTCTATATAATACGTAAAAACATAGCAATATTATACCAGAATATTTTATTTTGAATTTCACCTTAACAGTAATCAAATTACGGTAAGTAATTATTTTTACATGGTACAAATAATTTCTACGTAATATAATATATCATAACAAAGAGATTTTGGTTGTATTTTCCTTTCTCTTCGTATCGAATTTATGCCCCTCCTTAGAGAAGTGTGAGATTCTGGACTAAAAGTCCTACTTATCTGGGGTATGCGTGGTTATGTTTTAAAGTTCGACATGGCCATGTTTTGTTTGCCGAGCGGGTTGGCGAGTTTCGCAGTGCTGTTTGTTCATTACTAGAACTGGTGTTGATTCTGACGCAACTGCCACCGATCTTCAGATTTCCTTTAAGCCGATTTGTTTCCAGCTCTGCTGGAGAGACGATATTTTGAAGCATGCGGGAACAGAGTGGATGCAAATTGCCCAATATCGTTTGGCTTGCCATCTCCTCGGAGAAGGATGGAGGTGGCCTACATTCAGAAGTGAACCGTTACAGGTTAAAGAAGATGGATGAAGAGGAAGCGAAGATAGAAGAAGTATCAATTTTTGAGCTCTTGTGTATTTGGATACTTATGGAAATGTGTGTAAAAATAAACTCCAAATTTATTAGAATATGAGTTTGCTTTTATGTTTGTAAAGCTGTTTATACTACTAGATGATGATTGATATAGAACGTAAAGGTAAAATTTAGTCAACAATATTACAAGTTTGTCCAAATTTTTGTAGACAAGGACTGAATTCAGCTCCCTGGGGAGCTGTTGATATTAACATATTACAACAGAGATAAAAAACACTTTAGAGAATGTAATATAGAAGTTCTTTCTAGAAGTTCCGTCTATATTACATTATCTAAAGTGTTTTTTATCTCTGTTGTAATATGTAAATATTAACAGCTCCCCAGGGAATTAAATCCAGTGCTTGTCTACAAAAATTTGGACAAACTCAAAATATTGTTGATGAATCCACTTCGTCCATGAAGAAGTATAAAAAATGAAAAATAAAGATTTTCAGGCGTTGCCTAGTATGTAGGTGAAATAATTAAATTAGATGAATTTCACCTGCATAAATAAAGGATTCAGCTCATTAACTTCACAAACATCAACAGATGAAAGAATTGAAGGAATATAGATATTCAAATATAAGCAGAATGGTACATGTTACACATTGTGTAAAGTGGCCACTTAAACCAGCCAATGACAGGTCATTTAGTCGTTATATAACGACTACTTTAACGTATACTTTTGTATAAAAGTGAATGCAATTTTGAAATATAATAAAGCAAAATTTATAATTGAACTTGAACTTAAACATTAAATTACTTGGAAATCTTAGAAATTAAAAAAGGTTTATAACCAAATAAACAATATTCACTTTAGTCCCCTACTGTCTTGTTTTAAAGATCGTATCTATCTCACTTAACACTTCCTATCTTTGCAAGAACAACATGACAACTTTTTTTGGTTTATTAGCTTCATATGTTTCGATGTATTCGATAATATTTAGTAATCACTATTAAAATAAAATAGGATAAGATTAATTAGTTTAGAATACCTTGATAAAGAAGTATGTGTAGCTTTGAAACCGGTCGGTGGAAAAAATAAAAAATAAGTGGTTAAAAATATAGTTGTTCTATTTTTATTTTATTATAATGAAACGTGTTTGTAACACGACTCCCAAGTGAGTGAATTTACCCCAACGAAGAAAAGCATCTTTTATTTTATGTCTTGTCCCACGTCGGGTTGTGGTTCCACATTTCAGTAATATAATACATATAATATTATGGTGAGCGCTTTGATCGTTCGCTAAGTCGTTTTTTATGACTTTGAATATTATTCGGCATACTGCGTGGTCGCGACGACTCCTTTATTATGTAGGTACACACTCGTATATTCAGGGCATTTGTTGGCGAATATTGAACGTAAAATGAATTTAACATAAAATTAAAATGTTAAAAAAAAAAAAACATTAAAATGAATTGAATTGAACCTGATTTTTATAATCCGAATCATTTCTATTAAACTTATATGTTATTCTTATTTGTATATTATGTAGGTGCATATAATATGCATTTGTGTGTTCGTTTTGAATCAACGTTCTCGTATTGTCAAACCTTATTTTATTGTTGTCATTATTTCGTATTTACTGCATTTTGTGGTTACCTACCGTATTGTATAGGACTCGTCACACATTATTCATTCGATGTGTATCAGTTAAATTTTAAAATAGAATGCTTTTTTCTTTTTTTCAGAATACGGTTTTGAAATTTAACATACTTTAAAAATAAAAAAATACAATTTATATCATTTCGTCATTTGAATTTTAACAAAAAGGTTTCTAACTTTTTACTAAGCTCTTTATTGTACCATTTTTAATACAATTTACAAGTTTTAAACAATGATTTTTTTATACTTACGCACCCACACACACGCACCCTCTCCCGCATTCATTCCCACACGCACATGTATCCTTTCCCTCATTCATTCACGCATACACACATTCACATACACATGAATACAAACGTCACACAAATACAATTACTAAACTTCTTTTCTTATATATTATGTGTCATTATATTTACAGTGGATTTTTTTAATTGGCTTTAGTATTGTTAAGATTTTTCTACTTATTTTGTTTATGTAGTAGCTGTAAAAATCCCAAATAAAAAAAAAATAAAAAAAATAATAATAATGAACCCATAATTTCAGGACAAAATAACCACACAATCCGACCCTTTAAAAATCAGTCGTTTTGTTTTTAGGATAATTAGATTACTTTTTTAAACCGCGAATTGATATAAAATTCATTACATTAATTAGATTCCTGATCATTTCATGGTAAATTTAATTTCGGTTTCATAAAAAACTTTTTGAATAATGAAATGTACGAATTTTTGGCGTTTATAAAAAAGATATTTGAGTTGCTATAAAATTGAAACGTCAGAATAATTTCAGTAACGTTCCAGCGTTAAGAGTTCGGAAAGGGAATAAGTAAAATAATTTTGAACTCAGCCACAAACAACTAACAGTAATTCTGAAGTAGATACTTCTCGCTCTTGGAATCGTGAACATAGTTAAACGGAAAACAAATTTTAGTGAGCGCGAAATATTCCCGGAATTCAGTGGGGATCATTGTAGAGGAGACCCTTCACGTCGGGAGAACTTTAAGTTTGTTTGATAAGTAAGACTTAGATACAGATTACAAAATAAAAGCCCTCGGGGATTTATAGCTAATATTTGATATGCCTACTGGGTACGTTGGACGATATGTATGACTAATATCCTTGGATGCCGGACTCCCTCATTAATATTCACTGATACTTTGACAAAGCTTCTTGACGGTTTGGTGTCTGTATAAATTATTCAAAATAAATTGCCACACAAATGAAATATTCAGATAAATTGAAATAAGGATTTTGCCTTAAACCAATCAACCATTTCTTAATTTAAAAAAATACTTGAAATCGTTTGAAAACCAAATTCAAACATAATTTATTTAACATTATCGTGTGATACTGAAACGTGATAATATTAGCTTAACTTTATTAAACCAAAAAAATATTTTTGTAGCACTTGAAATATTGAAGATATTATTTTTTATTAAAACAATACACATAAGTAATATCTGAGAACTTCGACGTGCTTCAAATACTTTAAATTAAAAGAAATATATTTTATATTTATGAATTCTTGAAGTAATTTCATATGATAATTGATGACGGAAAAAGAAACCAAAATACGAAACGAATGTACCAACATAGAAAATAAAACATTTAAAAGATACAAGGGGTTTATGGCAACCATAGGAGCATGGAATATTTTTCTGTGTTCTCGGGGTCAGCTGTGCCGTACACGTGACATTCAGGGTGCACGATTACCACGTGAGTTCATGTCACAAGAAAAGAAATGGGTTTCAACGTAGGAATGAAAACCGTTTTTTTTTTGCTATATTTTCACAAGTGTACCTATATCAATTTCGATTTTCTCTGCTAAAAAAACATTGAATGTAAATGATAAATCATTAAATGATATAGAAAAATAATTTATGCAGTGTTAAGTGAGTGCTAGACATTACATATCTAGTAGAGCTAAACTCAATTCGGTATATCTTTGGAAGAAAGGTAATGTTTTCATCCCCTTCAGAGTACTGAGGAGTATGTAGTCAGAAGTGACTACACATCCCCAACATAATTTGTACATTTTGTGGACCCAGCAACCTAATTATTATTCTCTCGCACGTTTTGGCAATCTGTCATCAACGTTACAATTCTCTTGTTTAACTCGAGTCTGCTTTCCTTCGTTAACTTTTCGCTAATACGATGAATTTGATTTATTCGTGGAATTTTCAGTGTACCCTTTCCTAATGAAATAAGCGAAAATCGAAGGAGCGAAACGGTAGGTACCTACAATAGATTATTCTGCTCTGGAAATTAGAATTTCCTTTAGATAAAGGGATACTTTCCGTTAGGACTTAATTAACATTTTTATTGTTTTTGCGTTCGTTCAAACATGTTTTACATTTTAAATACAAATACATTTTATGTACGACTGAATAGTATTAGATGAAGAGTGAAGGTAATTAAAACATATTGATACGTTTTAATATAGGTTTAGTAAAATACTTAATATGAATTTCGAGTTAGCCTGAGTATTAACCTATTTTACGAAATTAATTGAGAGACAGACTTTAATATAATTTAAACAATATTGTAACTAAGATCTGCGAATAAAATTACTGTACTCGTAATAACGTTTTCGCGAATAACTTCAATAAGCTATGTACCGGGAATAACATTTGTAAAAAAATATTGTGGGTAATGAATCCATCCGTTGTTAATCTAGATTAACGAGTCTAGGACTATTAATCACGACAAATGTATCTAGCATTCCCATTAAGGGAAATAAATTATACATACGCTTATCCGAGGAAAACGAAGTGTGTATTTATAATACGGTATGCTCGTACGCATTATGGGAAATAAGGACGATTTGTCAGGAGAATTGCGCCTAACATTAAGTGTCATCCCATCACCGCAGTTTGGAGAGTGAGTTGTGAGACGGAGGCGCTCGGCGGTCGGCGGTCGGCGCTCGCCCGGGGGGTGCTAGCCCGGGGGGCGCGTGTAATTCAACTATGTCCATCGTATCACACCTAACGGGCCATAACTAATCGCCACTTTTGCTAATTGCTTCCACCGACATTTAGACTAATGCGTTTCCTACGTCGGGTTCCGTTTTCCATTCGCGCAAAGCGAATGGGCGGATCGTTATTCGGTTCTCTCGGATTCGGCAGATACGATACGCGGCACGCGGCCACTGCGGCCTGCTTGCTCAGATATGAGTAAGGAATGATGGCAGGTGTCCGCCGAAGATCCCGGCAAACCTAAATACGCGCAACTATCGACAAGTCACGAAACGTTCGTTTCACGAAAACCGAGAGCTCCCGAAATACAGCCACTACTTGCCCCCTTTTTCCTATCATCTCAAATTTATCTTCGCGAAACAAATATATTTATCTCGAGATACAATATACAAGTTACGCGCAGATTGTTTCTAAGCTGAAATGTTAGAGGACAGAACGATTAGGGCGGGGGGGAGGGGGAAGACGGAGGGGGACGCGAAGCTCAAAGAAATAGAAATAATGGAAATCAAAATATCAAACGTTCGCAATTTCCAGTTAATTAAGCGCATTGTCGAAAGTCTCGTCTTTGATCAGAGTAACAACAGCCCAACCTCGGGGAGGAATTACTTCCTGGAGACCAGTTGCGGTGACTTACCGATTTAAAAAAAAGTCTTCTTCGATCAATAAATCTATCCCGTATACTCCTACTTACAAACATATATATTATTGAATCGTTTTTTATCATAAAAAGTAAACTGCTTTATAATTTGAAATTACATATAAAAAGGTCATCTTTCCCCTTCCACACCTAATGGTTCATAGGACACTGCACTAATACACCAATCGCAGCGTATCTTGATCGTTTATGTCACATGAAGGTAAGGGGATCAGTCTTACGCTTCAGGTACCAGTCCAGGGACTATAAAATATTTTAGTGTGAAAACACTCTTTAAAATAAGTATTTTACATCAACCGTGTCGGGAATCGAACCCGAGACCTCTTGAATGGCAGGCTAACGCGCTGACCAGCTTACAAAATATTGTTGTAAACACTAGCTGCGATTTCCTAAGCAATATAATGATTGATGATTGATGATTTTGATGATTTTATCTAAAATATTAAATGGCTGTTTTACGTCCTTGTTTTAATGAATTTCATAACTAAATTTGTTGCAATAGAGGGAAAACATTTTGAGAAGGGAATATGGAAGTCCAGGCATTTATGGGGCTTATGACCTGTCATTGGCTGGTTTAAGTGGCCACTTTACACACTGTGTAACATTCACCATAATATTTATGTTTAAAAATCCACATTTCCCCAAATCTTCCATCTGTTGACGTTTGTAAAATAAAAGAACCGAAACCTTTATCATGTGGGTGAGATTCATTCGACTGAACCAATTCACCTACTAAGCAACGATTGAAAACGATTTTCCAATTTTCATACTTCTTCTTGTACTAATTAGTTTAGCCATACTCAAAACATTCTTAAATTTCATCACTTTGAATGTACCCAAAACTCATAGGGAAGGAAGGGGGCATAATAAGGACGCGAGACATAACGGGAAATTAAAAAATACATATAACTAGAGATAATAGCTGTGTTTGCACAAGCAGTCCATTTAAGATCGGCATTTAGGGCTCAGAACGGAAGCTCAGATGGTACAAAGGTTTTTTTAATTAAAAAATCCTTTGTACCATGTATTTTGTTTAATTCTCTGTGAGTACTAAAAATGTAAAATGGTAAGCATTTCACCAAACATTTTGATATTTTATTTTTTAATCTATTAGATATCTATAATGGATATTTTCTTGTAAAAATCAGTAAACCATTTTTTGTGTTTTGTACAAAAATGAATTTGTGTACCAATTGATTTGGGGGTATAACGGGAACACGGGTACGAATCGTAATAGGGTACCCCATTTTACCCCTAATGGGGTATCCCATGTTCCCCCGTTTACTTTGATCATTTGATAAGTGAAGCTATAGTACCTATTTGTTTTAGATTGTAATATGGTTAGGATGTATAAGAATAATCTACGAAAGGTGACTGGTCTGATGTAAGCATAAAAGAGGCCGTATATGCAAAAATAAGTACAATTGTACGACGTACCACAAGTCACATTGAAGCTTCACGTGAAGCTGTAGGTTATTTCCAACCGCGCGCGGATGGATGACCAGTGTTACGTTTTCTCACAAAGTTCAATCAGTTTATACGATTTTCTGGTGCTTCGCTCAGAAATTGAACGTAGTTATGCTGAAAGCAGGTCCATAACTTAAAAAAATTAGATTATGGCGTTATCGGATGTAGTTAAAACTATTGTATGTTCTGCTAAAGCTTTCGTACAAAAAACTTTTTAAAAAAATCGCCTTTTGAAAATAGTATCGATCACAAAATCGGTATTTTTCAATTTGTAGAAAACACCCACAGCACTAGAATAATGTTACGGTATTTCAAAAATCATAAAAACAGGTCAAATACGTAATTATATCCTTGTTACCAACTAATGTTTTCATTGTTTATCATTTGCTAAAAGTCGAAAACATTCCAACTGTTGTGTAGATTCGATTATTCACCCTTTTCACAAAAGTGCAATTATCTCAGTTTGACTTTTCTACGGCTGGCTGCTTTCTGTATAACTACATTCAATTATGAGTTGCTGCATTTAAATGGTCATGATACATACACGCAAAATATTACCGTGATAGAAATTGCACACATACATGCAATATTGAGCATCTACTCCATACTGCTCCAATAGGGTATTATCACCCGGGAGGAATATCGGATTTAACATATTGTACATATAAAGGATTTTTTAGTGTTGAAGTGAAGACTCTTTTAGTGTTTATAAAAGCTCTAATAATCAATAATTTCATTCATAACTTTCGTTTACTATTTTCAACATCTCAGAAAAGCTATTTTATTCGGTTGGTACTAAATTCGATCATCCAAACTCAACCAACAGTACACCACGAATAGTGCATTTGTTTTAAATGTTGGTAATCCGAATAGAAATTGATTCGACGCGTATTGCTCTCTATAATTTTTTTCCCTTCTCTAGCCAACCTTGAAATGAACGGCGACCGTAAAATGGGGCGACATTTAAATCGTATGGCGAGTTTGATCAGTGGATATATTGTTTATATTTATCTCTATATCTTCTGATCAATAATACATTTCGGTAAATTTGAACTGTTTTTTTAATGGTAACACGGAATACGCTTTAAATGCAATTGTTATATAACTTTATTTCATGTAAGATTTCAAGAAGTTTGAAATGGAATCGTCTAGCTATTTTTTTAATATGGTGATGTACTTTTTATTTAATGATAAAAGTAATTCCGTGTAATTTGCATTGTCTTGACATCACTGGTATTTATATCACTGAGTGTCCATTATTATGATTTTTTCATATATTTTTTTTTTTAACGAATAATAAGAAGTTTTCTAAAATGAGCTAAAATTGATCATTTTATATACATCTTTTATTGCGAGTGACATGATTCGAACTTGTTAATAAAAGTTTTGAGACAGGGCCTACAAAAAAATATTTTGTTAAAATACTAGGAAAAGCTGTTATGAAAATTCGGGCTGCTTCCAACCATTACAAAATATTATTTGAAACACTATACAATGAATAATATAAAGTTAAACATCCTTAAAAGCATTTAAGCCAGTTTTCCAGAACCGAAGGAAAATTTTATTTACCAAGCGATAGTAAAATGTTGGGACTGGGGATTTCCCGTTAACATACGGGATTTCAGAATATAAATAAAAAATATAATGACTCAAATGAACAAGTCTAAAAGATTTTCTATTAAAGGTGAGAAAATAAATGTGAAGCTTTGTCCTCGAACGATAATGGTGAAGTGATTTATCTAGTAAATCAGATAATTGTTACGAAATGCTTGTAAAAAATCTCATACACTTCAATTGCACTTCTTGTGAAATTTAGTCGAACACTGTTGAATATGGCCAATATTAATTTCCCAAGTATGTTTCACGTCTTTGTAAGAAACAAATTAACAGATACAATAATTGCTTTCCAGGAATAAAGTAATGGATTCTAAGTTATTCGGTAACATAAATGTTTTCAAAAGCTGTGAAAGATAAGTTTTCATCAAATAAAAAAAACACAACAACCTCTCATTCTGTTTCGATAATAATGTCAGCCAATAAACAAATTCTTATACACAATAATACATTTATTAACTGATAATTATATTCAATCAGAAAGCAAGGTATATTATTTTATCTTTATCAATTATTTGAAATATTTCATTAATACATTTTTTTTAATCGTCATAATATTTTTCAATTTTAAACTTGATTTATATTTTAATTGTTATTTTTGAGTTTATATTAAAAATCCATTTTTTGGTTTACAATAATCAGAAAAATAATTTTAGTTTTATGTGGAATTAAAGTAAATTATTTTTATTTACTTAATTATTTCATGAGATTCGACTTAAACGCTTATTAATTACACGTCTTTTCATAATTTCCTAATACCCGAGTGTTTTTTTTTGTAAGTAATTTATTATTGGAGAATGGATAGTATAATTCAGAAGGAAGTGAAAAGTTATATTTATAATAATTTTTTGTGTAGCACTGACTGAAAACACCGTTTTTTTATAATTTATATGTTATACAAAAAATATTTACTGATTAAAAATAAAATAAACAAATTATTGTAAGACGTCACTCCTCATTTTATACACAAGAATTGTTTTTTTTTTTACGTAAAGCGAAACGTTAATGAAAATATATGTATAAAATTTATTTAAAAAATGTCTTTAGTAGTAATGTTGTATACGTTATATACTTATATTTTTTTATCTAAATAAAGAAAAAAAAAAATGTTCAAAACAAACGCATAAAATCATGATGTATCAAAGCGACCCCGCTCCGAAGGGTTGACTTTGATCATCAAGTTTTTATTATTTTCTCGCTCACACGTTTAAAGTTCGAAACTGATCAAAGTCACCCCATTCCACTTACTCTACTCGAATCATAAATTTTTATGAAAAAAACTATCTCGGCATTCGATGACGTCAAACTTAGTGACGTCACGAATTGTTTGTTTTTGGCACCATTCAAATGACTATAATTGAATCCTTTATATCTCCCTTATTATCTTATCTTAACAGATTTTAATAAGAATAGTACCGATCGGCTTGTGATTTTTTAGATTAATTTATAAGCTAATAAAAAAATCCACGATAATTGCCCATTACCGGGCATTATGGGGTTTTCTTAGAGTTGCGTAAAAAATAAATTTCTTAGTTATTTGATTAGTTACTCATCTTAAAAATATGCGACAGTTTAGTTAAATATGTAACGGAAGTTTTGTGATTAATTAATGAATTCTTTTTATTGTTGGTTTCCCTTCAAGTCCCCGTTATGCCCCGGTGTGCAACAACTATGGTGTAGGTCTGTTTGAACATCCACATTTATTCAATTCTCGTACTTGTTGATTTTGTGAGAGCTAAAACCATTACCGATGCGGGTGAGATTCACATGACTGAATTATTTCACCTACGTACATGCTAGGAAAAAATAAAAACTTCTTGACGACTTCATTATTTTTTAAAACTAAAATAAAATTAAAGTTGGAACAAAAAATCACTTGATACGGTTATTAGCGCACTCTTCCGGCTTTTAGTAGATGCTAAGCTAAATGTATCAATTTGTAGTGACCGACTGAAATTTCGGTTTTGGGTTCGGATTCAGCCAGTTTCGGCCAATAAAACATTATTTTATTGTGTATTTTATTGAAAGCTTATTTTAATAATTCAACTCGTAAGGTTTAACAATAAAAACACCTAACTTTGGGCGTTTTGAAGCGAATTTAAATAAGTTTCAGTTTCGACCGAAACTTGAACAAAAGCCGAAATTTGGTTTCGGTTTCAGTTGAGAATCTTGTTTTTGTTGGTTGCTCTCAATTTGACTATAAACTGTCTATAAAATTTGTTTTGAGTGAAAAAAGTAGTGTTAATTTATAGACAGATCGCCGCATAAGTTCGTTTTTGTACAACATACCATTTTTAACGAAATTGAGAAAGCCTTTTTTATGAAATTCAAATGGAAAAAATATCTAAAAAAATGTTTAAGGGATTTTTTATCGAATTTCGTCATAGGTTGTGGTCATTATTTATGCCTATTTCGTAAAAAAAACTTTTGAGCTCTATTTCTGCAGATTTGTGTTTAGGTCTGTTTGATAAAAACGAACTACAGCGACGAAATGTCAGTAAACGAATTCAGCCGAGCACTCAGTCCAAGTGTGGAATGTAACTTTTCAACAAAGTTCGCATAACTTCTCTTACTTTAGCATTTTCCATCTAATGTCTACCAACTCCGCTACCGGTTAGAAATTTTAATTACTTGCTAAATTTTCTCTAGCATCATCAAATTTAAATAAAAATTTATTTCGTGTACAAACTATACTAGAACTAAACAATACTAAATTGTATACACGCAATATATGTACTTCAAATGATTTGTTTTGAAATATTTGTTATAAACATGGAAATAGAAGAATAGTAGAGAAGCGAAGAGAGTTCATTTTTTTTAGATTAAATAGTTTGCAATATACCATGATGAAAATGTTTTTCCATTATTTTAATTTTAGCGGTTTTTAAAAATTCTAAGTTACTTTTTTTCTTCTGCATCATTAAATAACGGAGAAATCTTTAACTATCTCATTTTTTTAAAATGTTAACATTATGCATTGTATTTTTTTTGTCATAGAATTCATGCATTCCACGGTATTTAATAAACAGATTATTAGATACTGAAATATTTCATAGTCCCCATTTGCAGCGTATTTGCTCCATTTTCTTCAAGTTACAAAGGTTCAAGATACGTTGCACAGTTGCAAAAAAATGTGAAATGCCCATAAACAAATTAAAATAGGGAATGAAAACTTCTAAAAATAAATAAAATCTATTTATGCATGACCTCAAACAAGAGTTAAGTAAATTTAGAATGTAAATTAATTTAAGAATATTGGATCTAATTCTTGTTTAAAACCTTAAATTTTCTTGAAATTGTTAGCCGAAACTCTTAGTTTGCGTTTTTAAGGTATTGAAGGTAAACGAACTCGTTATAAATTGTAATGTTGCTAACCCCACAGAGTATCTTAGTATTAAGCCCTACTAAAGACCTAAAATGATCTCGAGTAAAATATAATTACAACTTTATTTGAGAAGATATTCTTTAAAGTTTCAAGAAACTAGAATTAATGAAATATTTTAAGTGAGTCAGCATAAGAAATAAGTATTTTATTAGATTTATTCTTACAAGCTTTTAGGGACATTGAACTCCTAAATTCCTAAGAAGTTTAATTAAGATTACGAGGGGTGGTTGAACATTACACATTCTTAATTTGCGCATACATACAAACTTTCTTCATTCTTCCTCATGTTACCTTCAGTACCTACTCTTGATCCCTTAGCAACACATTATGGTGCTAATTGCACTATATTTCGTTAATTACAAGACATATTGCAGCGTTATATTTGTCAACAACTGTAAAACTAGTAATTAGACATAAAATTATGCATCAGTATAGGTAAAACCAATGATTTCATTGAAAATATATGATGGTGAGAGTGGTGCTATTATAAGATAACGACATTCACGAGAAACAAAGCTTAAATCTGGGGTGGTATTCTGAATCTCCTCTACCCCCTAGAGAATGATTAATTTACCGATTTGTAATTTTGCAAGTGTTTACATTTTGCTTCATATCTGGCCACACTGATGATTAAACGTCAAATAAATATGAACACATGAAATCAAACATGATAATTTTCATTAAAAACATTATTGCGATCTTAAGCATTACTCAAAACACTTAATTAAGTTGAATTGACCAACCCGCATTAGTTTGAAGTGTTTATGACCGTGAAATAATTTATTCATGTTTTCGTGTGCACATATTTTACTCATTCGTGTATTTTATTCATTTTTGTTAGTTTGGCGAATGCTCATGTACATCAAGTGAAATGGACCCTTGTATTATTTACGTCTTTTTTATTTGAATATTTAAAAAAAAGACAACTATTTTAAAGCAAAAACAGGAAAATGCTTCTTTCTATTAATTTCATGATTACAAAAAATATACGGCTAATAGTTTTATTAATACTTGAGTTATCGAATTAAAATCGGTCTATGGGGGATTCGAATCCCCCTCTTCCGTCCGGCTAGGTTAAAAAACTAAAAATCTCCAAACAAACCACTCTCTAAGGCGTAGAGAAGATTTAAAATACCACCTCTGGTCGTGTCGAGGTCGAGAGTGGACGTAATGACTCTTGATTTTATTATTATTGTATTGTGATTAAAGGAGCTGGCAATGGAAATTACCGTTTTATTATCCACCCAATAAATTTAAATACAGTAAAGGTTAACCGTGTTTAAATTAATTATTGATGAAATTGCTGTTTTTTGTTTTTAAACCGAGAGGTGAAACCTACATGGCTTGTATAAGGGAAAGATAAACCCCCTAGGCAAGGATTTTGATCAAATTTCTGCGTCGAAGGCAAGGTTGTTCTAGTTGACGCCATTTTCTGAAAATTCAACTCTTAGAGTTGAATTCACTAGAGTTTCATTACGCCGATATATAAGACCGAAAAATTACAAATGAATATCTAATCCTCAAATATTGCATACGTCAGAAATATATGATTAAACCCCTAACAATAGCGACTAGCGAATAGTATGAAGAATAAAGTCGGAATTGAGGGAAAACAATACAACCAGTTCTAGTTGAACGATATTTCCTCTTTTTCCACCTTAAAGTTCTCCAGGTTTAGTTTCAGTAAAAGTCTTTTTTTTTTTTTTTTTTTCAATTTATAAAATAAAATTTTGCATCGAGTGCCCTCAAATATAAAAGAGTTAAATTGGTTAAGTAAGAACAAAGTTAACTTCTTATTAATAATATTATTTTAATTAAATTACAAATTTAAAAGCTTCAATTAAATTAACTTAACAATAGAATCACCATGTAAAGCGCCCTTGAGGTATTTTATTACGAAAATGGCGCTATATAAGTTATCCACAATAAATAAATAAATAATAATATATCTTTATTAACCATAATATACAATGTCATACATACAAAAATAATAACAAAGGTGTACACAGTTAAATGACGGACTTACAGCCACTAGCAATTTTTCACAGTCTAACTAAAACTAAATAAAAAAAACAATAATAAAAATTAATTAATTAACAAAAAAAGATAAATAAATAAAAACCGTAAAAGTTTATTTATAGAAATAAATTAAACACGAATTCGGCCCATATTCTTCATTTTTCAGGTTTTACTAAATTAGTTTTCAAAAATGTAGATCATTATTTGATCGGTTGAATAAGAGGTTTATATCCCACCATTTTCTATTTTTTAATTGCCGTGACCTAAATTTGACACTATATTGTTTTGATTCATAAGTCTTCGGTCCTTGGTCGGCACCTCCTGACCCCCCACCCATCCTCTCCCTTCTCCATCACATACCAGTAAAGTTCTGCGCCTCTATATCGTGTAGTAAGTAAAGTTGTACATGTTAAGCCCGTTTTATACAGATCTGAAAACTGACCTTGCTTGTGGTAACTACTCAGATTTTGACTCTAAAAATATTGTGTCGCATAATACACAAATCGGTTGAAATCTTGAAAGAAAAAATTGAAATGTTAAGCTCGTCCTCATTTTTATACAATTTTCACTCAAATTCTGGGCGCATACAAACCACCATCATCGTCAAATCCTTATTCACACCAAATGGCACATCGGTTACAGAAAGGTAAGGTTGATCAGTCGCACACTTGAGGTACCAGTTCAGGGACAGGCAAAATTGCAGTCTAAAACTACCTTATAAACAAACATTTTATGATGATTTTCCCAAGAAATGAACCAAGGACTTAAACCATGATAAAAGCGCCAACCACTATACAATATGGTGGATTTTTCTACACTCGACATCCGTATTTAAGATTTCCGTATCTGAACGTTGCTATCGAGTGGAAAACAGTCGTCCAAGAACCTAATTATATTTCACACACAGTATATTTTTTATCCGATCAGACACATACAAAACATTCATACTTATATTTTCTTTTCATTTATTTATTTTTTGCCTCTTTTTATTTTATTTTACCATTGCAGACTAGTATCTATATTAATTCATTTATATACCTACGAGTATTTTTCAAATATTTATAAACCATAGAATACAAAGAATTTTACAAAGTATAACAATATGAATTATATTCCCAGGAGTTACAACAACTCAATTCGGGACTTGAATAATATTTGCATTGTTTTAAAAAGCAAACATTCATAACAATAAAGAAGCAAAGCAAGCAAACTAAATGTATATCACAACAATATGTAAGCCTAAAAACTTTTCTTACACTTCCAAAAATGGAAGAAGTGGTCAATCTAGGACTAAGAAAGATAAGGTCGTAAGCATCACATACTACGCAAACGATACAATCATAGTGGTAGTAGCGATTTCTGATGATAAGGACAGATTCAGTTTGTAAAACAAAAAGTTTATTTATTTTTTAATATTTAGGTTTTAAAAATAATTCTTGAATCTAAACTTCGAAGTGAGGAAACAAACGAGTAAAGTCTTGGCAGCATCTGGATACCTAAGAAATATCGTATGACACGAAACAATATTCGAATATCCGAAACGTGTGCCAGACCTATAATAGTGTATGCAATAGAGACGAGGGTTTTGCAAGTTCTTTTTTGTATTTATTTATTTTCCTGATACGTTTCGAAGCTATAATTATACAAAAAAACACTTTAAAATTTATTGGTTGGCTGGGAAAAATTGCCATTTGGCAATAAGCCCGCTAATGTACGAATGTGCGTGCATAAAAAGTTAAGTAAATGAATAATTTATTACGTTTTGTTCATTGCGCATGCTCATTTGATTATATCCATACATAAAATTATTCCGTTCAATAAAGTAACTAAAAAAAGTTTAATTTTAAGCGATTTTTGTTCAGTTATCCGAACCGTGTAATAAAAGCATTATATACTATACTCACAGTCCCCTGTGATCAACAAATGAGTTTATGTTAATTTGCCTCTGAGACTCTGCAACACAAACTTGTGCAAAGCTCTTGTTAGTTGGTCTACCGAAGGATATCCGCAAAACGGTATGGTGCATATCTACATTCTTATATAATTCACAAGGAACAGTTTATCCCCTTTCATAATTGGAGGCACCTGAGAAAATAATATTCTGAGCACATAACTCATTATTGTACAAAGTTAATTAAGATCAGTTAAGACGTTTGAATGTAATGAACACATGGTTTAATGAGTTGAAAACAGTATTTAATTGGCTATAGAGACAGTCTAGGACCTTAAATGTGTTAAAATATATTATGTTATGGATCACTAGCGCATAACTTTAATAAAAACTAGTTTTTTTCACATTTTTTGTTTTTTTGTGTCACTTAACTTTTTTCTGATATTATATTACAAATCGTGTATAATGAAATGAATGAAAGAAATTCTCTCCAACCACTTTCCAACTCTACTCAGTAAAATAAAACTAGGAGACAAAATCCATTTTTAAAATATATAATTTGTACATTATAAGCAAGTTCAATAATGCTCCAACTCACATATGAGAAAATCAAATTGTGCTGGAGTCCTATAATAGTTTTTTTGGTTCAATTTTTATCGTTTTAATAAATATTTTTTGTTGTTGTTTTTTTGCAAGATGTTTTTTAATCTAACTTCCCTATGAAATAAACATTATTTCACAATTTACATTAGGAAATACAATATATTAACTGAAAATTACAGCAAACGATAAAAAAAAAATAAGCACTAGACAAAAAAACTTATAATATTTTACACAAGTATCTTGTTCAATAATGGTATATTAAATTAACCATTTTTGAGACGAATGCCTAAGAAAAATAAAACGTAATTAAAGATTTCAGAAAACAACAATTATTATGATTATTATGCATCTACTGGGAAAACAAAGAAATTAATATTTTATTTCAGTTATAAAACAAAGTAAACTGAAAACTTTCATTCTCTATATTACGTGACTAAATGAAAACAACGTTTGAGCTTGTTTGTTCACATTTATATTAAAGAATTTAGAATTTTATTGTGTTTGATATCCTTTTTATTTTGAGGGATAAACTTTCATCTTTCGCTATTTTTAAGAATGAATTTATTAACAAAGACGACATCATCGATTTTTTTATAAGAACAACTAAGTTTACGGTCTTTTCCCGGGATTGAATAAACAAACTTTATTCAATATATTTTTTTAAATTTTATTTTTTATTTATAAATCATAAACACAAAGTATTTTACAAGTATAATACGTTGAATTACATTCCCAGGAGTTACAACAACTCAATTCGGGACATAAATAATATTAGACTTTGGAAAATAACACATATTGAGAACAACAAAGAAACAAAACATTTTAGTATCATTTAAATGATAAAGAAGAAACAAATAAAAAAATATATTTAGTATATTTGTAATCCTAACTTTATGGATCATTGTTATATTTTAGAGATATATTAGTAAAATTATTTTGTTTTATGAACCAGTGTTTATTGACACAACCGACTAGTTTTGGCAACTACAAGTTGCCCTCTTCAGGATTATTGTATATCCCTATTTATTTATTTATTTATACTTGTACATTGTTTGTATTCTTTTTTTATACATAATAATGTTCCCTCACTGGGATGTCCCGTGCCGAGGTAAACATTTTACAAAATGCGAAACATGCCTAAAATGAGCTATTTAACAAAGTTAACATAATAATAACAATAAAAAAACGTAATTAATCCAATTAACCTAATTATCATTAACATAATAAACAATAAAATACTAAAATAATTTTAAAAAACACAACCAATTTATATAGACCAATAGAACAAATTTCGTAAACAGTACACATATTTGACCTATTTGGCTTGATCCACTCATCGTTACGTGCGCAACTCACCTCCACTATCCATTTCTTAATAGCAATTTTATATTGTGAGAACTTACTAATTGTCCTTATGGATGATGGAAGTAGATTGTACACTTTAACCGAGTAGTAGGTCAATCCTCTTTGATCGAAGGTTGTATTTATTTTTTTGCAGCATCAGGGTGGAGTATCTAGTAACTCTTGTATTTGTAACGGAAGGTAGAGTATAATATTTACGTGCGTATAGTAACAAAGCTTTTACATGAAGTTGTTTTAAAGATTTTATATTAAGATTTTCAAATATACCGAGGGAGCTAGTTCTGATTGGGACTCTTAAAATATTAATAATATAAGTAAAATGTTCTTGAAAAAATAATTTTATGATGACAAAAGGACTTAGTATCATTTCTTCTATAGTATACATTTGGTAGCAAAAAATCATTAAAAAGCGTATTAACTAGAAGCGTCGAAAATTGGTTGGTGAAATAGCAAAATTAAATTCTAAAAAGCATGTATTGTGTCTATATCTAAATCGTCGTTTATACTAATTAAACGAATAAAACATTATCTCGCTAAAACATTATTCCCTTAATAAAGAATTTAAACATAAATTTCCCAAGAAAAAGTTTACTCCCCTAAATAAGCTTATAATGATTTAAAATACGCGGTATCCGTTTTTTTCTTTTGAATCCAATAAGCTTTAACGTTTTAATTTTATAGAATCCTTAAAGAGATCGCAGTCAAGTTGTTTTTTCGCCACTTTGTAGAAGTGGGAGTATTCAATTTAGGGACAATGGCGGGTGGGGCTTAATACTTTTTACGTTTCTCCTCGTACACCCTCTGTTGCCGGCTCTTGGACTTTGCATTTTGATGACGCCCCAAGGAAGCTTAAAGTTTTACCTGCTCCCTTGGGAGTGGCTTTTAGTTTTTATTGCTAACAGTTCTATTCGAAGGAAATTGTGTCGCTAGAAGGAACGGTCCCGCGCAGAGTCCCCTACCTGATTGATAATATTAGCTCCAAGGAAATACGCCATTACCAGCTAATAATGGCGTTGAAAAGTCTAGAGTCGCCTTGGCCCCTATTTCGAAAAGGACTTCTAAATTGGTAAAAAGATCAAAGAAACATCTAGTTAAAAAAAACATCGATGTTTATTTCGAACCGTTTACTGAGCACATTGTGCTAAATATGTTAACGTATAGCTTTTGGTAGTGAGAATAATACAAAATCTGTAAAGAAGTAGCTAGAATATTTAGAAAATAATAAAAATAATATTATAACAGAGATGAAGAACATTTAAGAGAATGTAACATAGAGGTCTAGGCATCTACAAGGTTTATGACCTGTCATTGGCTGGTTTTTTAAATTTATTATTATTATTTTTTAAATTTATTTTTTTGGTTTTTTTACAATAAACATAATAATAAAACAGAGTATTAAAAAAATATAGCATAATTACATATCAATGAAATACATATTAATAGAAAAAAAGCAAACAAAAATCCCACAAAGGCATGGCCTGTTCGTGGGTACACAAGAAAATGTTAATGAATTTTTGCTCTTATAATAAATAATGGACAGTTATCATATTTTTGTACAACATAAGAAAGAAAAAATAAAATATTCTGTAAAAGATAATATGTTTTTTTTTTAGTGGCCACTTTTCACATTGTGTAACATTCACCATTCTGCCCATATTTGGACATCTATGTTCCTTCAATTATTTCATCTGTTGATGTTTGTGGAGTTAAAGAGCAATGACAGGTCGTAAGCCCTGTAGATGCCAAGACTTCTATGTTACCCTTTTTTAAATGTTTTTTATCTCTCTTGTAATATGTTAATATTGACAGCTCCCCAGGGAGTCAAATCTAGTCCTTGTTTGAACAAACTCAAAATATTGTTGAAATGATAAATAATTCAAATAAGAGATAGTTATTTCAGGTTCTCAGAACTTATTTGATTGTATTGCTTTAGTAGATTTGTAGTCCTGCGGTAGAGTTGCAAATTCCAGATCCAATGTTTTACAAATATTTTTAAATAACAAAAAAATAAAATACAAAAGATAAAAAGTACATCATAAGGAAACAAACCGTTTGTCCTTTTATAAAATATTCAGATTATGTTATTATAATAAGCGAGCAGGTTTAATGGTTTCGAAATATCTATAATAAAGAAAAGTTAGAGGAATTAATTTTTGTTAAAATGTTTGAAATTTGCAATCGACTAAATAAACTAAATAAATTTGTAAGAATATGGAAATGATTATCCAATAATGGAAGAAATAACTGTTAAAGTAAAAAAATAATTCTAATATGCACCAAAGTTTTTAAACAATTCCTTAAAAAGATAAAGAAAGCAAATAGTTTTTTATCCACAGGAAATAATTCAGGTCTGAAAGGGTTCAACACATAATTAAGATATTGCTTTTAGTAATAAGTCCGCCAAAGTACTTTTTTATTGCACTTGAAGTTTTAAATAAATAATTAATAATTAAAAAAAAAAATCTATTGAAAAGTAAAATCTCTGTGAATGGGGTTATACTAAAACAGGTAAAGGAATTTGGGTATCTGGGAAGTATGTTTACTTGGGATGAAATGACTAAGAGATATATTAAAAGGAGGGTGAGTGCCGGGCACAGAATGTATGGTGCACTTAAATCGACCTCGGCAAATAAATGTTTGTCGGAAGAGGCAAAATTAGCATTTCATAATGGAGTGCTGGTCTTGACCCCGATGTATGGGAGCGAAGTATGAAATTAGAAAAACAGGGATGAAAGTAGGCTGAATGCTGTCGAAATGCGATCTCTCAGGTGAATGTATGGTAAAACTATGTACGATGGATGCAAAATGTAGAGATCCGTACGTTATGTAAGGCTAAGATAAGAATTATCGACAAAATCAAGAAAGGAGCTCTGCGCTGGTTTGGATATGTAAGCGAATGGACAGCGAAAGAACGGCTAAAAATATTTGCAATGCGAATGTTGATGGATGCAGAAATAGAGGAAGACCGAGATAGACAAATCCAACAAATACTTGAAGATGGAAATGTCAAAAGTCGGAATAATCGGCGC
Organism: Micrasema longulum; assembly: GCF_059751315.1. Lineage (NCBI taxonomy): Eukaryota > Metazoa > Arthropoda > Insecta > Trichoptera > Brachycentridae > Micrasema > Micrasema longulum. Next base: position 35,772 of record NW_028278200.1, read on the forward strand.
GTGTGCATAAGAAGATGTATGAAGGTAGAGGAAGCGGAATTTGCATGCAAATATAGAGTGATGTGGCGTTGACTTCACTCTGCCTACCCTTGCGGAGAAATGGGATGATGGTTTGTTTTATTTAAACAAAATTGAGTCATGTCTTTATTGCCCATCGATTTATTTTTATTGTGGTATTATAATTATCAATTATTCTCTTGGTAAACTTATTGTGACAATAAAATGTTTACAGGTATCATTAAAATTTTATTGAAACTCTAATCAGTGAAAAAGAGAAGTGTGGTAATTAAAAAACATTTTGTTTTATTACTGAAAATAATTAACGAACTTTGCATTAAATTGACCTCAATGCGATATAAAACTGCTTTTAATAATGCTTATTTAACTTAGTGTAGGCAATTTATAAAGCACTTAGAAAATAAACTGTATATAAATATTATTAATTAGCAGGATTGACGAGTATTTTCGACTCGATGATCGCTCTCAGGCGAAAATTCCGAAAAAGAAAATCTTCTTCTTATTTTTTTCCACATCCGCTCCTAAGTGGAACATGTGGACAGCACCAGTTGCCTTCAGGAGACTCTCCCCAGCCAGCATTTTGCCTCTTCCCACGTCAATCCAGCGCCTCTTAATTCCGCCGAATAAAGTCTACATGACGAAAAGAAAATCATGTGGAGATAAATCCGTCGCGCAGTTAAGTAGTTGGCGCATTCGTCTAACATGCTTGAGGTCCCAGGATAGATTTCTAGCAGGGTCGACATGAAACGTTAGTTTTTAAGGTGTTTTCACTCTTTAATCTGGTACTGGAAATGTAAGTGATTACCTTACCTTCCATGCATCAAAAATGATATATTAACACTGCAATTAGTATTGAGTGATAAAGATGTACGAAAGCATTGTTATTGTCCGTAATTGTAGCTCCGTAAACAGCTTCGACCGTGCAGGACAGAACGCTGGGACAATACGAAAATTTGGCCGCTGTTCACAAGTGCGCGCTGCGAAAATGAACACGCGACGGCGTTTATTACGAGTGAATTCACGAATAATACTATTTATTTTATACCGAGATGTAATGGAATTGTTAAAGAATTAACTAAATACCAAAAAAAAAATTTTTCTGCCTCTATTTTTGGCAGAAAAAATACGCGGAGCTACGCGCACACATTGAGCAAATTAGTATTGTCACAAGGTCCGGTTCGTGCGCGACCACACGAAGACAATGCGGCTGCGGGCTGTGGGGGGGTAATCATTGTTTCGCGGAGATAGACTGCCTGTCTATCTTGGAGAAAATGTCTCGCCAATATTTTGCCCTACAAATTGTTGTTAACACGTGGACAACGGTTGAGTTTTGGGACAAAACAATACTGCATTGTCTACCTTTAATGCACCGGTTCCGGTAGCCGACGGAGAGGCATGGAAGCACCAGGGAGTAGACATGGAATGAAAATGCTAATTATGTTCTCTGCTGAGATTTATCTAGAAATTTTATATATTGTAAGCATTTTTCAGGGCGGGTATTGCCATCTGGAAATTTCTTCCTATCTACCTAAAAAAGTCGGTATATTTGTATCATGTTGATAAAATACTTAGACTAGAAGGTAAAATACTTAGAATGTCCTCAACATTGGCGGCCTCCGTGGTGTAATTTCTAAGACGCTTGACCAAGACAGGATGTTCTATGATTTATTTTACCACTGTAATTGGGATTCTTGGCTTGTTTTAAATAAATACTTAAAATATAGTTTACAAAACTAAATTTATTTGAGATTGAATAAGCGCTTACCCATTTTTTTCTATCCACTAGTTTCCTAAATAATTTAAAGAAGGCTTATTTGATTTTGGTTTGAAGTAAATTAAGTTCTACATATATTATATAAATAGGGCAACTATCAAATTTTACATATATTCGTATTTGAGAGGCACACAGATAATTATTATCTTAAAACAAGATTTTTGATAAAAAAATACATCCGTTCTGTAAAAAATTTCTTAATGTCTGTTGTAATATTAATATTAATAGCTCTCTAGGAGGTTGAATCCAGGCCTTAACTACAAAAATTTGGATAAACTCAAAACATTATTAATGAATCTACCTGGTCCAAGAAGATGTATAAAAATGAAAAATATTTTCAGGCGTTGCCTAGTATTTATTTTTAATAATTAAATCAGATGAATCTCACCCGCGACAATACAGGTTTCAGGTCTTTAACTTCTTAAACGTCAACAGAAGGAATATTCGAAGGAATATAGATGTTTAAATATAGGGAGAATGGTGAACACACTGTGTAAAGTGGCCATTTAAACCAGCCAATCAAAAGCCATAAGCCCTGTGAGTGCGTAGACTTCTATATTCCCTTCTGTAAAATGTTCTTCATGTCTATTGTAATATGTTAGAAAAATATATGGTTAATTCATAAAATTAAACTGATTTTTAGTTTAAAAGAATAATAAAAGAATTTTGTACGGTTTGATTGACGAACTTATTTTTATACTACATGAAGACGATGATGCATGACAGTAGTATACATTTTTGGTCTCTAATATATATTATTTTTTGTAAGTTTTAAACAAATATTTGCATTTTTCTGATTGACCCGAATATTTAAATTTTGGAGGCCATTTCAAATGAGATGTGAAAAACTTATCGTTAGAAAATGGGAATCAAGTTATGGTGGAGCGAGGTTCGAACCTGGGACCTCGGATCTGTGATTTTGCCATTCGATTATTTGTTTAATAATGCCCGGGGTAAAGCAAAAAGCAGTAGCAATAATGAATAGTTAATATTGACTTCTAAAAATGTACAATTGATTCAACCAATACATACATCAAAATGTTATTTCTCGAATCAAAGCATTAAATGATTAGGAACAACAAACTTTTTTATTATTTCAAAAATAAAATAACTTTTAACTGTTTAAATAAATTCAGGTAAATTGAAAAACATTTTAAGTACCTAGTTATTTTTAGAAGTATATTTATTTTCACTCAAAATATGAAAAACAGTTTAATATTTATTTATATTTGAAAAAAATATTTTACATAGTTCTATGCAACACAATATTTACATCAATATATTTATTCTAATATTATTTATCACTTTTGTACACTTATTGTTCTTATTAATAATGTTTAAGCTGTTTTTTTAAATGAACACTTATTTTTTTAATAAAAAATAAATTAGCATAAAAAATACGATATATACATGAAAAAAATGGAACACTTAAGGTTGAACTTGCCAAAAAAGAGTCTGGCACTTGTGTTTGGCAAGTTTACAAAAAAATATAAAAAAGAAACAAAAAATGCAAAACAAAATAATATAATAGATAAGAAATTAAACAATAGTAAAAATTGAGAAAATTGAAAAAAATATATTCATCATCATCATCATCATTCCCTATTCACACCTAATGGTGCATAGGACACTGCATTGGTACACCGATCGCAGCGTATCTTGATTATTTTTGTTCAATGAAGGTAAGGTGATCAGTCTTATGCTTCAGGTACCAGTCCAGGGACTACGCAATATTTTAGACTGAAAAGACCCCATTAAATAAATATTTTATATTTACCTTGTCGGGAATCGAACCCGAGATTCTTACATGGTAGGCAAATGCTCTGACCACTAAACCACGAGGCTGACGATATATTTAACCTAGTAATTTTTTACGGATATACTCATTACATTTATTTTAAAACGTATTTAATAATTATGTTATTTTAGCCAAAAACAATATCATTTGAAAAGAAAATCTTATTATTAAAATAAATTTGGGTTTATTTTAAGCCATGTTAATAAATGATTCAAGATATATTCATATCCACCCACTTTGTGAAAATCTAATATTAATACTTGTATATTTTTCACGACTTAAAATATGAATTCTTTTGAATAATGGTTTTCTCTTTATCCGCTGTATTCTTTATTCCCGTACAATGTTTTGATAAACCTCACTGCATAAAAATAATATTAGAATATTCTTAAGAATAGGGATTTTTCTTTTCAACGTGATGGGCGCTTAAGAAGAACACATAAAACCGGCATCTACCAGAAACATGGAATGATCTGAACAAAGGAATGGATTAAAATTTTTTATATTTAATTTCATCGCAAAAATTACAGCAAAAACCATTTAGGAATAATGTCTTAAATTGATAATGATTCATATTCTTCTTTTCAAGCCGCCCTTTTTCCGCTGGAGAATGTGGTCCTGTTTTAACTCCTTCCACTCGTTTCTGTCGTGGCCCTCCGCATCCAGGCACCAACAGCACCAGCTGGACGATGTCACCGGTTTATCTTTTTGGTGGCCTTCCGAACCTCTTTTTATTTGCTCTAGGCCTCCACTTCAATATTCGTGACGCCTAATGGTGTCGCCCCGTCTAGCCATATGTCCCGCCCTTTGCAACTTTAGTAGTGCCACATGTTTCATGACATCAGCAAATTTGGCTCTTCGTCTAATATCTTTGTTTCTTATTCAATCTCGAAGATTCACATAAATATTCTGTCGTTCCATAAACCGTTGTGTGCATTTTAATTTCGAAACACTTTTTTTGTTTCTAGTCCATAAGTTATCATGGGTAGTTTACATGTGTCAAATACTTTTTTTTAAAAACAATGTATATTCGGGTTGTATTAAATCAACAAAAAAGTTATAGAAGTCTTTTCAGAGATATATATAATTATCATAGTTTCCTTGTGGTGCATATGCAGATTGCATACCTATTTAAACCGGAGTATATTAGCGATCAGTATTTTTTATCTGATCATTGTAGGTCATACGCTTCAAATGCCAGTCCAGGGACAGTAATATACTGCGGAAAATATTGTGCTCAGACCTTGCGTGGAAATCAAAAACAGGACCACAGGCGTAGCGTGCAAACGTTCAAAAGAGTATATCACGATGCAAACTAATATCTACTATATTTTCTTTTAAAGGATTTTCATCTGAGTATAGTCGTCTTGTTAAAAACTCACGTCTCTGGTTCTGTTTTAATTTTTTTAAACTACAGACCCGTTACATGTAAAACTAGTAAAAATCACATTTCTTGTGGAAAAGCAAAAAATAATTTACATTACTCGTATAATGGTATTATTTTTATATATACAGTAAAAAAAAACTTTTTTTGCACCACAGCAGTCCAGAAGGCCTAATTACAATAGTGCTGAATAACAGCACGGAACACCCAGGCTCGAAAAAAATCATTTTTTGTGTTCTCACCCGGAATCGAACCCAGAGCCTTAGGTGCGTGAATCAAGCGTCCTTATCAAATTTAGGGGTTAAGTCAAACAAAAATTTGACCAACAATGCAATTAAAATAAAAATAATTAAAGTACCAGCGTCAGTGGGAAAAAAACAGAGTGTCAAAACATATTTTACAATAGTTTAAAGTTGTAGAGCAGAGACCTTAATTTTCATCATTGTACGCGAAGAAATATATAACATTAATCAAAAAATTATCTCGATTATTAAATTTTCATGTCACACAGTTCTTAACAGCTTGTGAACTAACCCAAGCACGAATAAATAATTATTGTAAAAAAAATAAAAAATTAAATTAACTGTACAATTATGTTTACATTTATGTAGGGGCTTGAAGATAAAATAACGATGTAAACACAATTATTTAAGCATCAATGTATGTATGTGTGGTAGTAAAAAATAACGTGATGTTTCATTACACCCCGAAATTGTTAATCAGGATACCCTTTATTAGCCTCACATTTATACGCGTCCAGGGAATAATCTATATCTCTATACAGAATTTATGTTCCTGATTTTTTATGTCCGTGAATAAAATTGGTGCTGAAAGGCATTTCACGGCGTCCTGAAGGGATTATGGGGTAATGTGATACAGTAAGAACAGCCTAGGGTAATCTGGAAAACCTCCATACTACGCAGCAGGCTTAGTGTTTAATAAACAACTTCGATTTTTAGTGATAAAAAACGCAAATACACGGGTACAACAAATACATTCAAATAAAAATATCAATAAGTATAGTGGACTAAAAAAAAAATACTACATTCGCTATTCGACTAAGTCAAAACAATTAATTGTGCGTTAACTTGTGTCCGTTTTTTTCAAATTAAGAGAACAAGAGGACAAAACAAAAAAAAACTAAAACAAATTATTCAATAATGTATTCCCCCTTTAAAAAAAATAGTCGATAATAGGGAAATAACACTTTTTTTACATTTTTAAAGTAATAAAAATCTATGAAATACTCTTCAGTAAAAAAAAAATTTTTTGGTAAATATTAATAGCATAAAAAATACTTTTAAATTTGTAATTTTATATTCCCGCAAAAACGGTGATTCCATTGGCCACGCCCCTAATACGTCACGATTCATGTTTATTTGTTCATGCCATTGAAATTTGTGTAGAACAATTTCATAAATCTTGACGTCACAACAACCAAGGCCAGAACGTCGCGTTTTTCTACTAACATATTTTTATTGAATTTCTTTTTTACATTTATGTATGAAAACATTTCTCCACAATATCCATATTGATTTTGAAAATACATTGAATTATTCTAAATCCATTTCATATATTTTTATCGTTAATCGTATTATGTGAAATTTCCCTACTAACAGAATTTTTACCGTACACTCCGTTAATATCGTGAGCAGCTCCGGCAGCTTTATTCCCACGATTGAACGTGAACCGAAGGTGATTAAAATGCTTAGCTTCGTCTACTTGACATTCGATTTTTAAGGCTCGTAATCAAATCAAATAATGTATGTAACGTAAAAGCAAGTACAAAACTCTGTAGAGAAGAAAATTTTGATGCTCATTTTTCTTTTACTTTTGGTGCTCATTCTTAAATTTTAAAAAAAATGGACACAATTTAATATGAAAAAAAAAACGGTTTATAGGGCACCGCATTGTCAAATAAAATGCCTCGTATTTCGATCCCTCGAATGCAGGAAGGTAAGGTGATCAGTCTTACCTTCTAGACGCCAGTGCAGGAACCACCTTAGAAAACAAATATTTAATTTTTATCTTTCCAGAAATCGAATCCGAGACCTCAAGCACGGTAGGCTAATGCGCTAAATATTAAGTTTCGAGGCCGGCATTTCCAACTCAATTGCGTTTTTCAGGATTTTTACCTAAAAGTAACCATCGAGTCATAAAAATTGCAACGTTCAGGTTCTTTTTCACAGAACTGTATTCTTGCATTCTCATACACTCGGACACGTACAAAATGTCAATAGAGAAACTCTAAAATTTTTTAACTAACCATGCTTAGATGTATGTATATAGTCTAATACCCGTATGCAGAGACAAAACTTAAGGTGATGAAAGTACATTCTAATTTCAAATGCGGGGAATAACCCAAAGGTGAAGACAATAGAATGTACTTTCCTCACCTTAAGGTTTGTCTCTGCATACGGGTATAAGTAACCATGTCTTTTTTTATTTCGATTTTTGAAATACCCGCTATTATTTTTTCAGCTTCGAAATTATTTGTGGATTTCCTCACTAAAGATGAACGAGCGATTATGATTGAAGAAGTAATTTGTGAGTAATGACGATATAGTCGTTTGTGTATAATTTATGTGTTTATGATATTACTATACATATTTCCCCGTAGAATTAAATGTTTGTTTTTTAATGTAAATATTCTTTAAATACGCTTCCGGGTAGAAATAAACTTACTCATCATTGTTCTCAAGCTGAAGCAATACGGATGGCTGGGCTGATACCCTGCGGATATCTCCCGAGAGCCTTTACCATTCTTGCCTGCAAGGCACCAGGTTCTCTAGTCCTGAACGTCTACGGCTGACAGTTCGTTGGCAGTTTATAAATTATAAATTTAAAAAAAAAATGTAATGCTTTTTTATGTAGGCGATGTTTAATAATTAGTGATTTTTTGTTACACGAGGGTTGTCTTTTGACCTCACAGTTGGGCGTTGGGATAGTATTTAAAAAAAAATACGTCCGTCTAAAAAAAAAAAAAGTTAATTGAAAATAATTTCTAACGGTGTGAAATATTTAAATAGCGTTTCAGGAACCAAAAAAGGTAATAAAATATAATAGTAAATAAATCTACAATCTCAATTTTTTTTTATAATTAAATTATGTTGTTTCGAAAAGTAATTTCTAAAACATAGCCGTAAATTATATTATAATATTTTAGGCGAAAATTGATTGATTGTTTAATCATAATAGTTGAGAAGATATCGTAAAGTTCGGTGATCAGTCAATTTATATTACTGAAGATAGTATGTAATTGGCTAGGAACATCGTCGAAGTAGGGAGCAAGATACGCATTGCGAATATAAACTATTTTATAACTGGATCTCGAGGGATGGTAACATCAACATAGACAACTATTCATCACCCAAGAATAATACGGGAGTTATTGATTTAGCTGGTCGTAAAATTATATTAAATGGCGTCTGGAATCCTCAATGGGATCTACATAATATTACTAATAGTATTGATTACGTGGCAACTAAGCAATTCCTCTTGTCCTTGGATGCCTTTCAATCGCCCTTCATCGCGAAACGATTACTGTAATTAATTACATCCGAAAACTTCCTTATGCATCGCTAAATTCTAATTAATAAAACCGAAATAGAATAATAAAGACGAATTAAATAAATAGCAAGTCGTTTAAAACCGATTTCAAGAATTTTAAAGCTTTGTGTAAATATACTAGACGGGAAAACGCAAAAGGGGATGATTTATTATTTTTACATTTATGCATGTGCGATGTTTTACTACTAAACAAAGTTCTTGTTTTGTATATAATAATTGTTGTGTCATATTGCTTCAATACACTATTCGTCGCAACTCAACACAGAACTTCGATCCCATGGAGTGGGATTTGTATCCCCATAAATTTAAATGAAATTACATTACGAAAAAACAAATAATTAAATTTGTATAAAATAGTTTTCAATTGTCGGCCTCATGGCGTATGGTGAGCGCGTTTGCCTACCATGAAAGAGGTCTCAGGTTTTATTCTTTCCCGACATGGCTGACATAAAATATTGATTTAAAACGGTGTTTTCAGACTATTCCATGGTCTTTGGACTGGTGCCTGAAGTGTAAGACTGATCCTCTTACCTTCATGTAACAAAAAAAAGATCAAGATACGTTGCGATTTGTGTACCAATGCAGTGACCTATGAAAATGAGAATCAAGTCGGGGTAATGTGGGGTTCGTACCTCGGACCATTGATCCGTGAGTCCGCGACACTCCACAGGACCACTACCCGATCGATTATTTTGCTTTCTTTTAACATTTATAAAAACAACTTGTTTTGTTTCTGGATAATATTTACACAAAATGGTAAAAGGTACAGTTAACTTTTGTGTGGCTGTGGTGTAACACGAGTCTACATAGGATACAGGAGTTTATATATATCTCTTATTTATTTAAATGATGAAGCTGTATTTTTTGAAATCTTGAAATGCACATTTTCACATTGAATTTGTAAAAATATGCTGGATTTTAAAACACAAAATATTTATCCGTACTATGGAAAGAATGATTATACGAATTAAAGTGATGCCAATCCCACAATAAATCTGTTTAACTTTGTAGGAAGGAGCACGCAAATATAACTTATAACATGGAAGATAGAGACGCTGTTCTGTGGCCGGTGTTTGTGTGAAAGAGTAAAAAACAAAAGAAGAAATTCGTTCAATTCGTCGGCTATTGGCAGAAAGTGAGAGCACACGCTAGTTAAATGAATAGCTTATTTATGATTTTTAATTTATTTTGCTTGAACTGGCCTATATCCCATTATATTTATTATAAATTATGGGAAAATAATGATTTAAAAGTATGTCTATGCGTTTTTTTTTCAAATCTCTGAACTTTGAAATATTTTGTCTTGTGTCGGAGCCTTTTGAGAGTTAATGAAAAAAATTGTTTTTTACACCCAAAAATTTCATTTTAATAAATTAAAAATAAATTATCTTATTTATTGGATTTTTTGAAATTCATTTTGACATTATAATACTAAATCTAGGTCAAAGTATAACATTTAATATAAATAAACTAATTTTATTATGAAATTCAAGGGTTTAATTCGAGACTGGGGTATTTCATGGTGATTCTACGAGTAGTTTAACACCTTAACTCGAAATCCATATCAAGAAAAATGTTACATTAATGATTGGGTCTGTTTTAATACAAGCGCCCAGAGAACACGAGTAATCAATCATCATCATTCCATAACCGCTCCCTAATTAGAGCATATGGTGTCCACGAAGATCCTTCAAGCATCTCTGTCGGCTGCCAGCTCCTGTGCATCCTCCCAAGTCAGGTTCGCGTCCCGTAGTTCTGACACGAACTGTCGACGATCAGTCAGCAGTGGACGTCCAGGACTTCGAGACTCTGATGCCTTGTAAAATAGGCAAGCGTGGTTAAGGTTCTCAGGAGGCATCCGCAGCACATGGCCAAGCCAACCGTATCGCCTCCGCTTAGTGATAGTTATCGCCGGAGTTAGTTCCGTTCGTTCTCTTATTACGTCATTCTTCACAAAATGTAATCAGTTTGGATTTAATAATAAATAAATAAAATTTCTTTTCAAAAATGAGACATAAAATAATAATCACCATAATTTCACACCTTTTTTTTTTTTTTTTAAAAAAGAAATATATGCGTTCTTATGATTTACCCAAATATTTAATTTTGAGGGCCATTTTCAACGAGTTGTAAATAACTCACTATTAGAAAATGGAATCGAGTTGGGGTAGAGTGGGATTTGAACCGCGGACCTTCGGTCCGTGAGTCCGAGACACTAGCCACAGGACCACAACCCCCTTAATAAGCCATCCCACAAACTAATATTTCCTGTCGATCTTACCAGGAAGCGAACTTGAAACCTCAAGTATAATAGGTGAATGCGCCAACCACTACACTGCGAGGTGAACTTAACTCGATTAGATTATCATTTTAGGATTTTTACTTGAGCCTTCCAATCAAAAAGACTTTTTTAAACCACGATTTTTATAATATTTCTTGTACGAGACTGTATTTATTATCTGCCTGAATTTGGAAAAAGAAGTAATACAAGATAAAATGATTTTCAAATATAAAAAAAAAAGAATTTTTCTTTATGTTTTTTCAAAATTTTAAAATTATTATTATTATATTTACACTATTACAGGCCAGAAAGCACAATTACAGCAGTGAGTTACATTTACTCTCTATTAGTAGTTTTTACAAGAAATCGGAGCCTTCCGTACGAGAGTCAAGCATCTTAGCCATTATACCATGGAGGACGCAAAATGAAATTGGATAAATATATAGCTTAATCGCCAATGTCGTAAATCGTAATACTACAGGGTAGTAATTATTTAGCCATTTTGTGACGTAATAATGAACTATTTAACTACAATATTTGAGTTTGTCCAAATGTTCGTAGAGAAGAAATATGGATGTTCAAACATAGGCAAAATGGTGAATGTTACACGGTGCGTAAAGTGGCCATTTAAACCAGCCAATGAAAGGTCATAAGCCCTGTCAATGCCTTAACTTCCATATTCCCTTATTTAAGATATTCTCTATCCCTGTTGTAATTTATTGAACTATTTAACGTCAATGAAAACGAATATTATTAAAAAAAACATTAACATAATACATGTATGTGTGTATAAAATAGTTAAATATACTAGTTTTTTAATTAGCATCTACCCTCTATAAAATGGTGGCAAGAAAAAATATGAAATCTGGCATTGGCCCTTCTAGATCCAAGTTGCAGAAATATAAAATTAATATCTGTACTTTAAAGGATAAACCTCGGGAGTCACATTGAATGAAATGTTTAGGAAACAAGATTTTGTGATTGTGCTTTCTCCGAAACATGATAACTTTTACACCAACTGAGAAAATTTTAATATATAAAGAGCTTTTAATGTGAAATAAAAACTTAACTTGCTAGAATTCCACTCGTCCTTGCGCTTTGTAGCTACACAACGCGCGACGATTGGTAATTTATATAGCCTCTATTTGTAAATGTTATCAACAAAAAAATACCTAAATTTTGAAAATGAGGTCTAGAATTCCAACCGTTTATGCGCTTAGTAGCTGCAAGACGTGTTGTAATCTCATTCCTTTTTATTATGATAATTATTTAAGTTTTTTTAAATTTTATTAATACTAATAAAAATGTGTAAATGGGGGCTAGATTTCTTACCGTTCATGCGCTCTGTAGCTGCAAAACGTGCTGTAATCAAGCTCTTATCTGTTATGATTAAAATTGATCTTAATTGTAAACGAGGAACAAGAATCCCAACCGTCCATGCGCTCTGTAGCTGAAAGACGAGCTGGGATATTTATTTATTTTCACGAAAATGGCGCTGTATACATTATCCAACTAAATATAAAAAAATTATTATATTGATAATAAAAGTACAAAGGTCACAATATTTGAAGTGTTAATAATTGTTTATTATGTGGAAAAAAATGAATGCATAAATTAATAAATATTAAAATAGCGTATCTGGAATTACTGATGTGTTTTGCATTAGAACAAAGTGGACTTCAAATTTTTTATTCAATTTAAAAACGCATTTTCATGACGAAAGTTGAATTCGATGTTTTATTTACGTATAAAACAGCTTATTGCAATTATTTCTGCATTTTTAACTTCAAATCGGCAAAAAAGTGGACTCCCGTGTTTTATCCTCTAAGGTACACATAATTTTAGATTTGAAATCATTTATAATTATTGAACGCTTACATTTTCGTTGATTTTCTAACAGAAGCCGAGGATAAGAACAAGATTTTGGTTTGTAAACAAAACCTCGTAATTTCGCATACTAGAAGATTAATGTAATGTTACGAACAATTTGATAAAATAATCATTCCTCGTATTTTAGCAGACAAAGTCTGTGACTAATACTAAAGTTGAACAAAGAACACTTCCCAAGTCGGCTCACGTGTACTCGTCTCCTGGAAGCGGCGGTGTTATGTAACTCTAACGGGATCGTAATAAATTAATGAAACAATGGCATTATAAACAAAATGACATTTAATTTAGCTTATCACCCGAATAAACATAAAAATCTCTACGTCTTGAATACTGTTTTTTCTTATATTCCGCTTGAATTATGGTTTTAAGATGTTTCGTGTTAAAGAACATAATATGAGGTGTCTTCACAATAACAATATCTCCGAATTCGCAAATCACCTTATTCATTTAAATCATGACTTTAATAAAGATACAAGAGTTAAAATCTTACATAGAAATAAAAAAGGTTAAAAGTAAATAATATGAAAATATTTCATATTATTGAAGCTTGAAAAAATAATGATCCTTTGATCAATAATCAAACAACCTTTCAATATAGCCCGTTATACGATGTTTCATCGTAATGATCACTCTATACCTATTCAACTCACGCTCCTCCTTTCATCCCTTCCATATTTTTTCAACTATTTCTGCCACAACATAAAAAAAAATTATAACCTTATCAGTGCATGTAAGGGTTGCTTATTAAAATGCATGTCGTGTTGGTTTTATATTTTTGTGCAACAACAACTATGTCGGCCTCGTGGTGTAATGGTCTAAGTCTTTGCCTAGCATGCAAGAGGTCCCTGGTTCAATTTCCGATATGGTTGATATGAAATATTTATTTAAAAAGGGCGTTTTCACACTTGAATATTTCATAGTTCCTAGACTGGTACCTGAAGCGTAAGACTAATTATCTTACCTTCATGTAACAAAAATGATCAAGAAACGCTGCGATTGGTGTACCGATGCAGTGCCTTATGGACGATTCGGCGAGGAAAGGAAATAATGATGATGACTTTGGTGAAGGTGTTTGGTGGGTTTTGCATGTTGGTTGGTGTCCTGTTAATTGGTGTCCTGACAAAGAAATGGGTACGTCTCGATACCGGTAGACAAAGAAAAGTCAGTAAGTGTTTCCATACAAATATTTAATGACATTGAGTTCTTAGAGGTTATTTAAGTAACTAAAGTATGAAATTAACATTTATGGAACAAATACAACGATTTTAATAATAAACAGTATTTTGAGTATGTCCAAATTTTTGTGGAAAAGAATTGGATTTAACCCTTAGGGCAGTAGTCGGCAAAGTCATTAGTAAAAAGAGCCAAATATCAGAAGTACGACAGTTAGGATTCGTTTTGAGAGCCAAATTTCTCTTCGTTTTAAACAGTTTTTTGTCAAACCCTACACATCTTATTATGCAGCGAAGATCTCCATATTTACTCTCTATTTCAAGTACAAATTCATTAAATTGCCAATATTAGTATACATAATGATTCTATACTGATTTATTATTTATGTGAGACATTCATTATCTCTCATTAAATATATTTTTTATTTTTAATCTTTTCTTTTGATACTTTCTTATTTTGTTAACATATTTAAGATTTTAATTTTGATAGGTACTTTTTGTACTGTTCTAATTTTTTTTCCTATCTTCTAATTACTAAAGTATCTTAAACAAAATGATACATGTTAATTATTTTATATGTGTACAACATTATGACTGTACTTTTTTATTTTGATTTCTCTTAAATTTCTTAATTAAAACTAATAATGACCACCCGATGAAAAACTATTATTTAATAATAAAATATATAAAACAACTTTGTTTTTAGCAACTAATTTTTATTTTCCACCGACTGGTTTCAAAGCAAACAAGCTTCTTCGTCAAGGTTTCCTTAACTAATGAATTGATTCCTTTTTTATTTTTATCATGTTCACTAAATACTACACGTGGACGTGGTTAGTGCTTCAAATATAAACTTTATATTATTTAATAGTTTATCGGGACAAAATTTATGTTTTTATTTTTATAATATATTAATATTGTAATAATATGTGTATTTTATCGAATAAAGATTATATTATTATTATTATTAATGATAAAAAGCTTTAGCGACAATCGTGTTGACAATCTTGATCACTAAATCTATAACAATGAAAATTTCTTCAGGAAATGTCTTGGCCCAAAGCGCGTCTTAATGGATGATGCAATATTGAACAAGTACGAGTATCTCATCATAAACTTTTGACTTGAAAATATAAATAGAACGTTTCTCACTTCAGTCATACCTTGAGCCCCATATGGGAAAATCGGAACAATTTTATCGAGTTAAATATGATGCTTCTCCATGCATGACAGCATTTGCCATATCCTCAATAATCCAAATATTAATAGTTCTAGAAGTTTATCTTTATGATCCATAGACGAAATGAATCTACCAAGAAATCGTGAAACTTGTGCTGTGAGAGCCGCGCTCAATAAGCTAAACAGCCACATATGGCTCGCGAGCCGCGGTTTGCCGACCTCTGCCCTAGGGAGTTATTAATATTATTATATTACAACAGAGATGAAGAACATTTTACATTAGAGAATATGTAAGTCTACGCCAGCGGTTCCCAATTTTTATTAGCTAATGACCCCATCTTGACAAAATAAAGTAAATTTACAAAAATATTATTTTTAGGAATCCTAATAGTGTGTATGTTGTAATGTTCCCCTTTGAAAGAAAGACTTTATTTTGTAATGATCGACTTGAAAATAAAGACTTTATTATTATCAATTGAAAATCTTTACTGGACGTGTATAATGTGAAGAATATTTTTTTTTAACAGTTTTACTTATAATACGTCCTAACTCTCGGAACCCCAGTGACCTTTCCACGGAACACCATTTAGGAACCACTTGTCTAGGCATTTACAAGGCTTATGATCTGTTTTTGGCTGGTTTAAGTGGCCACTATACACAGGGTAACATTCGCCATTTTGTCTTTGTTTGAACATTAATCAATTTATCCATCTGTTGATTTTTGTGCATCATTATGGGATTTATCTTTAGTTGACTAATATGAAGTAGTAAAGGGGGAGGGGGGGGGGATATATTTTTATAACGCCCTAGGGGGTGAAATCTAGCTCTTGCCTGCCAACTTTATTTATTTTTGACGAAATGGTTCAAGAAGTAAGAAAATAAAAAAATAAATTCCAAGCGTTGCGTAGTATCCGTTGCATAATTCCGTTTGATTAATCTAACCTGTATCAGTAGAGATATATGAATTATTTAATGAAAAAAGTTTTCCAATTATATTATTTATCAATCAAATATTTATATAATTTAGATTGATTTCACTTTTATTTATAATTTTCGTCGTGACCGACATTGTCAGGTACCGGTCACTGGTGAAAATTATAAATAAAAGTGGAATGAAATTTTTATATTTTAATTAAAATGCGTTTCCACCAAGAAATGTACTAAAAAAACTTAATGTTTTAATGTAATGTGTAATTTCAAAAAATATTTTATAAAACTTCAAGTCAAAATATGTATTTGTATATTCAAATATGTATTTTGATTATTATAACCTAAAGTAATTTTAACAGTAATTTGTTGAATATTATTTAAACATTATATCATCCCAGATCCCAGATAATTATTTTCCAGTTTTATTTTCTTTTTCTTTCTTTGAAGTTACCTGTATTTTTTTTAAATCATCATCATTCCCTTTTCGCACCTAATGGTGCATAGGGCACTGCGTTGGTGTACCAATCATAGCGTATCTTGATCATTTTTGTTACATTAAGGTAAGATGATCAGTCTTACACTTCAGGTGCCAGTCCAGGGACTACAAAATATTTCAGTGTAAAAACACCCCTTTAAATCAATTTACAAAGATCTCGGTTTCGATTTTCGGCATAGTTGATATGAAATTTTATATTTTATTTTGCAAATGTAAATTAATTTTATATTCTGTAATTTTAAGTCTGTAAAATTAAATGTTTTACCATTGCAAAATATTATCATACATATTCAAAAATAAAAAAATGTACTATAAAAGATACTTGTACCGAGAAAGAAATAATTTTATACTAAACTAAAACATTCAGTAAAATTAGCATTTATTCATGGCTTTGAACATTTTTTTTTCAATTTAGAGACGGGCATGCTTAAAAAAAAAGAATGAATAAATATCGTCCGTAACAAATTAACTTACTTACTAACTTGTAAAGAAAAAATATCAAAAAAGTATTACTCGTGTAAACTTAGTTTTTTTGTAACCATATTACACGAAGACACTGGCTGCCTTTTGTGAATAACTGAGTCAGTTTCTTTCAATAAATTCGTCCATTTTGTGAGGAGGAAGAGTTTTTCCTCTGAGAAATACGTATGATTGGAGTCCCCGTTAAGCCTAATCCAAAGAATACAAACACCGTGCACACCGTCCAACAAAACAAAGGATGAAGTAGAAAAGGCTTTCATAAGAAAAAAAGCGGTATCAGATTTCCTTAACCGAGAATAAAGCTTTTCCTGCGGGCATCGTGCTTATTCCGAACTTGTTACAATGAAGATTGGTACATTCTTAGACAAGGAGAGCTGTAATTCCCGGTGAGAGTAATAGAGCAAAAAAATCTAAATTTGTAACATAACATCCGTTAGAGCAGAGTATCCGCTTTATGTATATATTGTATATTCAAGCGTCGCGTCCGTCGGTTGGTCGTTTTCATTAGGTTTTTGTTGCCTAAGCAAAATAAAGGCCCAGCGTCTGTTTACTAGGGTAAGTAAAAATCTTACGAAAAATCCAAAAAAAACTAAAAATAGTAAAAATAAGAGTATTTTTTCAATATTTAAAAAAATAAATTATATTTGGACCCCTGTATTTAGTAGCCTTACGTGTCATGTACAAGGCTAAGGTACTCGGAAAAAAAATCGTTTTTGTTTGTCTTGGAAATGGGATGTTCGATCACTGATTTTGGTTTATTACCATGATGAGTCCAATCACCATTGTTGCACAGTTTAAGAACAAAGGTTCAAGAACAAAATAAGAGTCAAAGATTGAATTTAATAATTAAACATTAGGACGAAATACTGATTAAAGGTTATGAATAAAATATTAAAATATGACGATGGTGGTCCTCGAGGTATAATGGCTTAAGTCGAGGTTCCAAGCAGTACCGTGTAAAAAAAACTGAAAAAAAGTATGCTGAAAATGAACAATGGTGGACACGTTTCCTTGCATCAAAATCAATCTCTATATTCAAAAAAGAAAAATTGTTAAACTTATAATTAGAAATCAAACACTGATTTGAGTCTACTGAAAACTTTATTTTATTTTTACAAATATAAACATACAAAAATAAAAACTTGGTGACAATTGTTTCGCCTTATTTAATGATAACTTATCAAACGAATGTGAAGATTATTTGGATTGAATGTCCTTATATAGTTATATAATTCAAGGTACTTAAGTAGAAAATAAAAATAATCTTATGAACTATAGCATGCACATTAATCATAATTGAAGGAAAAACCATATTGCCATAAAACCAATAAATTATGTAACTAAATAAGGACATTCAATCCAAATAATCTTCACATTCGTTTGAAAATGCCCTAATAAGGCGAAACAATTGTCACGAAGTTTTTATTTTTCTATGTTTATATTTGTAAAAATAAAATAAAGTGTTCAGTAGACTCAAAATAGTTATATTTCTAATTATAAGTTTGAATATGGAGTTCTACAAAATAAACACCAAATCAATCAATCAAGAAAAATTGTTACTACTTATTATTCTTCAATTTTATTTTTAAATATTACATGACAACAAAATACTTTAAGAGCGCGGTTCTTAAACGGTGTTTCGTGAAACCCTGAGGTTCGGTGGAAGGGTCACAGCGGTTCCGACAGTTAGAGCGTATTGTCATAGAAAACAGGCAGTCGAAGAAGGTTTTCCCTTTCTTAATAGATTCCTCCGAGTAAATGAATTGTAAGTAACCTCAAATGTAGAAAAAACCATAAATGGACATTTAATTAACTTAAAAAAAATCTTTTTTTTTATTAATATCCCTACAGAGATGAGGTAGAATTTTTTTTTCAAATTCAGGATTATGGATATTCGAGCGTTTACAGGACTTATGACCTGTCATTGGCTGGGTTAAGTGGCCACTTTACGTATTACAACATTCCCCATTCCGCTTATTAGCGAATATCGACACAGGTAACATTTTTTTGATTTTTGTATATATGTTATTAAATGAGAAACCATTCACAAGCGTGTTGGAGCGCCATCTATGTATTGATATTGAAGTTAAGTATTTTTAATTAGCATTATACTTTATTTTATGTATTTAAGACTCTTCCGAGTTAAATTAAGTACTAGTAATCGCCTGCAGATGACTCTGTAATTTATTTATACTTATATTTTGACCAGATCTTATTACACAACATTATTTTTGGTACGTGTATTTTGTACATACACAAATCTAGATTTCTCCCAAGGGGGAGTAGGTATATATTTTTTATTAATATCCCTACAGAGATGAGGTAGAGTTTTTTTTTTCAAATTCAGGATTATGGATATTCGAGCGTTTACATTAATAAAAAATATATACCTACTCCCCCTTGGGAGAAATCCAGATTTATATTTGTACAAAATACACGTACCAAAAATAATGTTGTTAAAAAAAATCGTTGAAAGAATATATTCCCACAGGAGTTACAGGACACCGACTGGGTACAGAATCCAATCGCAAATCAGACCAAATCATCGATATCAACTGTGTTGAAGTATGAACATTTCATCAATATAAAGAATTCATCCTCTCTGAAACAAAAATCAGCGGATTGATTTTTGGATAGGACTTAAATATAAATGCCCAGTCGTTGAGAAAGTTACCGTGGTTCTGCTTTCGTTTGTATTGACTTACCGATGTAAGACTGGCCTTTTAGCTCAAGCCTACACTAAAAACAAGTTTAAAACTACACTGAATTCAATTTTCCGTCATTAAACCTAATTTTAGGACTATTGTAAGTAAAACTGTGAAAAAAATCATTCTTAACATTAAATACGAGCAGTAAAGGTTTTGAATTCAAAGTATGGTCTTTATTTTCGAGTCAAAAATTACAACATGCAAACAATAAGATATCATAGGTCTAAAAGTATCATTTTTTTTCAAATCACTTTTTTACTGTCGAGATGGGGTTCCGCCAAAAAATATTAGATCAATTGAACGCAGTTATGCAGAAAGCAGGCGGTCCACAATTTTGGACAAAAAAATGGTTATAGGTGTTATATATTCTATGTTCTGCTACAAACAGCTAGGCCGCATTCATACAAAAAACTGTAATAATCACCTTACAAAAATAGTGTCGATCACAAAAACGATATTTCTCGATTTGCAGAGAACACCCTCAGCACTACAAAAATCTTATGATACTTTAAAAATCACTAAAACTGGTCAAATACATAATAAGATTCTTATTTGTAATTTGAAAAAAAATCATTGTTTATCATTAAATTTGTCAAAGTCAAAAACATTCTAATTGTTTAAATTTAATCATCCATTATTTTTACAAATGTGCTATTATTTCAGTTTCACTTTTCTATGGCTGGCTATTTTCTGCATAACTGCGTTCAATTAGAGTTCGATGGCCAAAACAATATTGGGAATATTTAATGAATAATTTACTATAACTATCATATTATATGAATATCTAGTAAGTAAACGAGCGATAAAGGGCATTCCAAAAATGAATTATAATATATATTGTTTAAAATTAATGTTTGTATTTTTCAATTATTTAATTTTTCACTGCTTTATTTCGAAACCGTTCAGATGCATATTTTTGTAATACAATAAAACTCCAACTATCCGGATTAATAAGTGCCAGATGTTTTCATATAAAATCTGATTTGAACATGATCAGCAAAGTTAATTGCTTTGACGAAGAAACGCGTAGGCCGCCAGAACCTTTTTTATTTGTTTTTATTATTTTGGCAACCTGAATGATTGAAGTTTGAATTGACGGAGTTCTACTGTATTCTAGTATGACTACTAATAAAATTAAGTACCTACATAACAAATAACTCGTGTGTAGAAAAATATACGTTGTTTCTATCTTAAATGAACAAGTTTTCCGACTACAGTCTAGTTCAATTTATTTTATTGGTTATGGATGTTTTTTATGGTTAATTACAATATTTATAACGTATGTAGTCAAATGGTAGAATTCCACATTAAAATTAAGTAAGGTATCCAAAATGAAATACTCTCATTGGATTAAACTCTACTTTTGTTTCGTCTTGTTAGGATATTATCAAACTAACTTAAATATTTACAAGGTTTCCTTATATACTAACAATAATTACCATTTAATGATATAGGCGCATAATGGTGCTTATAGTTTCATGTATTTAGGAAGACTAAAGGATTTCTATATAAACTAAGATAAATAAAGTTATCTCACTAAACGGTACTGTCGATGTGTTCCTACAGTAAGGGCAGGCATTTAAAAAGCAAGCGGTGTTTTCTCTCCTGACTCGCGATGTCACACTAGCCATTTCCGCTTAAATTATGCCATATACATACCTTTTGTTAATTATACACTTTGTTAATTAAAGTAGATTTTAAGAATGTTTAAATTAAGTATAACTCATCAATGCCAATCTATTAGGCCTTACTTAAGCCGGTTAAAAAAATTAATTAAAATCAGTTAGGGTATACTGAGTACATTTTATTAGGTACCTGCATAATGCATATATTGGGAAAGCCTTCCCGTATTTAAAATATTTACGGGGGTACAGCTTTTAAATTGATATAATATTTATAATAATTAGATGCCTCAGGAGAGCCTAAACCCAAGTTGTCTCTTTTTTAAACCTGAGGGATTGCGATGACGATCTTTCGATTTTATTCGGCAGAACTAAGGGCCGCTGAGTTGAAGTGGGAGGAGGCGAGAGTGCTGGCTGGCGATGAGGTCTCCTGGAGCCAACTGGTGATCTCAACATGCTACACTTAGGAGCGGATGTAGAATAAAAGAAGAAAAAGTGAATATTGATTTATTTTACAAAGGTTTATTTGAAAAAAATAGTGTGGTGTTATATTGAATTAACTTAAATTATTATTTATATACAGCATTGAATCGGGTTGTGGTCTCGTGGCTAGTGTTGCGGACTCACGGATTAGAGGTTTGAGGTTTAAACCCCACTCTACCCCAATTTGCTTTTCATTTTCTAATAGTGAGTTATCATAGTTAATTTACGAGAAAGACATGGCACGATCAAGTCAATCAAATACTTGAAGATGGACATGTCAAAAGTAGGAATAATCGGCGTGCGTGCATGAGAAGATGTATGAATGTAGAGTAAGCGAGGTCTGTATGCCAAGATAGAGTGATATGGCGTTCTATCCTCTCTGCCTACCCCTACGGGGAAACGGCGTGATGTTTTGTTGTTGTTGTTGAGTTATTTACAACTCGTTGAAAATGGTCACCGAAATTGAAATATTTTGGAAAATTATACGTACGCTAAAAATATTATCTAACTTTATTATTGTTGGTATTTTATTTTTTTTCACATAGTAAACAATGATTAAAAATAAAAATAATGTGACGTCACTGGGGTTACCCGTGCCGAGAACACTTAAAAATATAGTTTTTTTTTTAAGAATAAGGAAACTTCGTTAGTACTTAAGTTAATTTGATAATGTCCTAACAAGACGAAACGCGTCACATTGTCTATGATGTCTTGTATATATTTAAAAAATAAAAGTATACTTTTATCGAATGTAAATATTTTATTTTGGATACCTTACCAAATTTTAATCACAATATTTTCGTTTATGCTTTAAACGGTAATATATGTATTTGCAAAAAAAGTTTTGCCATAATGTTTAATAATAAAAAATAAATAAAATCTACCTAGAAAGCAAAATAATAATATATTTGGCTTGGGATTTTATCGCTATCCCTTTATCCCATAAAATATACACTTCCTTATTGTAAGCAAATAAACGCTACATTGAAATTCGGTAAAAACAAAAATGATATTAGGTAAATAAAAAATGGCTTCTTTGTAATTTAGTCAGTATGTTTTATAATATAATTTTTTTTAAATTTCATTTTTAAATAAATGAAAAAAAAATACAAAATCCTTGGCGGGTTTTTCCTCTGTTTCGATTTATAATATTTCTCCGAACGAATAGAAGGGAAAATATTTCAATAGCCGGCTACGGCTCGTCAGAACAGATATGTTAAAACGGTTAAGTCCCAACATAAATCTTTATTAAGGCCATAAAAATAAATAATAGACCCACTAACTTGTTAAAAGCTTTTTCGGAAATAAAATAATTTGCGGATGAAATATTGGTTTACTTTCAAAAATAAATATATGAAGCTCGAAAGGTGGAAAAGCTCGTTAAGTTGACGACTTTATTTGGGGATGATCAACTAGCTGGAGCAAACCCTATTAGCCAGAATGGTCAGAATTTAAAGTATGAAGAGAAATTTCCCTTTACTTTTACCAAACACAATCTCCGGACTCTTGAGCGACGAGAATTCGCATTAAGGGAAGCATCTTTAGGTACGCTAAATACTAGAATTTATAAGCAATTACATATAATAACTTTATTTGTACCAAAATAATTAAACATTACAAGTTTAATCAAGATATAAAAAATATATATATTAAGATTATTGGTGTTCCATTTATAGTTTAAGTAGAAATTATATTCAACCGAAAAAAAATCTATTCTAAATATTAACATAATACACCAACTAAGCATTAGGTTTTAAATGATGAAAAAATTCAGTGCAACGGAAAACTTCATACAAAAAATGTTTTCTTACATGCGGTAAAAATTAGAGCATTTAATCGTGAAGTTTCTATAGAATCCATAAAAACAATATAATAATAAAAATGAACTACTTTAAATGAGGTCACAAGTTCTTCTGAATCAATCAGTGAGAGAGTGTAATAAATTTTCGGTTTACAGGAAGCCAACTCACCAATCAGGACTCACTGATAACAACTAGTAACGTCACGCGCGGAGTAATTAAAAAAATACACAACTTGAAATAATTGTAGCAATGATAAAGCGATACATTGATTTGACAAATAAAACAAACACCGAACTTCCTCATTTTACTGTAATGTATTTTGAAGTATATTTTTTTCATTTGAAAAAAATGGATTAATCCAAGAAATCCCAAATACATTTATGAGCGATCTTTTTTAAAAATCGTTTTTAAAGAATTACTCGACAAGTATTGTAAAAATTGATGGGTAGGTACTCTCTGTTTTATCATTCTTATTTTAGAACTGAAATTAAATTTATTAAAATTAATTAAATTTTAGGAAGTTATCCTATGTAATTAAAAATTTAAGTACGTTGGTATATTCATTTCTTTAGATCTTTAGGATATCATTGCTGACGGAGAGAATTTTGTTTTTAAATATGTACAAAAAATAACATTGAACTCGCATTCAAGCATTATCAGTTATTATAAAAACTTGTTAATGTTTATGAATTATTTTAGATCCGTAAAAATATAACTCTTTAAATCCTATTACAAGAATTTAAAAAATGCTTCAGAAATCAATACGGCGCCGCATCTTGACGGACGCTCTTCTACGCTAGGAACTTGTTTGCTGACGTCAAACTAGATAGATTTAACAGTTTCCTACCCCGTTTCCGAACTATGAAATGTGAGCATTTCTGTTATTGCTTAATGGGCAAGGATCGAATAGGATCACTATTAATATTATACAGTAGTAGTAAGATAAAGTAGGGACTGCAGAGGTCGAAGGTCCCTGAAATTATGAGCTGGCCAATGAAACTTGTCAAGTGACGTTTAATCCTGAATAGGCGTAATTATACCAAGGCGGGGTAGCGCTGGCTACCTTAGGATGCCCGTAATCAATTTTATTGAATATCGTATAATAAATTAGAAGCGTCGATGGATTTGAAAGGGAAATGTAGGAGAAGGCTCACCGTGAGATAAAAACAATAAAATAAATTAATAAAACTGGCTAAATTACAAAAGACAAATTAATTATGTTTACACAAGTAGGCCTATGTTTATGTTCTTAAAGAAGTTCATTTTATATAATGTACATATATGGTACACGCTCAAATAGCTTTGAAGAGTGTAAGATTTTAAAATAAATGAATATGATCGAAAAGCATATTTCCTTTTTTTTAAATAAGAAAATTAGCCATTTCTCAATACACGAGTAGTTAATTGTGGAGACCCGAGAGTTAGAGACGAAGATGTGTTGTTGTCTATGGCCGCAGTGCCCAATGGACCTATATAAGGGCGCGTAACACGTCACTCGCCCTTCTTTGTCTTCACCAGTATTCAAATTCACTCTAAAATATTATTTGTGTGATCTTTGTATTTTCGTGTGTAATAAACCAAAAATTGTAAGTAACTTAAATTATTTTATTTATTCATTCCTTGAGGTTAAATCCGTTAAATCCATTCAATCATATGTTTAACATGAACTAACAAATAGCTACTATCAAGTAGAGTATAATAATGATACCTCTACATAGTGATAAATGCCTTTG
This sequence comes from Micrasema longulum, assembly GCF_059751315.1. Lineage (NCBI taxonomy): Eukaryota > Metazoa > Arthropoda > Insecta > Trichoptera > Brachycentridae > Micrasema > Micrasema longulum. Next base: position 61,092 of record NW_028278200.1, read on the forward strand.
GTTACTCCGAATTTCATTCCTTAAAATATTAATATAACTTATTATTTCATTAAAATACCCAAGAATGGTTGAAAAATTTATCCCCATATACTTGTGCATATAACACTGCAGTTAAATGCGATGCAACGTCTTTGTTTTTTACATTCACTCACACGATTGCAATTTAAGATCCATACCTTTAATTGTAGCGCTTTTTGAAGAAAGGTTTAAGTTTAAACGAGCTTAACTGAATCCAGAATATTTTACTATTTAATTTGCCTGATCAGGGAAGTTATCAAATATCATATTATTAATAATTAAAGCAGTAACTTCGTAATTATGTAAAAACTAATTTTTTTTATATCAGTTTCTAATAAAAAGTACTTGGTACGCTTTCACTTAATTATTCGACAAATTAGCGCTTTCACCCTCTAATGGGCATCTTCAGACTGTCTGAACGAGTGATACTTAAACTTATGATTTCGAAATAACCAGTAACCGGTTTAATTGCTTTTGCGACATCTTTAAGACTGGTCACTGTTTACTCATCTTTCATTTATAAAATGGATCTAATATAGTAGTTTATGGCGATGACCATTATGTTTTAAAACGGACTTATTTCATATTGTGTATCGACAGACTGGGTAAAGTACATAATATTTTGTACTTATATAAGAACAGGGCACTGCGGATTGAACAAACACCTTGCTAGAATAAACCTTTCCAAAACATTTAGATGCATAATTTATGTACATTGCAATTGGCATTAGTATTGGCAATAGGCGGTATTGTACATTTAAATAAATAAATTTAACACCTAAACGAATAGATATTCTATGTGAATGTGATGCTTTCCATCATAAAAGGATCTTCATCCTCGGGGGACCACTAGTTAAACCTGAGGATGTTAAAGAGCTCGCCCCTTACCTAATAGAGCGATACTTTACGGATCTGAGGCTTAAACGGGTAGATTTAGCAAAATGTAAACTTTAGCCTTCCACACAGTAGCCAGGCTCTTTATATACCTGGGCTTGGAGGGCGAGAGCTATTCACATGTAGCAGTGACGTCAGGAGCTTGCATGGCACTGACCCCTACCTCTAAGAATAAGAATAAAAATAATAATAGGTCGGCAGTATGGCAATCAATAAATTAGAGTTAGGTAAATTTAACAGCATAATTAATTTATGTATGATAATAACGCGAGTGACAGAAATTTAATTTAAACCAGGCCTCAGCTACCGGGTAGCGCTGTCCTATCCGTTTATAAACACGTCGGCCATATTTATCATAGTAATATGCATTCTTCCGCCCTCGCGGCGGAAGGCGGGAAAATTCTCCGCCTTAAATGCCGCTCGGCCATAAATGTCAGCTGGAGAGATGTATGCCGAAATAATCCCAGTGTGATGATTCTGCTAGGTCCATAATTGCGGTTCGCCCTGCCCAGGATAGCCGCCTATCCACACAAAATGCAATAAAAAACCTTATCTTGAATTCTGATATTACTAACGGGAACGCTCGCATTTTACAGGTTTTTTTTAATCTCGCTGTGTAAATGAGGCCCTCAGTATCAGACATGGTCAAACGCCGCACCCCTTAAATTACATATTTTTTATTTGAAGAACTTTGATAGATGATTCGGCCGAGATCAATTTTTTTCTTAAGAAGGTAATTTGGAAGCTTAGTGTGAGTTAAAATAATAACATTGTTATTTATTTATTGACGGACTTATGCAGTCCATTCTAGCAATGATAAATACAATTTCTTATAATAAATACGGGTAATAATAAAAAAAAAACTAAATAAAATTATACAAAAAAAAAATTACTACTTCAAGACATGATCCGGTACAAAGACGTACACCAAAAAAGTCTAGGTTTTATCTCGAGTTAACAATACGACACAATCGGGACATTGGTGCATGCAAGCCAAAGTTTGTGTTGTGTTGATCAAGGAACTAGTTGATCTGTGTTGTTAGTGAAATAATGTATTTTATAGTCTTTAATTTTACATTTCGCAAGTGGTATTATTAAAATAAAAAACTTACATGATGAACGATTTCTGCCAGAGAAAGAATTTACAAAAAATTACATTACATAAAAGAAAACCCATGAACATCAAAAATGAACAACATAGGTAGGCACTCAATTAAATACCAAGTTAAGTATAAAAATTGAAATTAAAACAAACCGGATTTTTAGCAATCTGTCAAAATAAAGAATTTACATATAGATTTACAAAACTAAATCAGCATTTTGATTCTATTTCAGAATTTCGTATTTTTTTCATCTTTTTCACAGCTACATAAGTATACAGCAGTTATACGGGCGCAGATAATTATTTGTTATCATTTATCATATAAAACCTTTCGTTTATGAATAATTTAATATCGTCAATATAATTTATAAAATAACGACATTTTCAGAATGAAAAATGAGCCTTTTAAAATGCAACAATAGCCTCTAAATAAAATGCATTTTCCATTTTGAATGTTATTATTTTGTAGACAATTAGTAAAATAATTGTATTTAAACCAATTAAATAAAAAAGCATAAAATGTCCATTACTCTTCAGTTTTGAAGTCGAGTTGGTTAATATCAAGTAGTTTATTACAAAACTCAACCATTTTCGCTCCGCTAAAAGCTTGTGAATTTTAACTTTGTACAGAGAGTGTTTTTTGTCACAAGCATTATGATAATATCCCAAAAAAGACTTCTAAAGGATAATATTATAAAGTGTATGGTAAAGTCTGTTTATCGGCCTTATTTATTTAGTTCGTTGCAGGTTCCCGCCACACTATTGTGAAACAATATCGCTGTTAAATTATGGTCGCCAACTTTGTCGAGAACTTGGACCCGTGACAACCCTTTAGACAAACAAATGGTAACTTAAACAAGACTCCCTCGAAAAATATTAACATTATTTCGTGGCTACCAAATCAAATGCATTAAATTTTTCCGTCTATGGCAGAAGGCCAGATCAAAGAAACAAACAATCAATTGAGAAAATATAGGCGCTTTTTAAAACTACGGTGATTATTTTTTGGTTTTAAATTAATTTTTCTGTCTTTGAAATAGGCGATCTAAAAAAACCTAAAATACTAGTAAGCGTATTTTTTTTCTACGAAACGTGCTATAAATAACTATTAATGGAATGTTAGATTACTTATCTCTTTACACAAAGCAGTTAAAATGTTTCCAACTTACAAAACAAAATATGAGTAAACACTGTAAAAGTAAGCACGTAAGAAGTATAAATATTCCAAAATGTTTTCAGGCGTTGCCTCAGTGAAATAATTTAGTCAGATAAATCTCACCCACATCAATAAAGGTTTCAATTTTTTAATTTGATAAAAATCAACAGATAGAAGAATATAAAAAATATGGATATTTAAACATTGGTGATATGGTGAGTGTTACGCGGCGTGTAAAGTGGGCACACAGATCAACCAATGGCAGGTAGAAGCCCCGTCAATACCCAGACTTACATATTTTCTTTCTGTAAAATGTTCTCCATATCTGTTGTAATAATATGTCGAACTTATAAAAAACTTCAAGTTTACATAATATACGTATATTTCACATATTTTTTTCCGTATATTCTGTGTTTATTATTTAGTATGTTAGCATGTATTTCATTTTTGTTTTTTGTAAATGCTTTTTGGGCGTTAATGAACAAAATAAATAAATAAATATGTGCAAACTAAATTTTAAATTAAAATTCTTTTTCCAGAATAACGTTTTGAAACTTATTATACTTTTTTTAAATACAATCAAAACATCATAACATGACTGAAGAAAATAATTTTTAAAAGGTTTCGAAAGCAGATATAAACCTTGTTTTTATATTTTCTTTATAGTCAAACCTCTCATCAAGTTCTCTCTTATAACCCTTTTCTGTAACACGTTTTAAATCATTTTTTTACTCACGCACCTACACATACGCACCCTCACACACGCACATGCACACACACACACACTCACACCCATACACTCACATCCACTCATTCATTCGCACACATTCATATACACACACATACATAAAAAAGTCGCACACATAGACTTTTGTACACTCTTTTCTGATATATTATGAATTATTAGAAAAACAGTGTTTTTTTTATTGGTTCTAATATTGCTAATAAAATTCTACTTATTTTTCATGTAATAGCTGTAAAAATCTCGAATAAATAAAATTAAATAAATAAATAAATCCAAAAATTGTACATGAATATTTAGTGATTGCGCTACTCGCCAGATACCAATGGTCGCTCGAATTCCGGTCCTTTGGGTCGCGGATTTTTCTCGTTAGAAATTGAGTTATCTTCATATACTTCGCCACTGAACCTCAATACAAATTAATGCAACTACCTGCCTTGGATTCCCCCAACCCTTATGATCAAACCACAAAGTTCCTAACTTTAATTTTGACAAGACCATTGCATTATCTAATTGTAAATTTACTACCATATCTTGCAGAAAGGGCCTTCTTTCGTTGGATATCAATAAATCAGCTGGTCTTGATAAAATCCCTCCTATTTTTCTTAAACATTGTGCCTCAAAACTACTAGCTGAACCTATTATTTTGTTATTTAATAAATTATTATCTCAAGGATACTTTCCTTCTTAGTGGAAGTCCTGCTATGTCACGCCTATTTTCAAAAAGGGCAATGATACCAATGTAAAAAACTACCGTCGGAAGATCAACTGCCACAAACGTAATGCTTTATCAGAATTTTATTGGTGAAGCTCTTACCAAGAATCATCAGGTTGACAGTATATTTACTGACTTCAGCAAGGCGTTTGATAAGGTTTCACATAAGGTGATGCTTAGTAAATTATTTGGTTTGGGATTCCGTGGAACGTTTTTCGAATGGTTTCGGGCCTACCTATCAGATAGATTGTTGTATGTTAAAATTAAAAATCCCTTTTCTGATTGCTTCTGAACAACCAACGGTCTTCCGCAAGGTAGTCATCTGGGTCCTATATTGTTTTTTATTTTCGTAAACGACATAACATCATGTTTCCGAGATGCTGAAGGTTTGCTGTTTGCTGATGATATTAAAATATATAGAGAGGTAACAAACAAAGGTCATTGCTTAAATCTGCAATCTAACTTAAAGTGTTTGAATGTATGGTGTGAAAATAACAATTTATTCCTTAATGTTGACAAATGCAAAGTTTTGACTTTTTGCCGAAATAAATACCTAATTGCTTTCAACTACTCTATAAATTCTATAAATTTAGAGCGAGTGACCAAAATGACTGATCTTGGTATTACATTTGATGAAAAATTAAACTTCATTAAACATACGCAGAGCATAACTAATAAAACCATGAAAACTCTAGGATTTCTGTTGCGAACAATTAGAGACTTTGACTCAGTCTATGTAATGAAAATTGTATATGTTGCTTTAGTACGTAGCCAACTTGAATACAACTCACCGAAGGTTATATGGTCACCATATTATAAAGTGCATATAAATAATATCGAAACAATTTAACATAAATTTTTACGTTTCTTTAATTTTAAATTAGGTATTCCAGTTGAACATCCAGTTGATTAAAAATTATACATACTTAAATAAATATTTAAATTTACACACATTAGAAACTAGAAGAAAATGAAATGATTTGTTATTTTCATTTAAAACATTAAATTCAATATTTGACTGTTTCGAACTGTTAAAACTAATTAACTTGCGAGTGCCCAGCTGGATTACTCGATTTAATAAACTCTTCTATATAAATGTATCTACAACTAACTACAGTGCACACTCGCCTATAAGGAGAATTCATGTGTTTGCAAACGAATACGCAAATGATATAGATATATTCAATGTATCAAAATGGCAGTGTATCAATTTATTATCTCCAAATGTAAATACCTAAATAATACTATGTTGTTTTATATTGTGTACCTTTTATTAACTTATATCTGTATTCTTAATTATTATTTTTCTATATTCTTCTAAATTTAAGATTCTTTTAATATAACCGATGGGAAAAAATGAACTTCTGTTCTCTCTACTGGAATATATGTATGTATGTACTATATGTAACATTAGTTTTTATATATTTTTATTATCTTTTTTTATTTATTTATTTATTTATTTAATTTTTTGTACATAATGTTATTTGTACATTGGCGGGCTTATTGCCAAATGGCAATTTCTTCCAACCAACCAATAACATAAAAGTTTTATTTTTATAATTCAAGTTACAGAACATATTCAATAGAAAAAAAAAAAAGATTAAAAAGTGAAAAATATATAAAAATAGAAATAAACGTATTTGTTTATAAATTACCTTAAATCAAAACTATTACTCAATGGGAAAAAGGAAAAAAGCGGTAAGAGGAAAAAGGAAAGGAGGAGAGATTAAGGAAGAGAAAGGAGATGTTTCTTCAGACGTGATTTAAACAGAGATAATGTAGTAACATCTTTGATGGTGGATGGGAGATGATTCCACAGTCGAGCCGCATGGACACTATATGAGTTAGAGAAGAAAGAGGAATTGTGTATGGGTATTAAGAGAGTGCATTGAGAATGCTTATTACTTCATTTTAAATTTTTTGCTACTTTTGTGTAAAATATATGTCTGTTCCTTATATATATAAATATATGTAAAACATGTAAAAGCCTACAAGGCGTTTAAATAAATAAATAAAACTTCCCTCGCGGCAGGCTCCATCAGATGTCCTGTGGTGTACTAGGCACTTGTCGTCTTCTTGATTCGTGATGCACGCGATAACACGACACGGTGGATTGCATAACATAAAGATAGCTAAAATAACTTATTTGCGATCGCGCTGTGAATACAACGATACATCCACATTCAATGACAGTTATGGTATTATTGGGCCGACAAGAAAAAGCATTGTACCTACAGTAGAATAATTGCAACATTCTCACTAGGGCTCAGTAGGTAGTTATTAAATTAAACCTAGCACCTAGTAATATACGTAATAAATGTGGCGCAACCATTTAAACATAATCAATATATTTAAAATATATATATATAATGCACCATAGGAAACTGCGTTTGTACACCAATCGCAGCGTACCTAATCATTTTTTTGTTCAACGTGAAAGTAAGATGATCAGTCTTACCCTTCAGGTGCCAGTCCAAGGAACAATGAAATATTCTAGTGTATAAACACTTTCCTTCTTAAATAAATATTTCATGTCAACCATGTCGGGAATCGGACCCGAGACCTCTTGCGTGGTAAGCCAATGCGTTGACCACTAACTACACCTTGGGCCGACATAATAATATTACGTTTATTTATTTTTAATTTCAAAACTTCAATAAATAATATTGGTTTTATTTTATTAGTGTACACGGCACAAACTCTTATATAAACATTAACATAAATTCATTTAACATAACAGTGTTCTATTACAAAATTATGAAATAATATTATAACAATATATCATATTACACAATTGTTTTATACATTGTTCTATATAATAACTTTGCTATTTTAATACTTAACATACTTAGGTAAAAAAAAAATATATTAAAAATAAAAATAAAGATAACGCGGTATATTCGAAATAGCAAAAATCATAAATCATTGATTTGTTGGTATTGTTGCAATGTATTTATATTTAATGCCCTAGGTTTAATACTAACTGTCTCCTGATAAGAGCTCAGGGGTTCTCAACCGTTTAAAAAAAAAAAAAAAACAATAAACCTTTTAAAAAAACACATATAATTTTTTTTTTAAATAATTTAAAAACTATAAAAACAAATATCTAGTCATACGTTTTTATATATATTTGACGTGTTTTTATTTTTACATTTCTTTATCTCTTTTTACAAATTAACGTTAATACTTAAACAGCAGTCAGAATCCTAAATTATTTCCCTAATAGCAAGTTTAAACTTCATAAATTAATTATCAATTTAATTTCAATCTTTAGAGGTAAATAAAAAGTTTATGTTACTTGGCATGTACGTAATATTTAACTGCTCTGATACCATAATCCTATTATCTTTTAAGGGGTCATTCCTTTTTAGGTATATTTCATTTCCACTTTACAAAAACGCCGGAAAAATCTCATTTAAATATAACAAGCTTTTGTGGGGATATAAGCGAGATCTGACGGTAGAAAACGGTCAAAAGGCGCTTCTCTATTATTCTCCTAAAACACCACTAGAGGAAAAGAGAAGGAAAAGCGACTCAGATTTGTATATTGGAGAGCTTCGAAGTTTTTTCTAAATTGAATCACTGATTCGGATCTTGGCATAACACATCACTTGGAAATAATTAAATCATTATTGTGATTGAATTCAATTAAATTTCATATACGATCTCACTTTGTAGTTGTGAAAAGTGCCTTATAGAATTCTAAAAATGACACACCTACATATTTATTTATTTCTCACAGTAAACATTAACACTAGTAATCTTATCAAGATAATGTGAAATTTGAGATTTTTTTATTTGTAAATAATATTTTTTAAACGTATTATAACAGAGACGGGGAGCATTTTAGATATTTGAATATTAAGTCTAGGCAATTAACTGTCATTGGCTAGTTTCAGTGGCCACTTTACACACTGTGTAACATTTATTCTGCCTGTGATAAAGCCATATTTTTTAATTTTGTCCATCTGTTGATTTCTATATTGATGCGGGTTAGATTCGTGTGCACAAATGAAGAAGTTCAGTGCAACGGGAAATTAGACATTAAAAATGTTTTTTCACACGCGGTAAAAATTAGAACATTTCATTGTAAGTTTCTCTAAAATATATATAAACAATAATAAAAAATATTTTTATAAAAATCAACTACTTTGAACGACGTCACTAGTTTAGTAGATACATTTCCGGTTACCGGGAAGCCAACCCACTAATCAGGACAACTCACTTGTCTTTTGACAAATTAACAAAAACATGAAAAAAAACCATAAACTTCTTTATTATCGCCAGAAAATAATTTTTTTCTTTTTTATCAAAAATAAATATTTGCGTTCTTTTGATTTACCCAAATATTCAATTTTGAGGGCCATTTTCAACGAGTTGTAAATAATTCACTATAAGAAAATAGAATCAAGTTAGGGTAGAGTGGGATTCGAACCTCAGACCTTTGGTCCGTGAGTCCGAGACACTAGCCATAGGACCACAACCCGATCAAATAAATAATATTGGTATGCTTCTGTAAATATCTGATCCTCCATGTTGGTTCTCTTAAATGTTCTCAATCTCTGTTGCAATATGTTAATCTTAATTTTCCTGCCATCCATTGAGTTGACTTCACACACAAAACTAAATCTTCATTTCGCTCAGGCACGAGACATCTTTAAAAATACATTAAAAAGAAGCACTTTTTGTTCATTTGTGTTGCCAATCTTTAGTAGATTTACATAACATAAAATATGAAATATAAAATGGTACTTCGACTACAAATCTCTCTTATTGTATTGTTTCTTCTTCAGCTGCTCAAATTTAAGTCTGAGGTTTAAGCGGATAAAGGTTCACACAACTAGAGGTTGGAATTGTTTTTGATATCCATACTTTGAATAAGTTATTCGAGACTTATATAAGAAAATACGTATTTATTATAGGATGTTATGAGTAGTCGTTTGACGCTCATCAAATTACTAACGGATAATAAACAAGAATACAAAATCGAGAATCAAATTCAATACAAAGTGTGACATTCTGTAATTACTTTGATTATAAATTATTATTATATAAGTTGTTGGGCTCGTGATGTAATAGTCAGCGCATTTGCCTACCATGCAAGAGGTCTCGGGTTTGATTTCCAAAATGATCAACACGAAATATTTATTAAATAGGTTGTTTTCGCACTTGAATATTTCACAGTCCCTGGACTGGTATCTGAAGCGTAAGACTGATTTTACCTTAATGTAACAAAAATGATAAAGATACGCTATGATTGGTTTACAAATGTTGTGCCCTGTGCAACATTAGGTGCGGAAAGGGAATGATGATGATTTCGTAAAATGAAGAATTTCACAAGATAATATAATTTTATTACAAAGCACCCAAAACAGTTGGTTTTCCAAAAGAAAAAAAACATATACGATTGAAAAAAAAATGTAACTTTTGGGTAAAGAATAATAATAGTCCAGAAACCAGTTTTACGTTTTGGCTATTAGTTACTCTGTAGACGTCGCTTAGTACGCAACTGCCGATTTAAATTCAATTATTTATTTATTTTATTTTATTTTTATTTTTATTTATTTGGATAACCAACAGCTATAATTATATCATATTTATAAAACAAAACAAATAACAAATAAGCCAATTACAGGTTTTCACAAGTAGCATCACAGTAAGTTAAAAAAGATTCTCGAACATAAAATGAATTGTAATTATGCCGTGTTGTGTCGTTTGTTAGTGTCAAAATACTGCTGGAATTAAAAAAGAATACGGTGGGATGACATTTTATGTGTAAGAAGAGGGTTCACAAAAAAAAAATTTAGAATTCGATTATCATATTATTCGACCACATAACCGTTACATTCTATCACTTCTTTACAATATTTTAAATAATACCACTTCGCCTGTTTATCGGAGAGAGCTCATCCTACCTCTTTCACAACACGGACTATCTCTTCGTTCTAGAAACGAGAGAACCCTTTTAATACCCTGTCATAGCTCTTATTTTCTTGCTTTTTTTTCAGAGTAGTAGCCGCTCGATTGTGGAATAATCTACCCACTAATGTTAGAGACGCTCCTTCTTTATTTACATTTAAGTCATGATTGAAATGTCACTATATAAATATTTAAATTGTTCCTTTATCCTTCTTCTTTCCTTCCCATTCCCTCTCCTCTTTTCATAGTATAGTGTTAATTTTTTTTTTAATATTTTTATTATGTTAATCTTTGTTTTTAATTTTTGTATAAAATTGTAAGATTCAATATGTCCATTTATTTATAATTTTCTCAAACTGAACGGTTTGGGTAGGTGAGAAGAAATTGCCTTAAGGCAATATGCCCGCCTTTACATGTATATATATTGTGTATGTATATAAAGTGTCAAATAAATAAATTATTTTACCGTCTGTTAGATTGTTAAATAAAACAAGGTAGACATTTTGTTTGTATTGCCAGGGTAGTATATTTTTTTACCCGGCTTTCTTTTAATAAACCTTAGTATAATATTAAACGGTTTTAATTAACTTCATTACCAAATGATTTTTTTACGTAAAACATAGCATAACATTACACATAATCACCCTATTCGGGCGCTTTTATTATTATTGTTCGCGGTCTGGCAATATTACGCGGTCACTTCACACACGTGCGCAGGTGGGATGTCAGACTTTTGGGCACAGTGCGATTTATGCAAACATGATTCCGCGCGCCTTCTTGTATATTATAATAACTTGCTTTTTGGTTAGGAATTGATCAAAGCATATGCATTATTTTAAAAAATTGATAGATATTTCAGAATAGATGGAGATTATAAAATTATCAAAGATAAAAACATCGTCGTTGTAATAGTTTTCATTGATAAATTAAAAATAATCTTAATTTTTAATTTACTTGGGCGTTTGATTATCAGTTGTTCACAAATTTATATCGTTAAAAAAACAGCAACAAAATGGTCTAAAAGCTATTATCTAGGTACAAGTTGTAAGAATAAATATATTTTAAGTCATCCTTTAACTTTTGACAGAAGAGAAAGTCATCAAATTTATCCACACCTAACGATATTTTAATTTTAGTTGATAAATATGAACTTTAGAAAATTGGCTTCTATTAACATTATCGATCAAGTCAAGAGTATGATTGATGTCCTTTAGTTTTATCTTCAATTAATCACTATCTAATTTTTATGCAGATGAAATTGCAAAAAAGTAGCACATCAGTTGCTCGATTTGGATAAAACTTTTAAAAAGTTTACAATCACAACAGTATGATTGTGCAAAAGATTAATTCTTTCGTAAAATGTAATGACCCATAGTTGTACAAATACGGAGAGTAGTTATTTCGACAACAATAATTTCTCAGTAGTCGAGAATTATCTTAAATTCAAGAAACGGGCGTGGAAACTTTATATATTAATACAAGTGATCTATATTTATACAATCTTGAAAGATTATAAATAAGTAAGGCTTCTGACCAAAAACGTCCCATAGTGAAAAATAAATTTGATTTAACTTCGAGTCCTCTTCTAAAAATATTCCTACCACGTTTAATATTATCTTGTGTTTCTTTTTTTCTATAATTCGTCTGATCTTTTCTTAGCATATTGTATGTAACGCGAGTGATTATTCTAAGTTAGTCAAAACGTCATACCATAAATTGAAAAATGTTTTTGATGTAATTTTGTAACTCATAACTCTTGATGGCAATGTTAATAATGAACGTTAATAATTATTACGAAAACATATACTAACGCAATTTAATAAACAATAATAAGCTAACCTTAACAGTTGTGTTTGTTATAAACAACAAACTCTGGTAAAAATATGAAATAGTAGAAAACGAGGGAAAAAATGTCGGTACTGTTAGTTAGATATCATAATAATAGTTTGCTGACATCGGAATGACTTGTTCGTGTTCTAAACCAAGCGCTGACAAAACAATTAAAAAGTTCACAAAGTTCAACACGCATCATTTTTATAACCCGGGGTATGCACTAAAATGTATTTATGACTATGTGTTAAAATAGGTTTATAATTAAAATTCTAGTCATTTTTGTTCTCAACTTTGCAACTTATAATATAGTATCACTCACTTTATTGATGAGATTTTGGAAAATATAAATATTTATAACGTTTCTTTTTTCTTTTTCTTCTTTATTTCCTTATCCGCATATTTCCTATCCGCTTAATGGCGCATAGAGTACTGCATTGGTACACCAATTGCAGCGTATCTTGATATTTTTTGTTACATTAAAGTGAGAAAATCAGTCTTATGCTTTAGGTGCTATTCAAGCGTTTATGAAATATTTTATAGCAAAAAAGCTTTTTAAATCAATATTGTATATTAACCATGTCGAGAATTGAACTCAAGATTCCTTGCGAGGTAGGCAAACGCGCTTAACATTACACTACAAGGCGGACATTAGGTTTAATTTTATGAATGTATGGTTGCAATGCACACACATAGATACATAAAAGTAAATACGAGCATAACACACGTAGATAAATATACTTAAATACGCTTAGAACACACAAAATTGTATTTTGTTCAATGCGAAAACATTTTTATTTATTTTTCACTATAACAGGCCGAGAAACTCAATTACTGAGGTAAATTGCAGCAGAAAACTCCCAGGCTTAAGAAAAACACTTTTTAAGTATTGTGCGTAAGGCAAACGTTTTAATGGATAAGCTTACTATGGAGATAGAACAATGGGTAGTGTAGTACCAAAACTGTACAATTTAATACCATCTGAAAATCGTGAGGAAAAAAACCTAATTTCATTTTTAAAAAATAGTCAAAAAATTATTAAAAACAGCAAGTGAAACTTAAATGTGCATATAAATATATTTTATTCTTCATTTATTATTAAACTATGTACTTATTTATAAATTAAAAAAAAAATGTAATGTAACCCACAGACAAGCTTCAGCTTTGCGGGAACAAAAATACGATTATGTATGTTACTGATTTGTTAAAATGAATAAAACTTAAAAAAGAAAAAAAAAACAACATAATTACACGGAGTCCGCTGATTTTTGTAATGAAAAATGTCCTTAACACAATTGTCCTATCTTTGACGCCGAGAAGTTAAACTGCATACAAATGTGCGCACAATACGGCCAAATTTTCGAGAATCCAGAGGAAGTAATAAAAATGAAGCCACTGCCGAAAGATACATTGACTTTCTAAAGGCCATAGGTAAAAAAATTATGAAGGAATGGACTCAGACCCGTGAAAAAAAAACTATTGTACAAAATATACATACCAGGAAAAAAAGGTTTGTATGCAAAGCAAATTTATTGGAATTCAAATTATATACACATTATAAAACGAGCATAAAATTTTAAAGTAGCCTACACACGAATTTGTGTTTGATTCCATTTACGCCTATTCCGCTAATTTTTAAATATCTGTCAATTGCATAAGATTAGTTTGGTCCGGTGGGTAGTGAAGGCGGCGGCGGCCTCCGTGGTGTAGTGGTCAAGACGCTCGACTCACACACGGAAGGTTCCGGGTTCGATTCCCGGTGAGAACACAAAAAATTAAATGTGATTTTTCTCAAGCCTGGGTGATCTGTGATGTAATTCACAACTGTAATTGGGTCTCCTGGCCTGTTGTGCAAAAAAAAAAAAAAAGAAAAATGAAATGAAATGAAGCGGACTCTGGATCGGGAGGTCCAAGGTTCGAATGCCGCTCTACCACAACTTGGTTCCCATTGCCTAACACGGTTATTTACGAATAAAAGAAAATGGTCGCAAAATATTTGGGTGAATCATAGGAACACAATTATTTATTTTTTGTAAAAAAAATATATTTTTAACACTTTTGCAATAATATACGCACACATGTCCACCCTAACACATTAATCTTCAAAACTAATGTCTAAAACGTACTTACACACATAAAGAAACTAATTTAGGTATATTTTATATATTTTCGTGTATATCTGTCATTGGTTTTGTTGTCTGTATATTTTGTTTTTTTACATGTATCACTGATATCCCAGAAAAAGGAGAATAATAAAGAAAAACATCATGTGATATTTCACAATCATTGGAGACACAGAGAAATGAATAAAAAATAAAATAACGGGCCGAGAATCAATCTCGGGAGATTTAGAGTGTGGGTAAAACGTGCCAAATACTGATACGCCGAAGCGCAAAAAATATAGCGTAAGTAAACAGTTACAAAGAAGCGATGATACGTCTTATGTACTTCGATATAAATACAAAGAGCATTTTACTCGGAGAGAATATGGTTAATTTAATACTACGGTTTCAGTACAATTGTCGGCAGGCGACAAGCCGACAGTGAAAAGAGCTGAGTCAAGTAGGAATAAATTCCAATTTGTGCTTTCGAAAGTGGCCATGAAAATTGTCAGTAAAGGCGAGTGCACTATTATAAAGCGCAGCGCCCTCTCCGCACAATGACTCGTGGGTTTAGAATAGAGAAATTCGTTTATTGCTTCCAGTTTCCACTCACTTCACTGCAATCAGCTTCTGTTCATTGCAGGATAAGATTTTCTTTTCAAGTGCATGCGATGGGTTCTCCACACGCTGGTGTCTCACCACTGCTTTTAGATAGTTTGCTTGAAAAACACGCTAAAGTAAAATGTGGACTGGAAGCTTGAAATATCATTCGTTTATTTATATTTCATGTTAGCAAATAATTTTACCTAGTCACTTATCTACTGTTTTATTTCTCCCTGTTTTAAGACGTACCCGTCTCTTCGTCAGGACACTAATTACACTAGCATGCAAACCCCATTTTACACCTTGAGAATACAAAAATATTATATCAACATACTTATAGGACGCGTGTCATTAGTAGCCAACACCAACGTGAACTGATTATATATTTATATTATATTTGATTTTCTGGGAGAATTATGTCCCGAAACCAGTAGACATAGATAATTCTGTAAGTGGTTATGAACAATTATTTACTAACACTAAATATACTGTTTGACTACAAAGTTAATGCTTTAAATATTACGAATAGTTAATAAATATAACATTTCTCATTAAGAAGAGGTAATAGTGAGTTAGTTATTTTGTACAATTTACAAAAACACGTTTTTCATTGGTAGATATATCAATAATACCTCAAGCGATGCGACGTCCGTCCGGCTCTAATGTTTATCTGAGAATAAAATAATTTTGGAAGATAAAGTAAATTCTTATTCCTAGAGGTGGAGTAATGCTATGCAAGCTCCTGACGTCACTGCGACCTGTAAATATCTATTGTGACGGGTCCCCGTGGATAGTTCTCTCCCTCCAAGCCCAGGTCTATAAAGAGTTTGGCTTCTGTGTGAAAGGCGAGAGTTCTCATTTTGCTCTCAAATCTCCCAAAACCAAATTCGCCAAGTATCGGGCTATCAGGTAGGTGGCAAGATCCTTAACATCTTCAGGTTTAACCAGTGGTCCCCCGAGGATGAGGATTATTTTATGATGTTAAGTATCACATTCACATAGAATGCAGAACTGCAGAACCTTCATCTAGAAGTTTCGAAATGGTTCATTCTAGTAAGGTGTTTGTTGAACTGCAGTACCCTGTAGGGGCTCTAGTGATAACCCTTATTTGATTTCAGCTGAGCGTTATTAGGTCAAAAGCAAAACTTTGCGAGTACCCTTTTATTTTACCATTTATCTATCCCTTAGTTCACGTATTACATATATATGAATAATTATATGCCATGGTATATTTTATTTCCTTTTTTTGGAGTGCTATAATACATTACTTTTTAAAATAATACTATATGCCCATTGAGTACTAGTATTGATTTAATATAATTTGATTACACAAATTGTTATTTCTTTTTTTGCATATCTTCAATTTTTTTATATTTCTATTTTGCATTAAAAATGCGTTGGAACTTAAATGATATAATACATGTATTTTATTGGTTGGAAGAAATGGCCATTTGGAAGTAATGTGAAATTTTAACTACGTTTAAAAAGTTAAACAAATAAAAAATAAAATTAGAAACTTTCAATATAAGGTATATTCGACAAATGCGCCGCTTATTGTTTATTGATGTGACAGGAAATCGCTCATGAAATATTTTATCTTGATATTATGTTTATACTTTACCGAAGTTAAAAATTCAATTTCGTAGAAGAGTAAACACCACAAACAATGAATGAAGATAACAATGGAACCAGGAAAACCTAAAGCTATAAGCAGGATAGTTCTTTTGAAGGAAGAATAGAAGTCTTTTAACCAAATATTCTCGATGCATCATTAAATTTCGTAAAAGATTCATCTTTTAAGGATAACTCGAATCCAGGCGCTAGAGGCAAGGCGTACAATATTTACGAGCGGTTTTTCAAGCTTCCAGCGGCAATAAGTTTTGATTCATATTTAACGATGTAAAGTTGGGACGTTTACGACTAACTTTAGACGAATGAAAATTTTCTGGCGAATATTTGCGGCCCCTCGAGGGACGATGGTGGCATTCCCTAGAAGCCCAGCCATCAAATGGAAATTCGACCAACCTACCCTTTAATCTCCAACGCGAAACATTATGACTTCTTCCGCAGATTCGTAGATAACGGACAGCTCAGTGAAATAATTCCTCAATAATTTAAAATACATCTTTTTAACCAAAAATAATAAAATAACGAAAATAGTACTTTGTTCGCTGTGTATTCTACAAAATACACAAAAGCCCCTGAAGATTTATTTTGATTGGATTGTACGAAAGCTTTTCTCAACACAAATGAAAAAATAATAAATTTTAACAAGCCTTGTTGAATACTGGTTTTAAATGTAGTTTTACACTGCAGCGCTGTTTCTTGACTGGCACCTATAGCGTAAAACAGATCACCTTACGTTCTAGGTAACAAATGATCTAAATTATTTCAAAAGAGATGAATAATATTTTAGAGATGGGAATATGAAGGTCTAGGCATTTACATAGCTTATAAACGGTCATTGGGTAGTATCTATCATTGACTGGTCATAAGCCCTATTAATGTCTAACTCCCGTATTCCTTTCTCTAAATTTATCGCTATCTCTATTCTCTGTTAATCTTAATTACTCTCTAGGATGTGAAATCCAGTCTTAGCCATCGATGATTTGGACAAACTAAAAATATTTTTTATAGAAAATATCTAAATATGCTGCGATTGTATTATCAATGCAGTACTCTATGCACCACTAGGTGTGTATAGAGATGACGAGCAAATTATGTGTACCTTGCAATTAAGGGAAACAGGATAAATTATTACTAGATACTGATAAATTTAAATGCTTTATTGTGTGGAATAAATAGATCAGCTGCGTATCCATTAAATTGTAAGTTTACGCTTAAATCAATGTTTTTCAATATTAAAATAAGTGTGGTGGTGGCCGAAATCGAAACTTATTTAAATATATTAAAAGTCACTTAACAACGCCCAAAACAAGGCTTTTTTTGTTAACCCTCACGAGTTCATTAAAATAACTGTTAAATAAAATACGAAATTAAATAAAATGCCTTAATTTAATTAATAAATTTGTTTATTTTTAGTTCTTTTTGGTTTGTTGTTATGTTTTGCACATAATTTATGTAACTGTTCTTCAATGTACTCTATAGGAACTTTAATTTATCGACTCTAAATTAATTACAAAAATATAAATATGAAAGATCTTAGAACTACGAACTATAGTCAACGAATCATAAAATCAGTCTAGTTTTTTAGACAATGACAATACATTAACTAATTATTTGAATGGACAACAATCCAAATCTTTAAACGTGAAAATTTTCTACCCGAGTATAGACGAACGTAATCCGACACATCTCGATTGCGGGTTCCAGCTGAGACGAAGTTTGAACCAATTTTGGCCGAAACCAAAATCGCGGCCGAAACACGTTTTATTGATCGAAACTGGCTGAAACCAAAACCGAAACTTCTGTCGGTCACTAAAATGTAGACGGAACCAAAGAGTGTTAAAATTTGAAAGAGAATGAATAAAATATCAGTTTTTGTTGCGTAAGTTTGTGATTCAGGTAAAACGCACTCAGAGTTTACATAAAAAAGAATGATAGTTTTACAGCGACGTGCGTTTAATGGGACAATCGAGAAGATAGTATTTATTACGAGACTATAATTCTTTGGGAGCAAGCTGAACGTTGGCTTACGGGAAGTGGTCGTGGGCAAGATGCCCTTGTGGCTTGTATTTCCGGTATCGTGTGCAACGCAAGTAGCCGAGGGCAGGAAACAGCTTCTATTATGTGAGGAAGATGGCGAACAATCGCGAAAAACTCAAACGATATTACGTACCTATTATGTTTCTGGCATATTGTTCTTCTATACACTCAAGCGGTCGTGTAGACAAATCATGTCTGCTACAGTCCATTCTCCAGCTCGCATCTCTCGGAGTATTCTTTTTGTGTTATTTTCTATACTCCGCTCTTCGCGGATAAAAGTTATTAAATATAAAATTCTTGCTCGTCATCCATACATTTTTTTGTGTTGGGGTCAAACTCGCGTAATTCAATTGATGATACAGAATATGCCCCCCCCTCAATTAAAAGGACAATGTCTATATGGGAATTCAGAAAACCTATTACTAATGTTAATACTTTAAAGGGTTGGAGAATGTTTTTAGGAAAACATCATGGAAATCTAGAGATTTACAGCTCGTGATCTGTCATTGGCTGGTTCAAATGATTACAAAAAAATATTACTTTATCGCAAAAATTAAATAACTAATTCACGGTTTAAACAAAAAAAAAATCTGTACATGAATACATTTAATTTATATATTTTTATTTTTTATATTTACTTAACTGATTAATTATTTTATTATATTTAATAATTTATCAAGCATTTATCTACATGCAGGTACTTTTGATTTGATATTATTTACTTTACTGAAAATTATTTTTTTAAAACTGTATTTGCATATTTTGGATTGATGTATTTTTGTTTCATATGTCAACAAATTATTTTTCAATTACCTGTTATATTATTGACGACTAATCGCGTAAGAATTTATTTGCAAAATGGTTTTACTGTTTCATTTCATTTATTTATTTTTAGTTACATTGAGAACATTACAGAGTATCCAATTAATTCTCAACACATTACAAAAGATACATGTAATCTTAATGACTCCCGAGGTGAAATCCAGTCTTTTGTCTACGAATATTTGGACAAACTAAAATATTGTTACAAAAGATACATATAAGATTTATTAAATAGAAAAGAGAAAAGAGAAAAGAGAAAAGAGAAAAGAGAAAAGAGAAATAGAAAATAAAGTAAATTTTCATGTAAAATTGACATACATATTACAATTTTGAAATTGCCCTCCTAAGAGTAATCCCACTGTCATGAAATATATCGACATCCGAGGCGATACGATTGAATAACACGATTGCTCTACACTCTGTTATATAAATTATATTGGCGGCCTCCGTGGTGTAGTGGTCAAGACGCTTGACTCACGCACGGAAGGTTCCGGGTTCGATTCCCGGTGAGAACTCAAAAATTAAAAAATGTGATTTTTCTCAAGCCTGGGTGTTTTGTGATGTAATCCACCACTGTAATTGGGCCTCCTGGCCTGTTGTGGTGCTAAAATAAGTATAAGTATAAAATAAAATGTCCTTTTTCTACTACTACTATCATCACACCATTTCTCCGTAGGGGTAGGCAGGGAGGATGGACCGCCACACACGTCTATCATGATATGCATTCCTACCTTCTTTCACATTTATACATCTTGTCATTTTTTATAAACGTTATTTTTTTTATTTTTTTTTTATTTATTTATTTTTTTATTTTTGCACCACAACAAGCCAGGAGGCCCAATTACAGTGGTGAATCACATCACAGAACACCCAGGCTTGATAAAAATCACATTTTAATTTCTGTGTTCTCACCGGGAATCGAACCCGGAACCTTCCGTGCGTGAGTCAAGCGTCTTGACCACTACACCACGGAAGCCGCCTCATACATTCTCTTTGGTTCTGTCTACTTTTGACATGACCAGACTTGAGATTTAAGTTTATCTGATCATGCCGCGTCTTCCTTGGTCGTTCTCGTCCTGTTTATTCTTGCCATATATATTTGTTTTAACATTCTTTCGTCATTTATTCGTTATGTTTATGAAATAATAAATAAATAAATCATTAAATTACAACTGTCAAATTATAATTAAGTTATTTTCATGTATGTAATGGAGTTACATATATTGTCAAATGAAAATTTGTCCTTTTTTGGGAGTATTGTATTTAAACATTATGATATACTCAGCTGACAGATAATTGACTCGAAAATTGTGCGGATTGTATAAACAAAAGTGACTTATTTAAAGCGCAATGGAAATTTTAAGTGCAGGACGTTAAATATTGATATTACTAATAAACATTTCATGGAGATATTAATAGCAGGAATAGTCTCCCGCGAACAGTGAAGGTAAACCGGATACCCCTTTTATAACCCAATTTATTATTTTTTGATGTTCAAATGAAACGGCTTTGTTTACCTTGATGAATAAGAGCTCTCCGTGAATGGTTAAACAAAGAGACACCGGTCGTTGTGTGAAATCAACACATTCGAAGTAGGTCGTTTATTCAATAGTCTCAGAAATATGCTGGATTTTATTCAGAGAGTAAACATTGCTGCATAAGAAGTACAGTAATTTTGATTAAACACTCTAAGTACTCTTTTTGATTACCAACTTATGAATTTGTTATCGAAATTCACAAACAAGTAAGAAAAAATATCCCGGGAAGCAAGGAAGGTATTTTGGAAAGCGCGGAAAATATCAATTAAAACTGTTTACCCGGAAAAAATTGAGATAAACTAAAAGAATAATAATTAGATATCGTTATATCTTTGAAAAGGGTTAGCCATTTAAAAATATGATAAAAAGCGGAATTTTTACCAAATAAAAACGGAGCGACCTTCACAAAAAGTGGGAAAGTATTAAATATGCAACGACTTAACTCATGGGACTTAAGTGACTTAACTAATACGACATCCAAAAATTAAATTTTTGGTTTAGTTTAATAGTCTATTAACAAATGAAAAAACACTGAACATCCTCATTTTTGTTGGCTCTACAGATAACTTATTTTCTATAAGACGTGATGTGACCGCCTGCTGTGAGGTCGCTATGCGCCAGCAAGCCGCGCCCGGCCGCAGGGCGCGGGAGGGCGAGAAGTCGAGTGGCTTGCGAGGAACTAGCACCCTGCAACGGATAAGATACACCGCAGCCAGTTTACGACTAGTAGTGGATTTATAGCCACTATCTCGGACCTTGGGGGAGTAGCCACTATTTCATTTATTGGATCAATCTCTCGGGCGAGCTCTAGTGATTTTCCAGTGAATAAGTTATGTGTGAGATCAGCGCTAGGATACTTCGGCTTTTACTCTTCTCCAAATACGTACGAAATTGTTTCGTAGAAATAAACTTCGATCAAATGTTGAGAGGTTTTATCGTCCAAAGAAATGCATTCGGGGATTGTCGTAGTAAACCTCATCTAAATCTTCAGTTCGTTTATTCGCTTCTGCTATTTAACTGAATGGGATTAAAAACATTTATTCAGGTGGCATTTCTTTTTACGATAGAGTCGATTATATTCGTTCCATTCCGAAAATGTATCTTTTTTCTCTATTTCAATACTCGGGTGAATAGATCTAGCTCGCTTTTGAATTTCTCATCTTACAAAACATCCACCTTTCAGATTGGGATAAAATACACATTATCAAGTATCCTTCTATGTTACTGTTTTAAATTTTTAAATTCTTAATGTACCGACTAATAAAGTTTATTTATATTGTTTTCATCTTAAATCTTATAGGGTTTGTAATCAATTAAAAAAGTAAATATATTATAATTAAAAATTATCGCATAACTCTAACTCTAAGTTATTAGAAAGTCGTAAATATTTCTAGTTTGCAGTCTAAAGATAGATGAACTACTATTTGGATTATCGCAAAAATATTTATTTCGTGTGCTCAATGAACTGTAACCTGACATACTTTTTTAGGTGATACAGGAACTATTTGAACTTTAAATGTGGTCAAAAAACATCTGACCGGTCACTAGACAAAAGTCGTTTTTCGGATGAATTTATAATAGATAAGTACAATTATTATAAAAAATAAATACAGCTTTGTAACTACAAGTTTTAAATGAGAGCAACATTTTGTCATTCATAATGTTAAAAAAATGACAGGTAGGTAATTGTGAAAAAAGACGATTTAATATTTAAAAATGGTTGAGACCCAATTATATAATAACATGTTTAATAAATACGGAAGATGTGGAAATATAGTCGAAATTCCCGAATTTCGTTAAAAAAGTTTTTTCAAACTCGTTATTTTGCTTAAAAAAACATAAGAGAAATTTTATAATCCCAGTGGAAACCATTTCCCTTTAGTACCGTAGTGTATTGATTTATTGCGGGCTTTATTTTGATATAACAACGTACAAATTAAAACGTGTTGTGTTAGGTGCTATGATATTCAAAACTACGCACTTAAATTTACGACGCTGAATTCAAAGTTGGATGATTAATTAGCGCGGCTAGAGACAAAGTGTAACGAGTCGGAGTATCTGGAACAAAGTGGGATGAGAAGGCGTCCTTCAAAATTAGCATTTTAGGGAAAACACATGTTTTTGAAATATTCACCGACGTTTCCTGAGGAGCGAGGCCGCAGGAACCAGGAACCAGGAACACACACGGTACACAATGCGGTCGGGCACATATTCGCTCGGACTTCCGCGGTGAGATGGACAGCTTTACTCTGAATACAGTACACCGCGCAGCGCTGGCCGGAAATTGTAGCCAAATTATTTACTCTCAACTCTCTCTGATCTGTCGCTGAAATATTATTTGTCATGCTATATGCCGAGTCATAAATGACTTGTATCTATACGGCTGTAAGACAATTCTGTTTATTTTGCCGGATCCTCATGCCGAAAACCAATATCGTTCTGTTGTCTTTACGGCTTAACCGAGCAATAAGCATACGAAGCTTTAATAATGAGTGATTTCTTTGATAAGGATATTGAATATCATGATGTATTAATAATAAATATTTGTTATTGATAAAACGGATTTATAAAGATCGGCTTAGAATAATTTTCCAGACATCTAAAGGTGAAAATTTGGATTTGCAAGAGGCTCAAGAACATTTTTTTGCCTAATGTAAAATACTAACACTATTTCAATTATTTAGAGTGAAAACACTTCGAAACTTTGTTTTATAAAAAAACGTTTCATTAAGCTTTTGGTAGAGAAAATCTATTATAATACACCTGTAGGTAGGTGAAATATTGAATTATTATATGTATTTTCCAATTTGGCTATATAGAAATGACGAATATGAAATTGCTAATTTCCAACGATTACTTTTTATTATTAGGTTAATCACACGGAATGAATGGATGAAGTTAGAAGTGAGTATAGTCGATTGATTTTTCGATATTTTTTATTCATTTCACATAAATTTGTGGGTTTTTAAGATTTCCCTAAATATTAGAATTTTAGAGCCTTTTTCTTTTCGTTGTTAAAAACCGACTAGAAACCGATGCGGCAGAGAGCGGACCTTGTTAAAATATCGGGTTATGGTCCCGTGGCTTGGACTCACGGACCAAAGGTCCGTCGTCCGTATCCCACTCTACCCCAACTTGATTCCATTTTCTAATAGTGAGTTATTTACAACTCGTTGAAAACAAAATATTGGGGTAAATCATAAGAACGCAAATATTTCTTTTAATTTAAAAAAAAAAAAGAAAGGGAAATAAGTTGAGGCAAAACGGGGTTCGAGCCTTAACATTTTAACCGGAGTCCGCGATACTACCTACGGGACCACAACTCGAATCATATCCATCCGAAATAACCGATGTATATTTATCAACAATATTTTGAGTTTGTCAAAATTTTTGTAGACAAGGACTGGATTCAACTCCCTGGGGAGCTGTTAACATTAACATATTACAACAGAGATAAATAACATTTTAAAGAAGGTAATATAGAAGTCTAGGCATCTACAGGCCTTATGACCTGTCATTGGTTGGTCACTTAAACCAGCCAATAACAGGTCATAAGCCCTGTCGATGCCTAGACTTCTATATTACAATTATTATCACTTAAACCAGCCAATGACAGGTCATAAGCCCTGTAGATGCCTAGACTTCTATATTACCTTCTCTGAAATGTTCTTTATCTGTGTTGTAATATGTTAATGTATATTTATATGACTACAGTACTTTTACAAAATAATTGATTTATTGGTTTTGATGAGAATCAAACTAGTTGCAAAGTCAACGTAAGTATTTGTACTTTTTAACCAACTCTAGCAGTTTCCGACATCATCACTTAACCAAATCGCGTGCTAACATTTCTTTGTTGGATTTCTATAGGGGAGAGGTGTTTTGTCTATCAAATACATCACAGAAACAAATGCATCCCTCGCTCGGATGTGTAGATACTGTTGTTACTACAAATTGCACGCAAATTGTTGCAGCCTCTACGAACGCTAACGTAACAAAATGACGCTTTGATTTAGTGCCTTGAATCAGTTCCATTCGATAGACCCCTGTTAAAGCTCGCTTTTTTATCACAGAATTGAAAACACAAACGAAACGTTTTGGTGATGAAAATAAAACCGAAGAAAAGCATTTTTTCAAAACTAAACTTCTCTTTATTGATAAGTAATTAAGCAAATTAATAAAACACATTAGAACACAAATGACCATACAATAACAACAACAACAAACCATCACGCCGTTTCCTCGTAAGGGTAGGCAGCGAGGATATAACGCCACATCACTCTATCTTTGCATACAGATCTCGGTTCCTTTACATTCATACATCTTATCATGCACGCGCGCTGATTATTCCGACTTTTTTTTATTTATTTAACTTTTTGTATATAATTTTATTTGTAAATTGGCGGGCTTATTGCCAAGTGGCAATTTCTTCCACCCAACCAATAAAATAAAAGTTTTATTTTTATAATTCAAGTTACAGAACATATTCGATAGAAAAAAAACTGTTATATTTGTTTATAAATGACCTTAAATCAAAACTATTACTCAATGGGAAAAAGGAAAAAAGAGAAAAAGGAAAGGAGGAGAGATTAAGGAAGAGAAAGAAGATGTTTCTTCAGACGCGATTTAAACAGAGATAATGTAGTAACATGTCCATCTTCAAGTATTTGTTGGATTTGGTCGTGCCATGTCTTTCTCGGTCTTCCTCAATTTCTGCGCCCATCAACATTTACGTCCTGAATATTCTTAGCTGTTCTTTCGCTGTCCATTCGCTCTACATGTGCAAACCAGCGCAGAGCTCCTTTCTTGATTTTGTCGATAGTGCTTATCTCAGCCTTACATAATGTACGGATCTCAACATTTGCGCATCTTTCGTACATAGTTTTACTCGACATTCGCCTGAGAGATCGCATTTCGACAGCATTCAGCCTACTTTCATCCTTGTTTTTCCAAGTCCATACTTTGCACCATACAGCATACATATAAAATGTATGCTCGCTCAAAAATTATTTTAACACAGTCGACTTGACTTTGATCAAATGTTGTACGAGAGTTTCTTTTTGAGTTTTGCATACAGGGACATAGAGGACGCCACGAATCATAAATCATTGTTAAAAATAAACTTTCATCTTTAGTTAACCTCAATCCTAAGTCTCAGTGCGGTAGTATTGTGTTGTAGCTATGGCAAATTGTCAAAGGCAATCACCAAGGTAAACGTCGATGCTGGTTTTTGTTCCGTAGCTAGTCTTGTGGACTCACAGATCACAGGTCCAACTTTACCCAAACTTGATTCACATTTTCTAATAGTAAGTTAATTACAACTATTTGTGAATGGCTCCAAAATTGAAATATTTGAGTGAATCATAAGAACCCAAATATATATTTTTATATTAAAAAAAGAAAAACGTCAAATAAACTTCTCTAAAAATAAAATATTTTTATCAATATACTCTGCTTGGCCAGGTTAAGAAGTCTTTATAACGCGTTTTATCATTCTTTTGATATTAGTTATAACCACTATGGTTGCTTCTGCATTGCGTACCTCAAGGTAGTATTCTAGGACCAATCTTATTCTTAATCTACATAAATGATCTGTGCCATTTAAACATTGATGGTTATGTTATAAGTTTTGCTGATGACACCGTTCTATTGTTCAAAGATTAGACATGGAAAGAAACATATGAAAAAGTTGAAAAATATCTGAATGTAGTAAAGGCATGGCTAGATACTAATTACTTAACTCTAAATACATCTAAAACTTAATTCATTCCATTTCAAATCAGTTGTAGAAACTATTCACAAAATGTTTATCTTAACGTTAAGCTACATAATGATAATTGTTTTCAGAGTGCTTATTGTAATTGGCCAATATTCGATAGGACAGGCAATGTCAAATACTTAGGAGTTATTATTGACAAGCGGAAACAGCAGATTGAAAATATTACAAATAAACTTAAAAGACTAATGTATATATTCAAAACTATTCGAAATATAATTAATATACAGGAACTTTAAAAGGTTTATTTTGCATTGTGCCAATCAATTTTGGAGTGCGGTATAATCGGATGGGGTGGTGCGAGTGACACAGTTTTAAATGGTGTATTTGTTGCACAAAAATCCATTATTAAAATAATACTGAGTCCCGATATAGACATCTACAGAAGAAATATTCCACAAATCACAATTTATGACACCAAAACAATACTTACTTACAGATTCAAAAACTACTCTTACTCAAATGAAAAACATAATCCCTACAGTACAAATGATACAATCACTAGATCCTCAGACAAAGACAACTTAAACAAATACAAACTAATACCACTTTCGGACAAAAAGATTTTGAGTATTATTTAATTAAAATCTATAATCACCTTCCACTATCTATTAAAACAATTAGTAAGGAGAAAATGTTCAAAAAGGCTATAAAAAAATGGATAGTGGAGCTAGGTAGAAGAAAAATGGATTGTCTCATTCGCCCAAACCTATATTTTTTATTTTTTTATATTTTTATTTTATTTTTTATTTATTTTTTATTTATTTATTTAGTTCTATGTAACATAGTCTAATATATATTTACAACACAATATTTACATCTAGACTTATTCTAACATTATTTATCACTATTATACACTTAATATCCTAATTTATAATATTAACTGTTTTATATGTACATTTTCATTAATTATATTCACTATTTACACTATATACTACCTAATATTTTTCACATATATACTTTTTACATTTAATTTTGAATATATTTACATTAATTTCATTTTTTATGCTTTCTGGCATTTCTTCAAATAGTTGTATTGCCTTGTACATAAGGCAGTTCTGGGACAATAAATCAACTACTCCACAATTGTATAGCTCATGTTAGGTTTTTGTTTTTATTTATTGTGCGTTTTGTAATATAAAAAATATATAGATGTACATAAATTAATTATTATTATTGATTTATTTGACGAACTTATGTAGTCCATTCTAATGATGGTAAATACAATTTCTTATAGTTAATACAAATAAATAAAATTAATGCTAGGACAAAAAAAATAAAAATGACTACCTCAAGATCCGGTCTATCTTAGTAAATTTTTAAATCTATTAAGACTTACAACAAAAAAGTCCAGATCTTGTCTCGAGTTATAAACATAAATATGTCGTGTTTAAAACTGTCTGAACATTTTGTTAACTATTTCTGTTTATTAGGTAAGTCTTCTTTGTTTATTCTCAAATGTAAAAATATTAAAAAAAAAACTATATTGTTAAGTGTCCTCGGCACGGGTAACCAGTGAGGTCACATTATTTTTATTATTAATTATAGTTTGCAAGACATTAAATATGAATAAATAAATAGCATGTGATGTTGACAACCTTATCTCTCTAAGTCCTAGATTTACCACATCTTCCATTCTGGAAAGCGTTTATATATTTTTATTTTGTTTGTGTAAAAAAAGTTTTTTGGTTGTACCTATATTATTTAGATATATTTATTTATAAAGATGTTAGACTCACTTTGTTTCTTTGTTGTTCCGAATACGTGCTTTTTATAAAAAAAAAATATTTAAGTCCCAAACTGAGTTGCAGTAGCACCTGGGAATGTATTTCATATGTTTTATACTTTGTATTATTAGATTTATAAAGAAAAAATATTTTTTAAAAAAAGCTTTCTTTTCAACAGAAGATAGAGGTTTTTTAAAATAGAGAATAAGTAGGTCTAGGGGGTCAGGGCATTTACGTAAAGTGATCAATTACAAGGGTGATATTCTGAATCTTCTCTATTCCCTAGAGAGTCTTAGGATTTTATTTTTTAAAAGCGAAGACACTTTGCTTCATATAATGGCCACATTGATGATTAAACGTCAAATGCTATAAAAAAAACGTAAGAAAAAGGAACACGGTTCAGTCAATTCAACCTTAAATAATTATTTGCTTCGGGCAATACTTAAGATCGTTATAATGTTCATAATGAAAAATATCGTGTTTGATTTCACGTGTTCATATTTATTCGACGTAAAATCATCAGTGTGGCCAGGAATAAAGCATGCAAAATATTAAAATACCAAAATTAATTACTCTCTAGGGGGTAGAAAAGATTAAGATTGGCACCCCAGGTCATAATCGCTATAAATGCCTAGACTTTAATTTTCAAAAGTTGAAATAATATATTTAAATTAACAAATAAAAATACAATATAACAACTAAAGACAATTTTTTACATTAATCAAATACATATATATACATTGATGTTTCCCATCAAAGAAATAAACAATTCTTGTGTAAATGATGGAGAGTGACGTCTTACACTAGTTTATTTTATTATAATTAACAATATTTTTAAGATAATATATATAAATTACAAAAAAGATATAAACGATGTTTTTAATCAGTGTTACATAAAGAAGAATTATAGATGTAATGTACGATGATTTCGGTATAATCAAAACATTTTAAAGACTTTATTTTTACAGGTTAACTTAATCTAAACGTTCTTCATGATATAGTTAAAACATAAGCGAAAAATTCTAATAAGATTCATAGACCCTAAAAATACTTAAGTATAAAAGGGGTAATGTTTGGTTAGATAATTGACACTCCCCATTTATCTTTTTAAAATAAAGATAGCCCTAAAATCGGGATAGTGATGGATGAATGGCTAATAAATCGTACATCTATCATATAAATTCAGATAAAATTTACGGAGCGAATGGATAAAAATAAAATATTAATGCAATGTCAAATAATTTCCAACCAATTAATTATAGAGAATAAATTATTAATGATAAATTATTTATTATGCGGATTAAACAATTATTAATTACAAATGATACATAAGTTTTGCCTGTGTCGAGGATGATGAAGAAAACAGTTGAGTGTGAAATAGAACCAGAACCCTGGACGAGTGTTTTTTAACTCGATGGCTGCTCTCAGGTATAAATACTGAATATGGAATTCGAGTGTAGGTTAGTCCACCTCTTTGCAAAGTAGATTCGCCCACAATTTTTGAAATAGATCCCTTTCCGCACCCAGTGGTGCACAGGGAACTGTGTTATCAAACCAAATAAAGCGTAGTTTGATCATCAGTCCTTTGGTTTAGGTGCCAGTCTAGGAACAATAAAGTATTGATGTTTGAAAACCTTTAAAATTAATATTTTACGTCCACCCTGCCGGAATCGAACCCAGGGCCTCGAGAATGGTAGGTGAACGCGTCAACTACTACAAAACGAGGCGGAATTATCTGCACTCGATTTCCTTGTTCAGGACTTTTGTCCGAGAGCAGCTACCGAGTCCAAAGCACCCGTCTGGGGTTCTAGTTTTATCTTACATATAACCGTATTCAGAATTAGAAAAACCAAATCAAATAATATTCATGCAATGCATATTGCGTTGTTTATTTTAACTCATCAGCGCACTGCTCTCATGCTCATATTAAAAATTGCATTTGCCAAACACGGGTAAAAAGTTTTACATATATGTCTGAGGATATTCGCTCTACTTATCCTCGCTACTAAATATTATATAACAGGGGTGCTATGGCCGTTGGTGGATGTCGCCATATATCACATTTTTGCAACGCTCGTTGATAACGCTCTCATGCATTCGATATTCCGTGATTTGTGGTCGGTTGAACATCGTGTGCCGATATGACTTTTTATCATTTTTGTAAATGGCAATTTATGGCGCCGCGCCATTACGTATTTATCCTTCCGTATGCAGGCTTAGCAATTACATGATTTATTAATGTACAGGGTGTTTTTTTAAGCGTGAGCAACTTTAAATTAAATGTAATAATCTAAATTGATGTAATCAAATTTATGTAAAACTCCATAAGAGAAATGGATTTTTGTCGACCTCGTGGTGTAGTGGTCAGCGCGTTTGCCTACCACGCAAGAGGTCTCGGGTTTGATTCCCGACACGGTTGACATGAAATATTTATTTAAAAGGGTGTCTTTATACTAGAATATTTCATAGTCCCTAGACTGGTACCTGAAGCGTAGGACTGATCATCTTACCTTCACGTAACAAAAATGATCAAGATGCACTGCGATTGGTGTATGAATGCAGTGCCCTGTGTACCGTTATGCGCGGAAAGAGAATGATGATGAAACAGTTTTTGCTACTGTTCGTATTATTGCAATTTAGTCATGATAAAGAATGACAATATCCGACATAAGCCCTCCATGTAAATAGCCAGACTCGCAATGAAAAGGGCGACAAAAGCGTTAGAATTAAATAAAATTAAAATCACTGATTACGAAATTGAAAGAATTAAATTACTTGATTTTTGACAGTAAAAAGTTTTTTAGTATGAGCGAAATCGATAGGAAGACCCTTGGTCTAACGGTTTTTGAGCGTACAAAGGTGTGCTTTCACTAAAAGCGTTGAAATGAGTACGTGTTATGTTTGAAATAATAAAAAATAAACGATTATTTTTTGAAAATGATTACCGATCAAAAGTTGTATCACGACAAAAAAACACCCGTTGTTTTCACACGTAGAAGTTCCACGCGAAAATAATGAATATAGTAAAAATTTAAGTAAAATTATAAAACGAAGTTTGATAGATGGAAAAAATAACATTTTGAATAAAACATTTTATACTTATTAATAGATCAAGACAAAATGTCTATATTGTTAGAGTAAAGTTTGGAAAATAACAATCTTAATGCTAAAACAACATAAATGATTGAGAAAATTGAGAAACTAATATGTTTCCTTTTCCATTGTCAGATATTAGATTAAAAAATTCTTACAGCGATCAAATCAAAATAACTTACATTATTCGAATATTGCAAAAATCTTGTATTTTATTAACCTACACTTGAACACATAATACATAATGAAAACTATTTTTTTGGCCTTAAACTGTTTAAATTTATTCAGAAATATATATAAAGTTTTTTTATCTTCATTTATATTTCAAAAGCATGATTTATTTCGATACTTAATTTAAAAAAAATATAATTTCTGTTTCTTACACATATTTATTAGACCGACATCATTGTCTTGTTATATCATGAAACGTTTTTTTTTGTACCTGTCTTGTAAAAACCTCCGGGGCATATATAATTAATAAATAATTGGTGTGGAAGATTCCAGATTAAGGTTTCGAAATTTGTTCTCCGCTCTATCATAAATTCATTTCCATTTTCTAGTACAGTTGTTTTGTGTCTATTTTGAATTTAATTTAAGAATGCAAGCATTTTTTATTCTCCAATTAGGTACATGATTTAAAAAAGGTAATTTAAAGAAAACAGTACATTTCATTTGAAATTTAAAAAAAAAATGTATTTACCTTAGAGTATATATATGTATATACTCTAAGGTATTTACATTCTTATGAACAATCATAACTCGTTTCGAAATTTAGATAAAAAGGAGTTTGAGAAATCGTATCATATTCAACAATCCGATCGCTTATATTCATTGTTTATTTTCAATGAACAGTTGTGGGAGGTGAATTGAATCCTAAATAATTATAACTATGAAAATATTTTCAATTTATTATACTCGTGTACAGTATGAAAGGGATCTTTCCGCTTTACGGGCTTGTTGGTACTTAACTTAAGTTAAGTGAGAAATAAGTTTTATCTTTATTTTATAGACAGTCCAGTTAACAACACACGGTTTTATAAAAAAACGTCCACGGCTAAAATGTGTACAGGCTCTGTGCTCTAAATCTAAGCGATTGGATAAATAGAAAAAAGCCGGACAGTAAAACTCATGAAATACTGTTAGTACGGCATTATATTGTAAGGACTGCGCAATCAAATCTAGCGTAGTCCAGATTGTATAGATTTTTCCAATTTCCCGAGAATCGCGTATCGAGTGAGTATTGTGCCGTGAGTTGATGGACCCTTTCTGAAAACGGTTCTCTCTATTGGGCTATCCGAGGTATCAGTTGGGATTAGTAAAGATTTTGAAGCTCTCTCGAGATGGAGTGGTCAGACTTACAATGCTGAACCAAAACTAACTTCTAAGATGCTTTTAAGTTTTTTTCCTAACTCTTTTTTATTCGAAGGTAATGGTAAAAATGCTAGTAAGAGACCATATCCCATCCAACCAAAGCATTAAAATAACGGCTTATGGTTAATTAAAAAAATCATTCCTAGAGATAAAATGTTTCATTCTTAAAGTCACCAAAATTTTACCCGTATCTTTAATTAATTACTGGATTATACTTTCATCTCGTCTTTAATCCGTCGGCCTCATCGTGTAATGGTCGGCGCGTTTGCCTGATATGCGAGAGGTCTCGGGTTCGATTCCCGACATGGTTGATATGAAATATTTATTAAAAGAGGTGTTTTCAAACTGAAATATTTCATAGTCAATAATGGTACCTGAAGCGTTAGACTGATCATCTTACTTTCATGTAACAAAAATGATTAAGATGCGCTGCAATTGGTGTACCAATGCAGTGCCCTATGCACCATTAGGTGCGGAAAGGGGATGATGATGACACTTTCATCCAAGGAACTGCATTGGTTCACATATATATCGATAAAGATCAAGGCAAGATGACCAGTTATACAATTATTAGAAATATCATCCAGATAACCATGTGTTTGTTAGCCCAAGAGAACATATGAGATAATTATTGTCAGAAAGAGCCTTTAATTTTAAAACGCTGTTTTGCGGATTTAAAATACCGAGAAAAAATATTTGAAAAGTTTTAGTTTAAGGCAAAACAAACAAGTTTTTGTGAAAAACGTTTTAATTAAATAATAATTTATTTTTGGAAGTATCTAGTCAATTATTTGTCAGAAGTAATCCTGGTCATTGCTTTACAGCGGAGTTACCCGTGTTAGGAAACTATCTCTTAACGCCAAGGTCGTTTTTTACTTAGGGTATTTTTCAAAGAGTGCGTGCTCTAAACCCTTTGTCCCGTCCAGCGACTGAGGACCGTCTGTAAGTGATGTTTAGTGAGTCCGAACCTAGTGAGGGAATTACAGACTAGAATAGCGATTGCCAAACGTAGAAACGCGGACAAGGGCAAAGGGTGGGTCAAACTCGTGCAAAAAGAGGTGCCCAAGAGCGAAAAAGGAGGCGCAGATGAGAACAGAGCCGGGCGTTAACAATTGCACATGAGACACGGATTGGTGCAAAAGGAGGCTCAGACGACTGCACAAAACGCGCAGATTAGCGCAACAGGGAGGCGCGGATTAGTGCAAAATGGGACGCGGACAAGACAAAAATGTATTATTAGTAAAATATACAACATTACTGTAATGAAATAAAAAAAATGTGAAAATATTTTTTATTAATTGAACATGGTAGGTATTTTTCATTTTGGATCTTCCGTGTTGAGGTATTAAACTTTCCGGATTTACACAAAAATTAAATAAATTATTCTTTAAAGTTCAAAATACGTTTCGTAAAAGATTTTCCTAGAAAATATTAATTTCTTCTTCATAGGGTACGACGGCATGGGGGAGATTTTTTTCAGAGGAATAATCCGTTAAGTCCTATTTTAGAGGTTTGTCAGCAGTTAGGAAGGCGAAGGTATGGAAGGAAGTTGTAAAAAATAGACCACAATACCCACATCTATTGAGAAAATTGTTGATTTTTTTTCTCGTAACTGGAAATCGAATACTCGATGCTAGTTTCACATTTGGCCATTTAACCCACTACGCTACGGCATCTGGCTATGATAATGGCAGTTTTTATTTGAGTAATGATTTGGAGCTATGGAGGAAACAGTCAAGTTTTTGAGCTAGACGATAATTCTTATGTCCGTTATCATCTTTTCTTTGCAATTTGATTTGAACTATTTCATATTTTTATCTCAGCAAAAATGTTCGATGAATTTATGCTAAAATATAAAAGTATTACGTTTTTATTAATATTTTAAAAATAAAATACACGAAAGACGGGTGCCACGGCAAAATACTTAAGGGGGACGTATTAACGTGTTTGCAAAGTTTGGAAACCATTGTAGTATAGAATAGAATACTAGGCGCAGTAGACCGCGCTTCGCCCAATAAAAAGTGGCCGAGCTTTGGGTACAAAATCTCTTTTTTCTTTCTCAATCTCACTCCCCGTGCTACTGTTTAGAAGAGGCGTCGTTATATGTTCGACCTTTTAAAAAAATCGCACTGGTAAACAAGTAATTTTCGAACTCAAGGGACTATAACAAGCTTTATTATTTTTATGTTCGTTACAAGTTTTCCTTAGAAAATTGGATTCTCTTTCTAGGAGGCACTTTATGAAGAAGTTATCTTAAAAATACAGTAACAGTTTATTATTGGAAAACAGAAAAAAAGATCTACATGGCATCGTAATTTATTGAATTACTGGAAAAACTACTACAGAAAACCACTATACTATATACAAACAACTTTTATTTATTAGGACTGTTTTTCTTTATTCTTTGTTTTCGACAATTCTTTAAAAAAATTGACTATTCAGTAAATAGACAAAAATATAAATAAGTTAAGGACTTTATCCTGATCTTGAATTATTCACAGTTTTTACTTTTACAAATGCTCAAAATATTATGCACGTTCTAAAACTATACATAACGTTTGTACATACCGGTATACTTACATTTAAATCTCTACAATAATTTATTCACCCATCGTCTTTAATCCCCCCGCACCCGCACCCACACCCACACCCCCCCACACACACACACATTTATACTTATCGCCTTTAAAAGTTACTAGTTATTTCTTTTTACCTGTGTTGTATCAATTTTTATCGTTTTAAACTGTACAAACGCTAACGCGACAAACTAATAAATATGGTTAATTGTTGTGGTGAATATTTTGCAAAAAAACGGGTACCTACCATCCAGGTAATGAATTTTCTGTTTTATAGTGAATACTAGAAAACGCAAAAACTCCTTACCTAATAACTATTTATTATATTTTCATTTAGCTAATAATGTTCTGTAAGCTTCAACTGCATACAACTTTAAAAGCGCAATACTTTTACAATGCTCCCTAAAATGCTTCGTGGAACGACTTCTCTTTGTATCCACGCGGTTTCAAATAGAAGATTAAAAAGATTTGAAAGTTGTTACTGACCCACAACATATTCACATTTTATCCTTCGTAATAACCACCGCACGGAACAATAATAATTATAGAAATAATAAAATACTTAGGGAAATTTTTAATGCCAAACATTTTTCGTAGTAGTAAAATAGTTTCTTATTTAAAAATAAAGATTTTAATACCATATAAAAAATTCTGATATTAATAATCGATAATTTAAACAAATTTGATTTTAAATTTGGGTTTTCTCGAATTTTGTACGAATTACTAAAATATTAAGAGAGAAAAAAACAATCACAGAATCAACATGCTAAATGTTTAAAAATAACAGGTTTACATAAAACTTTTAAAAACACCAAAAAAAATGTTTTTTTTCAGGACCGACGTTTTCTGTTAAAAGATTGAAAGTTTTTTTTCAACATTTTCTTTTTTTATTTATACTATGTGCATATTAAAAACATTTGATATTTTATGATATTTGCATACATTATTTTCCTTTAGAGTTTTGAGTTTTAGCTTATTCTAAGAGCACAGTTTATTATTTTATTTATACTGGACAAACAAATATTATATAAGACATGGGACCCTTCCTTATTAAATAAACCTAACTTATTGGTTTTGAGGGAAACAAACATATTATTTTGTACATTCAAACCTAGGTAACACGAATTCGCATTAAAAATAAACAATTACGCGGTTTGTGAATTGTGTTGTTTCTGATTACCTACAATATTCAATAAGGGTTGAATTCATTTTAATGGTTTAAAGTAAAGAATATTATAAATAGATTTACAGTTTTTTTGAAAATTTTATTAAGAAAATCAGAAATTAAGGGAATAGGGAATAACTTTGAAAATTGATATTTGAATTTGTGAAACAGACCATAAGCCTTAAAAATAACTAGTATTTTATATTCTATTTCAGAAGATTTTAATCTTTTTCTATAGTCTATTAAGTCAATTAAGAACTTAAGCCCTACAGTAAATAAGATCCAACAATTGTTTTTTGCGCGTGGTAAAAACTATAGTTTTAAATATTTAGGCAAAGTTTCCTGAAAATGTACGAAAAAAAATTAAAATAAAAACGAAATACTTTGAACGACGTCACTATTTCATATAAATCAACCAATGAAAAGATAGATATTCGGTTCACTTACCGTCAACGGACCAATTAGCAGAACTGAGAGATAATAAACGGAAGAGAACCTCTGACGTCACATGCGGAGTATAAAATAAATAATACACCGACACTCTGGAACGTGCCTGTGGGCCAGTGGAGTGGCTACATCCATAAATAAAAATAACATTATGTTGCATACATATTTTTATTAGTAAACTATGAATTTGTATTTTATATTGAATTAAATAAATAAATGAAATAATTAAATAAATAAATACAAATCTTTAAAAAATTATACCGCTGATATTATCAGATATCGTAATAAAAAAATAAAAAACAACCACTGAACTTCCTTTTTTTGAGTAAACAGACAGGTACTTACAGAGCATATGACCCGAAATTTGCTAGCTTGTTTATAAAGACATCGAAATTTTCTTCTCACTAAAGTTTTTAATATCTGTTGAATCGGTCAATAGAAAGTTTTTAATTTGCAAAAAGATTTTGAGTACATAATTTGTTTCAGTATACATTTCAGAATAAAAGTTCTAATATTTATTCCTCTTTTTTCAGGTACGTATAATCTCCTTCTCTCGTGTCCTTGGCAGGGCAGAAGACGAAACGCCGAGGGTAGGGCAGGGTCGCCCTGCGGCGGGACGGAGGGGGTGTCTATGGGTTAAGGGTGGTTAATAAATTGAGGCGATTCCTCCACCCGACAGCTGTTTCACCAGTTTACATCAGGTACGCTAGGCTCCAGTTAATTTGTCTGTAACATTCCTCAAATGTGGTTGGCTCGAGTGCCCTGAAAGATAACCTAGCTTCAGTAGGTCGCATTTTGATCCCAGTGATATTCATGAAATGAACAATCATTTAAATTCTAATCTTGTTATTTGAATCCACAATCAATTTTTTAAAACATGTAAAGTAAACAGAAGAGTTTAATGATATAAAACGCATGACGTATAAAGTATTTATGAGGCTTTTCTTTTCATTTAAAAATATATATGTTCCGCGTAAATAGTTCTGAAAACTGTTTTTTTTTAATCTGACTAAAAACTGAACTGAAAACTTAATTAAGTATTTTTTTATTTAAAATGTATTTTCAATTTATTATCTTGGAATAACGAAATGTGTAAGCAGGTTGATACAAACTGTTTTTTAATTTATGACTTCCTTTCCATTCAAGATAATTTTTATTATTTATTCTTTATTTAGTTATTATTTAACGTTTTATATACATTAAAAAAAAAAATATGAATACCTCACTGGGCACAACCCTTATTATTACCTTATTTTATTTTTTTGTAAACGAATAACCTGCTAAACTTCTATTTTAGAGACATGTTAGAAGATGAAAAGGAGAGAGTATGAAAGAAATTTATGAAAAATACATCACAATCCCCAGATCAATTATGAAAAAAATATTTATTGGATTTCATTCTTGCAGTTGTCGGGAATCGAACCCGCGACGCCAGTTTCTCAATTAGCCTTTTAGAGTAATAAACAATTAATCATTAAGTTATTATGATCAGTATTATTAAAGTGTCCAGTCACCCCTTTCTACGGTATGTAGTGTCCGAAAAAAATAATCGTTTGCAATATATTATGTTCTACACATATATTTTCTATACAAATATACTAGGACACAAATGTACACGTTGATAGGTATTTGTATACACCTTTAAGCCAATTGTAAAATTGTAAAATGCATACCTTAAAATTGGCTTATTTACGTGGTGGGACAGTTATTTTCAAAATAAAAAAAACGGTGAAAAATACGGATATTCCCTAATTTTTGATCAAGCCTACGACTAAACATTATTGGTTTTTACGATTACACGTGTAGCGTGAAATGAATTAAAAATGCGTGGTATTAATATGCATATGTGGCATTATACCTATCTTTTCCTTTCTTTAATATTAAAATGTCATTGAAATAAAATTAGAACAAATTCAGTCCTCTCGGCTTTCCATTTCTTATTATTTGTTTATTTCTTTGCTTAAAATTTTTCATTGAACTTTGCAAACTTTGAAAGCAATTTACTTCGGAACTTCGTTAAAACGTCAAGCTTAAAATAACACGGCAAGTTGAACGAATAATTCAGCACAATAAGAAGAACAACTAGGGTATTAAACTATCGTAAGTAACCAAAACAGATACTATAAATATATTTTGAAATACATTAGCGAAATACGGAGATAGGTTTGAGGTACTCTTTCACTAAAGTAAGAAATATTTTAAAACGCCACGGCAAGCTGTGAATCAAAACTTGCAATAACTTGCAATATACATTTCTATGAAGACAGGCGACTCTGGCGTTTTTAAATATTCCCAAAGTTTGATTGAATTACATTAAAAATGAAGTTACTTTAAAGTGATTATACATTGAGAGTACATATAATATGACCTTTTTTATTTGAGATGTATGTGTTTTTCTTAAAACGTCTGTAACATGCGCACGGAGCATAACAGAAAAGGAATTTTCATGTGTTTTTGCGTAAGTTCTTGCATTTATTTTTCATGAGATTTCAATCGTTGGATTTACCCAACTATCGGTATAGAATGAATATTTCAATCAGCAGTAATATTGCTTCTGTTGGAATAATGGGAAGTGATGTTTTTAAAATCTGACCGTTAATCGTACTTTTATGTAGGATTATACTTTACGGACGAAATGGCGGTGCATTAAAACCGATGTTCGCGATGCGCAAAGCGGGTACGTTGCACGTACATACACACGAGTATGTACATCAACATGACGTAGGAGCTAACGTGACAGTCAGACGTGTGTGTTATTAGAGATATGTCGGGTCGTCGGGCGTAGCGGGTACCCGCGTACCCCGCGCTGACGGCGCGGCGCCGGCGAGCGGACGAGCCGGGTACGGGCCGGGTTCGGGCCGGGCGCGGGCGGAACAGGGACGCGTGACAGCCGACCCTGGCCGGTACGTGACTCACCTTACACCGCCTATTTATTATCGGCCTTTCGTATTTAAATTATTTCAGGGTGAATATCACGCCAGAATTATAAAATGTACGATAATACATCTTTTGTGGAGACAGTTCTCGGGCAGGTTTTGTCCGCAAACAATATTATCTCGGAAAACAGATAACGAAAGGGAAAATTTTTACATTTCGGACTTTCGTTTCAATTAAAAAACTTAATGGAAAATGTAAATATACGCACCCTTTTGGAAGAGAAATCATAAAATTAAGAGATATTTTGTACAGCGCACCCGAATAAATTTGACCTCCATTATATTACGAATTGCGGTTCAAATATGATATTTTATTACAATTTGAATAAGTGAGATAAATGGTTGACTATGAGAAACAAAGATCTAGTAAATTTTCTTCAAAAAATCATGCACGGGATTTTTATAGATTTTTTTTAGTGTACTGAATTGCCTCGACTCTAAGATAAATAATGGTTGAAAGAGTTTATTCATTCTTGAACTAGTACTCAATTTTAAAAAAATCCACATAAAAGGATGATTATTTATGTAAAGCTTGCTTTAGCGTAAATTTTTCCAAATATTTAATTTTGCCGGTTGTAGGAACTATGTAAAATTAAATTAGTCATCGTTCTAAAAAATCTTATTTTTTCAGATTATACACATTTTAACCAGATTATTCCATTATTTTTTATAACGCCTTTTATTTGAGAACACTGTATTTAATGATTTTTTGTAATTTTAAGAGAGCGAATTAAAACGTAATGAAAAAAATTGTCACTGTAAAACGTCACTCCTCATTATTGTTTACAATAACGTTTATTATTTTATTTATTGGACGTCCTTGATTTAACGAATCTCATAACATTTCATGTTCCGGAAACTTGTACGCGCCAAACACTGGCAGCGTTATTTTATATTAACAAATCTAGTTCTAATAATTATTATATTTACTCGCCAATTCAGAGATCATATAAACTTGGCAGTAAATTTAGCTTTATTAATACTTTTGGCCGTTAAATATCATAACTTAAAGAATTTTATTAATGGTATAATAATTTAGTAGGTCATTTTGTGTTAAAAACCCCATCATTATTCAACTTCCATTTGTACGGATGCCTGTATTTATTTTGTATGGATTATCTGTTTGAATTGTGAACATATAATGTTTTTATCTAAATGCAAAAGCCTTTTGTGCGTTTAGAATGAACAAATGAAATAAAATAAAATAAAATTAGATTTATTGGGAACCGTTAAAAACGTAAACAATTTTGTTATTTCAAATGATTATTTTCATTTTAATAATAAAAATACGTATTTAGTTTTATTCAACTTTTACTTATAATTTTTGACTGGAGACCGGGCTTCGTCGTGACCGACATCGTCAGACTGGTGGTAGACTAAACAAATTTCTATGTTATAAACAAGTGCGAGCAGGAGTTGTAAATCATGATTTTATGTAATTATGGAAATAAAAGAGATTAAATTAAAATAATTTAATTATAAAGTAATAAAAAATTGTATGAATTTAAGTTTTGTTTGAATGTATAAAATAAAAACCGGTGATAATTTTATGAAGTTCCATAATGAAAATGTATCTGAATTACATGTATTTAAATTTTATTAAAACTAGAACAGGGGCCGCAGGTTGGTAGTTCCATCGACAGTTATGTGCCCGGGCCCGGGGGTAATTAAGTGATTCTCTGAAAGCAAAAATTCTCGGCAGTTAATTATTATCGAGTAGTTTTATTGTTTGTATTTTAATGGATACAATAATGGGGGATGAACGTGCGATTATTTTCAAATAGATATTATTAATATACGTACGTAGAATATTTTATTGATATAAAAGTTTAATAAAATAAACACATTTTTATTTTTTAAGATAAAACATTACGTGTAAATAACTCGTCGTACTGCATTGATTATTGTGAATACTCCGTTTGCACACCATTTGTCGTAAAATAAAATACGTTTTCAAGTTTTCCGTATCCAATATTATTTCTACCAAATATTTCTCCTCTACTGCCTTCGGCAAATATCCAAATGTCCACCCATATGCTCAGAAGACATGATCGAGGTATGTTTGCCAAATAAACAGTTTTTGTTTAAACAATGAATTTATTAGAGAAAACTACGGACGTACCTTTCCATGCTTCCTGTTTGTAAAAATATTAAATAACCCCCGTACTTTTGCTGAAAGCAATAAATTCAGGAAAGTAAACTAAGATATTGAGGGCTGAATAGTCGTGCCTAGAATACATGATTAGTTCATTTAGAAAATTTTCGATAAATAGAAAGATAAAACTAAATACCTTTTATCCAATAAAATTTTCACATCATCTCGATTTTGACAAAGAGAATGAAGCAATTCCCTTTTCCTAATAAAAATGTAATATTTTATTTTCAGTAAAATGTTTTATCAATTCAAATTGTTTTGACACAATGCCACAATGCGTAGGAGCCTATTTATACCTCGCATAAAATCTTTTTAAGGTTCAATTAAGGTTTTGAAAAGAAAATCACATTTCTTTTTTTAGATATTATAAAATAATTTTACTGGATTTCATGAATATAGGCTATCTTTTTTTGATTAAATAATGTATTTTCCCAAATGAATTGTTTTTTAAGTAACGCATAGGGATTTTCACTCATTGCCGTATAAGTTATGTGAAGGTATAAATAACGTAAAGATAAAAAAACAATAATTAAAAATGATTTATTGGTTTAGGCTTGTAGGTTTATTCAGACATATTTTTTGAAAAATCATAAAATACTTTATTTACATCACATATGTAAATTTTACTTTATAATATCAAACTACTGAATTCCAACAGTGCAAGAGGTAATGAATTTTTAGCAATATTTCAAGTATATCAATTTTTTTGTAGACAAGTACTATAGAGAAAGTCTACAAGAGCATAAATTTAAGCAGATTAAAAAACCCTATTCTAAATTGTTGATTACAGAGTTAGGTACCTGTGATTGGCTGATAAATAAAAAGTGCAGTAATTCATAAATATTATGGGTTAAACGTAACAACACAATTAAAGCCCATTTGTAAATATAAGATATGGCTAAACAAAGCAAACAACTAAGTTTTTTTAAAAGTGGTTCGGAAAATGCTAAAATGTACTTTAATAAAATACCTATAAAAAATACAGAATGTATGACTGTCACATGCTAGAATATTTAGTTCTTCGGGCTTTGGTTGATTTTGATCTCGTAATTTGAAATATCGCCCCTTTGGGCCTCATAAATTGATTTTTTGTTGTTCGGAGCAATTTTA
This sequence comes from Micrasema longulum, assembly GCF_059751315.1. NCBI lineage: Eukaryota > Metazoa > Arthropoda > Insecta > Trichoptera > Brachycentridae > Micrasema > Micrasema longulum. The sequence goes on from NW_028278200.1 coordinate 104,555, forward strand.
TTGTAATATTTATAAGAATTTGTCACTCGAAATAATGCTACCAAAACCACATTTTTTAAGTTACAGGTAAAGTTTGCTTTGTAAGGGATTAAAATAGAATAGTGAACAATCTGTAATATAAAATAATAACAGTCAGCTGTTGACGACTGTAGTAACAAGCTAGTAAATTTCGCCCTTCGATCCTTATTTGATGTGCCCACGGGTCTAAGTAAATTTGTCCTCTTGGCCTTATTAAGTCGGCCCAGCCCTATGGGCCTCAGCTGATTGACTCTTTACTAAGTTTTATGTTGTCGTGATGAAATTAGCTCTGCATCATTCAGCCTTTTTAGAGGAATATATTATCATTATTTTTGACATAATACAAGCGATTAAATTTTTATTCATGAATTTATATATTTAAAAATTAAGAAATGGAAATCAAAATAACATAAACAGACTTCAAAGACAGCAAAATAAAATATTAAAGTCAGTTTATGACCTCCCCTATCTAAACGCAACTAAAGAACTTTTTAAACAAACTGAACAATTAAATGTACCTGAACTCTTTAAACTAGAATCCTTAAAATTTATCCATAAATTAGCCACTGATGTAATTGTAGACGAAGAATTAAAACTTGAAAAAAACTGTAGTAAACATGAATACAATACGAGAATATCAGAAAAATATCATGTGCAACCCTTTGAAACGAGAAATAAAAAATCGAGACCAATAAACCATGGACTGAAATTATAAAATAAACTACCCGACAAAACTAAACTAAAAACTCAGACAATTTTTACAAAAGATGTTAAAAACCTTATTATTAACAGTAGAATGTGAATTTTAAAAGTAAACATATTTTGTTTAATGTATGTAACCCGTAAGGGTTTATCAATGAAATTTAAATTTAAAAAAAGTCAGGGTCAGAGATTTTTTATAAACCTATGTTAACACAAATAATTAATTTTATTTTTTTTCAATTTATTAAATCAATTTATCTCATCTACAACTGAATTGTATTAAAAAACAAACCAGTTTGACATAAAAATACTTGACGAAAATTAAGACGATAAAAATTGTACAAAAAATTGCAATGAAAAACATACAAGACGATGACATAACATTGACCGAAAATACAAACATACACAAATATAATACCAGACAACAACGACAACGCCACATTAAAAAAGCAAAGACAAAGTAGGGCAGTCAAAAATACTATACAATGGACTTATACATTATGATGACTTACCATACCGCTTGAAAAATTACACTGTAGACAAATTTAAAATCAACCTGAAAAACCACATGACGAGTACACTAACCAGACGAGACATAAAATGACTAGACATTTAATATATCTTATATAACGCTTATTGTTTTTTAAAAATAATTAATAAATAAAACAAAATTAACACAAAAATACTAACCAGTAGTACAACCAGGAAGTGTTTTTTTTTATAATACATATTTTCGTTCTTATGATTTACCCAAATATTTCATTTTGAGGGTTATTTTCAAAGAGTAAATAACTCACTATTAGAAAATGGGAATCAAGTTGGGGTAGAGTCGGATTCGAATTACAGACTTTTGAGCCGTGAGTCCGAGACACTAGCCACGAGACCACAACCCGATTCAAAAACTTATTTTCTTAAAGAGAATAAATAGTTTCAACGCAACGTTTTTATTATTTCATGATCAAAATCAAATTAATCATCTGATTCAGCTGAAGACAATATTTATCGAAATTACAGAGTGCTCGTTATTAAATGGATATTAGGTTTATAATTCGTTTGAGAGATTCTAATGAAAACAACACGCAATTTCATAAACTTGATACATATTTGATATCTGACGTTAATTATACAAAGATAATATCGATATCCAGAGTTATCACATGGTTCATGACTTTGACAACCTCATTAAAATTCTCAGTTGAAATAAATCACCTTTTGCACTCACAAACCATAACACCAATTAATTACGGCAGTCGAAAATTTCGGATTTTTAAAGGAAATACATAGTTCGATAAAAAAATGCACGGAATTCTCTTATTTAGAAATTTTTATTTATTTATTCTTCAATATAAGTACTGTCCCGTTCAAAATATTCACCGCCGGATACAATGCTCTTATGCCAAAGTTTTGTCCAATCCTCAAAACATTTCTGAAAGGCACGCTTTGGTATGGCTCTCAGTTTTATCAGAGATTCGGTTTTGTCCTTTTATAGTCTTCTTCATCTTTGGGAACATGACAAAGTCACTGGAGGTCAAGTCCGGTGAATGCAGTGAGGGGGCATCAATGCGGTTAGATTTTTTGTCAAAGTCGGGAACAAGCCGCGAGGAGTGAGCGGGCGTCCGTCATTTTTGCTCTGGAATAGTCTCGAAAAGATCAAACTAAAACGCATCCTACTAGTTTGTCTGTCAAAAACTAACTATGCGTCCGAAATTGCCGATAATACACAAATAATTTATTAACGTATGTACCAATTAAAAACAAAATAGCAAACAATTACCCACATCAATTTGAAATTGAAGTATTTCGAGTATTTTTTAAACCTTGCATATCTACAAATATTAAGTGGCAGTAAAATATTATTTACAAATCGTAATTATTAAACACCTAAGGTTACCCGACAGGGCAGGGCATTTGACACTTTATTTGTTTGCAAAATGCAGTCCATATTGATAATTCTCGGAATGTCATGCCTTCGTTTTGTTAGTTCGTTCATATCCTATACAATTATCTCGAACTAACGCTGCGAAAATCGTATTTTGATCTTGTTTCAGTGACCTACAAACGAACACTGTGACTTTTTTCTAACTATACTGTTACATAAAGATAATGTAATCAGTCCTAAGCTTCAAGTGCCAGCTCAGGAATAGGGAAATATTTGAGTATTAAACCATCTTTCGAAAACATATATCTGTACTTCAATGGCAAACGGATGTAAATCCAAATGTCAAATGTTCTTCTTCTTTTTCGTTTTTTAATGGCCTTTTCACAAACGTCAAATGTTCAACACAAGCCCAAAGAATCTACTTTCTCTAAGTGATTTCTAATAATTTATAAAATCAATTTGTATAATCAGTATCTTAATACATTGGTTCATTCATTATAAGATTTACATTTCTTATATATCAATGGGCATGATCAAAAACTGGATGCCATTTAATCGAATTCTGGATTTGCACCCGTTTGCCTCTGAGGTACAGATATAAGTCGACCTTCCCAATAATCGAACCGAGATACTCACAATGATCAAAGTTCCCGAACGTGGATTTGTCTCCACTTTTTATTTTATTTGTCTTTACGGTATTTTAATTTAAAGGGAGCTATCGAGTCAAAAACACTCGTTTAGAATTCCGGTATACTTAAGAAATATAACTGTTTTCTTAAACATGGAATTACATACAAATATGAAAGTAAAAAATAAATACATATGTGTAATAATAATGCATATATTCATGTTTAAAAAAAATGTTAAGTACAATCGTGTAAAAAACTCATACATTATTTTATGTAACTTTTGTAACTAAAGATATAAGTTTTCTATCGAAATATTCTAAGCAATGCATAAAACTGAAAAAAGTCTTTTTCCATCTTAATATGACTATTTTATGAAAACTGTCAAAACTTTTTACATTTGAATGTAAAAAGATTTTTCAATGAAAAAGCCAAGTTGCTTATATGTACTTAAAAAGTATTCTGGCAGCTTAGGTCCTCATAATATATGTCAGTATAATCATCTTATCTTGGTAATCTTGGACTAGAAAAGTTTGTGGTTTTAAAAATGTTTGAAAATAGACATGATTTTCTATTTTAAAGAGTTTTGTAAATCAACGATTTCATAGTGTCTGCTAACATATGTAGCAAATCAAAATATATAGGCGGGTTGTGGTCTCATTGTAGTGTCACGGACCAGAGAGATCATGGATCAGAGCTCTATGGATCGAATCCCCTTATTCAACCACTTTATTCCCATTCCCTAGTAAAATTATTGAAATCTTTTAGAAAACGACCTCAAGATTGAAGCATGAAGATAATAATTTAAACATTTATCATTAAAAATAGATTGCTCGTTGAAAGTTTGTTCCGACGGATATTTTAATTAATATGGATAGTCTCTTTGGTATTTACAGGGTTCAGGACTCGTACTCACGTTGTATTAAAATGAAATTTATTCAGACAAAATCAGTAAGGATAAAGAATTAGAGCTACTCGTAAGTAATAATAATTGAATTTGTAAATAAAAGACTTTATGTATTACAATTTAAATGAATTTTGCTACTACTAACATTGCGTTATTTTACAATAGGGGTATGCAGAGAGGATAAACCGCCACATGCGTCTATCTAGACATACATTCATAGTTTCTTCGACATTTATACATCTCGTCATACATACCCTTCGATTGTATCTGCTTTTGACATAACCAGACTGCTTGATATTCCAATCCTGGCGGACCTAATAATCGTCAATTAGGGCTTCATTTAAGATTTTTTTTAAATAAGTAAATTGATTATTTTACGCATAAAAAATAACAAGTAAATGTTTTTTAATGAAAACTATGAAACCGGTCAGTGGTTATTAAATTGTGAATTTAATAAATTACAATTTAAATTAATTCCACCAAAATTTTTCACTAACAAACTGAAATTTTTAAATAAGTTTCTGAATCTCGGTTGTAATATTTTTGAAAAATAACATATTTGTGGACACTCCAACAAAAGATTAAAAATGGCATGAAAACAAAACTTTTCCATTTAATATTGGAAATATTTATGGCTTAAGTTATTTATAAAAAAAAGATTAAAATTTGGAACGTCATAAGTTTTCTTTGATTTCTGATAATCCAAAGTTAGTTAAATTTATGAAAAAAGTAACGTTTTTAGGAAGCAGTATTTTTGAAAATTAAACGGAAGTCAATAAAGACATAAAAAGTCAAATAAAACTAGAACATCAAAAAGTTTTGGCTGTTTGTAGATACTCTTTGACTGGAAGAAACTAGAAATTAATGACAGTCTTTTCTTCTTGTGAGTGAATGTCACAAGAAGACAAAGACAACCATTAATTGCAATTGGGATTATAAAATGATTGTCTTTCTGTTATAAATTGTTGGAAAATTTCAGAAACTCACTCAACGTTTAATTAAAGGGAATAAATGAAATAATATTGCAATTTTACTAAGGGCTGGGATGATTTATAGACTGAACAGAGGGAGGGAGAGACTTGAATCGATATCTTCGGATTACAATGGGATCTGTTACTGAGTGGGAGATTATGACAACCAGCGTAAAGCTTTGGGTATATCGTCGGTATACTGATAAATTATCAGCCTCGTGGTGTAGTGGTCAGCGCATTTGCCTACTATGCAGGATATCTTGGGTTCGATTTTCGATACGGTTGATGTGAAATATTTCTTTGAAAAGGTGTTTTTACAGTATAATATTTCATAGTACCTTGACTCTTGATTGGCATCTGAAATGTAAGATTGATCATCTTACCTTCATTTAACAAAAATAATCAAGATTTGTATACCAGTGGAGTGTTCTATACACCATTAGGTGCGAAAAGGGAGTAATGATGATGATACTGATAAAACCTTCGAAATGACAATATTTGAGAAAACAAGTAATAAATGCAGTTATATGTCATTGTTCGAGCTTTATTAACTGATGAAATCCTCTAAAACCTCCGAGGTTTAGTTTCAAAGTTATCATGAATAAAAACCCACTGTATTTTTTTAAAAATGATTTTCTGGTGAAAAACACTAATTCTGTTCATTTCATTTACTGGATGTTTTTTTCAAAATCTCGTTCATCGAAACAATTTGAAGGAACTAAGATTGTTTTTACTAGTATCATGTATCATGTCCAAAAAATGTTAAAAAACTTTTGTTGAGGCAAATATTTAAAGTGATTTTACTCAGTATAAGTAATATAAAACAAAGCATTAAGCGAGTTTTATCAGTGTACCGACGATGTTTTGAATTACTAGAGAAAATACAATTATCTTCTTCTTCTTCTTATCAGCTCTTTTCTCTCCACTACTGGATATAGGCCTATCCCAATTTTCCATGTTCTTCTGGAAAAAAATGGAAGAGGGGTGCAAAGTTTTTTTACACAAAACAATGTCGATTAAAGTTTAAAACTAAATAAAACCATAATATTACTACAAATTAGGACAATTTTGTAAGACTTAATCTATAAAGTATTTAATTACGAGTTAAGGTGAAGAAAGGTTGGTTAAATCTAACTATTTTTGGTTTATTTCGACTGTTTTTAGTTAGATTCTATTTATTCTAACGTTGTTAGTTTGTAAAACTTGTTTCATTCGTTTTCCAAATGTAATAATTTAAAATTATTTATGTAGCCAAAAGATTTAAATGATTAAAGTGAGATGCAAAATTCGACTTTCTACTTTTAAAAAAAAAGTTTTTAGTGACCTACTACTTTGTCCTATATAGGCATTACCTTTACAATTACTGCACTTCAAATTGTATACTCCATTATTTTGTAATGTGAAAGCTTTATTGTTATTATTAAAATAAATATCTACGAGAACATCAATATAACATTGTATCCTCTAATTAATTTGAACCCTAATCGGGCACATTGAAAGTGGTTTATTGTCTAACGCCATAAATAAGTCGTTATTCATGCTGATGATCTGAAATGTGCATATAATACCCCATCAATATTGTACACGCCTGTTTTGTTCTCGATCCTTTGTACGGAAAATACTAACAATAAGGACAAAGGAAATATTTGAAAACAGCTTGAAGTAGGATGTAAGGACGGCGTTCGGTTATCGCACAATGTAGCATGTTAGATGGTGTGATGCCGTCACCGCGCGGTCGGGCTGCGACGCGCGGCGGTCCGGGAAACGCTCGGAGCAATCTTGATAGGCCGGAAAAAGTTGTCGCCAGTTTCGCGTGCCAGGGGCAAATTTATCGGAAGCATGCGATCGTTTCGTTTCTCCTAACTGCTTCTTAAAACTTTCAGGCAGGTTTTCAGTTTTATGCGATTTTTTGCGCTCACTTTGTTGTTATTGGGCGGTTCGGTTCGACATTTGCGCCCCACCGCTTTCCTCGAGTGTATTTTAATCGAGGGCTTTGCGGTCTTTTATAACAGACATAAAAGTTATTCGGCTTTTGTTTAGATATTTTAGGGCCATCAGATAGGAAAGGTTCGCGAAAACATCGGAAATGGTGAATTTTATGGGTTTCTGACAATTTATTGTGGGTGTTTTTGGAAAATTCGGCCGAGGAAAAAAAGATTTCGCTCTGAAAAGGCCTTTTAATTTGTGAAGGTACTTAGAAAATCTTGTTTGAATGAACACGATCACTTCCATAGTCTTACGAAAATAAGACCATTAGATAAGATGTACGGTGGCAGGTACCGAGAAAAGATATAATATACAATTTAATGTATACATTTATTTTGTTACATTTATAATAACAAAAAAGATTTTTGTTTGCTAATGGTACAATACGCCGCCTAAGGCTGGATATCTGGAAAAATTAAATTGAGAGAAATCTTTTCAACGTTGGGAAATAAAGTGCTCGTTTTCTGTTTGTGGTGATGATTGTTTATTTATATCTCTGTCGTATTTTTAAAACATTTCGGATAAACACATCTTTCGAGTGGACATTGTCACGATAGTAAACGTTTCGTAAAAATCTTTCATTGTTTGTGGAAAGTTAATAAAAGGAACGGGCATTGGACAAGGCGGTGGGAACTGACCCACGTCACCTTGACGAGGGTTTCGTCTTGATGGAGAATGTAAAAGGAGTAAAAAGCGAGGCCTTGCGAAGGCTTCTGGATATTACTGGCCACAGATACCCTATCTGGGTACTTAGGCCACGAGTACCGGCCACTGGGTACCGAGACAGTGGGTACGACCCCCGCACGACTTCTTGGGGCGCGGGTGTCACTGTTCTGACACTAATATGCCCCGTTTACCCCCTTTCTCCTCCCACTCGATACAATCATCACTCTTGTTTCTTCCGGAGAACCCACTTTTTCAATTTTATCTTAAAAGTGATTGTTCTATAAAAGAAAATTGAAATAAATTAGTTATTAATCTTTTGGTTTCAGAATTATCGTTATTTTAAAAACAAATATTATTAGAATGAGGATTTTGAAATAATAACTTATAATTACAGATGAAGCCATAAATAGGGATGCTTAAAAATAGGGACTATTAATTCGAGAAAAAATAGTAATGGCACCATTCATTTTTAAGCATAATTTTCTATGTACAATATTTACAAAATGATTATCAGGAAAAGTAATATTTAAATGCGATCATGATTAAATGGAATAATTATGTCCTTTGAATATGAAGGGTACAGGATATAAAGGATAAATGTTAAATTTTATGTGTTTTAAACTAATAGTGGCATTTGACGGCAGTTCACATGATCAACATTACTGTTTAATTAAATTTGATGTATTTGCATACAGTAGATGTCAGTTAAATATGGAAAAAAGGGATAGTATTTAAGAAAACCATTTTAGATTTTATAAAACAGTTGTTTACATTAAGCAGGTAAGTTTATTTGAATGTCTAAGAGGGTCGAAAACATACACATGTATGTTATATTTCAAAATTACCCTTCCCATATGAAATACCTACTCTCGAATTAAAAATAAATACATTATCATTTATTGTCATGGAATAATAAATAATAAGTATGAAATTGTTGATTCTTAATTCTTATTTTTGAAGAAAAGATTTTTCAACTTTTCTTGATTTAACGTTTATTTTTATTGTAAAACTCCCCGTTGGGACCATAATATTAAATCAGTGTTTGGTTTTGAGATATTCAAATTGATTAAAAAATATGTATCAAGTGAATCCAAAATGTCAAATATTAAATTAACATTTCTCACTTTTTGGTTATGTTTTGATAAAATAAAAATAATAAAAGACTGTGTCATCAATCGGAGAATAGGATAATAATGCTCTTGTAAAAAGAGTAATGTTGAGAGTGAGAGATTATGTAGGGAAACCACGCGATAGGATAATGGAAGCTGTTGCTTTAGTGCGTGTAGTGGTGTATCTACCATAATTTAATATGTACATAGTAAACTATATATATAATCTCCATCTATACTGGATATCACTCTCTGAAGATCAAGATTTTCTCTACCGCTACTGTGTCTGAGCACTTGGCACGTAGATATTTGAATAATCCTCTGAGGTGGCGTATTCTATGTATCTCTTTACTTAAGGGATGACATTACATCGTATACTAACATGGTTTGATATTTTAATCAGTAAGTCAATCGAAACATTAACTATTTTAGCTATTTTCTTCGTACGATATTTCCTTCTACCGCACCCAAAATTTTGCTTTCAATCATGTTAGCTGAAAAATGTTGAAAATGTATAGGTAAGCTACAGTGTATTAAAAGCCGGTTTATTCGATTTGGCATGGTTTTATAAGAAAGTGACCAAATAAAAAGAATAGAAAAACCGTTTAGAATAAGCGTTATGTATACTGAACATGTTATTCAACAATTTGTGAAACCGAACAAAAACCGAATAGTTTAAAGTTCTTCAGTCGTAAAATATATTCCCCGCACATCAGTATCATATTTTGAGCGGAGAAAACAGCTAATATGAGAAGTATAGAGACTTGACCTTGAAAGTGGCTTAACGACTTTTGAATATCCATCCAGCAGTAAAGCCCGTCGTGTCGGCTGCGCACCCTTAATATCGGGACTGGGTAAACTACGAACGCCCGCGCCCGAGGAGAAAGACACTAACTTTACCGTAGGGGTTGTATGTATTTTAACTTAGCCCAATTCCTATGACGCATTGTACGGTCCGACATTTTTCTTTTATTGCCGCCTTCGGCCCTCGCCGCTCTTATAAATATAAAGCACATAAACGCCGTAACATTTCCCTCGGCATAATGTATATTTGACCTGATGACATATGTGTAGCGAAACCGTAAGGATAAGTGGTGAATTTGTGTTACCAACGTAGGTATAAATATAATTTGGAGCGGCTCACAGTGCGATGAGGTTAGCAGATGTACAGGAAGTCTCTAGCGGAGACGGAAAATGAGCATATTGATAAAAAGTACTCTTCCCAAATTTTACAGCCGCTTATAAAATAAAAAAGCCACGTTTAATGGGAAAGTATTGCGGCTATTTCACATAAATAAATAAAATAAAAATGTTTCCCTCAAAATTGGAACAATCACGCGCCCGGAAATGTTTTTTTCCTGCGAGGTCTCGTATCAAGTTGTTTTATTAAATTACGGTTACTGTTTTACATACTTACAAAACATTTATGGAGGATTTTTTTACAATACCGGAACAGAAAATATTCTTCTCATAAGAAAACTGATTGGCGTAAAATTTATGATTTGCGAGATAACGATAAAAGCTTTGTAAGGAATGAAAAACCTTTAGGAACGAATCAAAGAATTATTCACAAGCTAAATACAATCGGTACAAAGTAATTTCAGTACGCGATAAGATGGTAATAGATTAAATTTTATTGTTAGGCTTTAGTAAGAACCCTTCATCGAATCTCGATTATATAGGTACATTTCTGCGGGGGCGTAAGAGATTTCGTTATGCCTCCATTTCATAATTACGCATTTATATTCAGGCGCAAAAGAGAAAATGTAAAAATTGATAGTCGGTGAAATAATATAGGGAATTTCTCCGGGTTTTCTTTCGATTCAAAATGGTAGTATGTCGTGGTCGCAAAATGGAATGTAAATTATCCCGTGGCACCATCTGCCCGCCGATTACGGAGCCGGGGAAGTTTACTTAGGACGAGTCGGTTCGGGACGGGATCGAGCGGGACGCGGCACAAAGGCATCCAATGCTCCGTGTTGACTTTCGCAAAGTGAACACTGTCGTACACACACTCGGATCTGGCATTCCTCCCTCTCGTCTCGGTCGGTCACCTGCGACGAGGTTCCGCGGGCGCGGGTCGCGAGTGCATGAAAATCGGTGGAAATCGGCAGGCTTCTTTTCTTTGTTGGTTAAAGAACTAACATGTTTGTCACAGTTTTGTACAGAAAAATCAAAATACGAGGTGTTTTTAAAATTCAAATTAGTGATTTCAACATCAAAAACAGATTTATTTTATTTTGAAATTTTTCAGAAACTAAAATATGAGGTAAACAAACCTACTTCATGTTTATCGTGTGTTCAATAACGATTTTATTCGGACCTTTCTAAAAAGTACAAATTAACGTAATTATATTATTAAAGAAAATTTTTTCACTAACCGTATTGTAGCGTACAAACAACATTCAAACAATTAAATTGTAGTTGGTGCCGGCGATTTAATTGAGGTACATATATTTTTATTTTTAATTATGAAGGTTTTAATTACGATTGGTTCATTTAGTTAAAGTCGTTATTTGCCGGTTTAATGATTAGCAAATAAGCTGAAGCATTGGCTCTCTAAACTTGCATCATTTAGTAATTATTTTTAGTATGTCTTTTGTTCATTTCATAAAACATTAGTAAAATAATTTGATGTCAAAGATGCCGTAAAGTCCAAGAATACTCGTTTAATATATTTTCGCGTATCACCAAACTTTCTTATCGTTATGCACATGTTTCGTAAACTTAAGGAATGGAAATTCCTTTTCAGTGAAGTTGTGAAGTAAACCTAAACGTTCATTCGGATGAAACACGTTTTGCGGTTGGAAAATGCGAAGAATGGAATATTTCATTGTGATTAATGGCGGTACTTAATCTTATATTAAATAAATGATAGCCAGGAAATCTGGATTGGCCGCGTGAATTCCATGGTTCGACGGATTAACAGAGGGTGGGTTGTTTCAAATGAATTGTATATTTTTCAAAAAGAAAATTAATCACACTGAATAAAATCACCAAAACTACAAATACGAAAAATAAAAAAAACAATATTTTGATAATGTAAAATAAATGGATAGTTTTTTTCATCTATTGTAGTAAAATAGCCGAACTTTAATTGATATACTCAGATTGATAACATAAAAACAAGCTAATAAATGCTTATTTCCATACTCAAAAATAAAACTCAAGGTGAGAAAAGTATATTCTACTTTTAAAATATTACAACAGGGATGAAGAACATTTTAGAGAAGGTAAGATAGAAGTCTAAGCATCTTCAGGGCTTTTGTCCCGTCATTGGCTGGATTAAGTAGCCACTGTACACACTGTGTAACATTCACCATTCTGACAGAACAGCAAAAGAACGACTCAAAAGATTAACGATTAAAATATTGATAGATGCATAAAACGAGGAAGACCAACAAAGACATTGCATGACAAAATCCAACGAATACTTGAAAAAGAAGTTTGAATTATCGGCGTGCGCGCATGCGAAGATGTGTGACCAGAGAGAAAGTGAACTTTGTATGCAAAGACTGAGTAAAGTGGCGTTTTATTATCCTATCTACCCCTACGAGTAAACGGCGTGACGGTTTGTTTGATTGCAAACATTTCATCAATACAACACATTAAGCCTATATACAATAAAAACATAATTGGATTAATGATATCAAATGTTTTCAAGCTTTCATTATTAAAAATTTATCTTCGAAAACATTTACCTTTATAAAAAAATATTTCTTATGAATGTTTTACATTTTGGTTGAAATATCTATTCTCAGTTAGTTATCGAAATGTGAAAATTATAACAATGACTACCTCAAAATAACTACTAGATAAAACCATATAAAGTAAAAAAAATACACGTAAAAACACGTGTTTAATATATTTATATATATTGAAAAATATATCATTATAATAATCCCATTATATAAAATTGGGATATGAATACATTAAGCAGATCTCCGAGTTAAACGAGTAGTAAACTTTTCTTAGTTTGAAAGTTAAAAGTTAGTAGGCGCTAGAATTTCCCGACTCCATCATAATTGAATAAAGTAAATCTAGAGCTATAAGGACGGCCAAAGGGTCTAAATTAGTAAAGGTCATGTTACATTATGAGACTGGCCGTCAGTCAGGTTAATTATCCCCGTTAATAACGAAGGTCTGGACTAGCTAGTAATGTAAATTATTGCTATTTTTATCTCGCTTCATTAGCATATCGGCTTAGTACTCGTATGTGAAATGCTATTACCGGTGCTACCGCTATAATATTTCACATATTAACTTTTTTAATATTAGCTATATTTCCCAAGGTTGCATTTATTTTGCAATATTTCTATAATAGCACGCGAACTAAACTAAGGCTAGCGATGCAGCGATTGCGAGAAAAATAAACACAATGTTTTTTTAGAGATGTTTTAACAGAGCTGAAGGAACTTCTTGAGAATGGTATATTTTTTAAATTTTATTAATTTTTCACGCCCATAAGGCTTTTTTTTTACATACATGAAAGTTATATAAAATATGAGTATATAAACAACATTAAATTTCAAAAATACAATATAAAGCAACAAAAGATAGAACAGTGTTTAGAAGTAAAGTTGGTATAAAAAAAGAAGATGAGTATATGAACAACATAAATGTAAAAAAAAAAACAATATAAAGAAATAAAAGATAGGAACAGTGATAAAAAGTATAGTTGGTATAAAAATAAAAAGATGAGTGTATTACCAACATAAATTTTAAAAAATACAATATAAAGTAATGAAATATAGAACTGTGTTTAGAAGTTAAGTTGGTTTTAAAAAAAATATACTAATAAATGTATATATGTATATATTTTTTATTTTTTTATTTTTTTTAAATAAGCTAAAGAAATGCAGTTAAAGGTTTAAAGCAGCTAGGTAGGTACATAATGTTATAGAATACAATATGAACAGAATATTAAGTTTTATTTGATATGGAACATATACATTATTATTTAAGACTCACGTTAAAGACATCGATGTTGTTAGCATATTGGTTCGCGAGTACATGCATCCGCATTACTGGTAAATTCTCGCTGTAATTGGTCGATGATGGACCGCAGTAGAACAGAGTATTACATCGGGTAACTCGACCAGGCATTCGCACATTAATCAAATTGATAAGTTTACAACAATCGTACATCGATATTATTATTTTAAACAAAAAAAGCAAGTCATTTAATTTTCGTCTGTTTTTTAATATTTGGATGTTTGTATGTGTAATTTATGTATTCAATCGGTATACTTAATTTAAAATTGACAAAACGCAAAAATTATATAAGCGTAGGCGTTTACGCGTCTTGTAACTACCATTAGCTGATTTTGATTTTTAACATTACTTTTTGTGTTCAGGTAGATAAATAGTACAGTTCAGAGTGTGAAAGAACCAGAATTCTGGACGAGCGTTTTTAGGTGGCTGAAAATCCTAAAAAAAATAATTATTGTTGATGTGTTTGCCACTGGGTTTGATTTCTGGTAGGGTGGATATGAAACATTGGTTTTAAAAGTGGCTTTACACTGCAATATTACTATATTACTGGGCTAGCATCTGAAGCATAAAACTGATCATCTTATTTTTCATGTCACACAAATTATCTAGATACGCTGCAATTGGAGTACCAATGCAGTGCTCTATGAAGCACTGAGTACGGATAGGGAAATTATGATGACCGTGAATGTTTACCGTTCAGTTATTTTTGTTTTTTATGGATGTTCTCCATTTCTGTTAAAATATCTTTAAAACTTGGTTGATAAACATGATGCTAAAAATACTTTTAATAACACTGGAAAAACGAGTGTGCGCTGGTGGTTGCCAATTCAATAAATATGGCGGCAATCTTTACTAAATAAAAGATATTGATAAAAGTGGACTGTATACAATTTATTTTAAAGCACAGTGCGCTCCATGACGACCGAAGACTCCGAGAAAAAACGAAATAGAGAGCGATTATAGCCCTTGTGCTATCTTTATAAACAATTCTATTAGTATCCACCAGAGTAACAATACTCGGTCTGGCACTCACCAAAATCAGTGGGAATTTAAATTAAGAACTATTAAACTAAAAACTTAACAAACACCACATTTCACATGTTCATACGGCTAATTCATTTCCAAATCAATTAAAAATAAAAATTTAAATTTCTTAAAATTTTATGCTAGGTTTTTACTTATCAATTCGTTAAAGTTGATATCTCAAACGCTTGTTGAAGTTTTGATATTTTGGAGTTAGCAAGTACATTAATCAGTAGCTAATTTTCATTTCACGGCGGTAATGCTAATTATACCATCACTACTTAGCCATCCGAGCCACGTGTCACGTGATCGTGTGACGTCAGGAGGGATAATATCTATCTCTTGCACTCCATCACGAACTCTGTCCCAAACGATCCGTATTTCAAGATGAATCTCCAACGATAAGCCACGCTGCGCTTCTAACAAATCCAATGCAATAGTGTGGCGCTGTGGGAAAACTATTGAACAGACATTGACCGAAAAAGACCGAAGACCCTACATATAAAATAATTGAAACGACATGTTTTTTATTGTTTACATCCTCTTCATGTTTCAAGAAATAAATCGAAAAATACGTTTATTGAAGAGGCTGTCGCAACGCTGGTTGACGATTGAGCACGGTTTTTCAATCAAAGTAAATTATATAAAAGGCATTTTATTTTTTTATTGTATGTACACATACGTTTAAAGTTTATAAATCTTACATATATTTAATGATGCACACATTATATATGTTATAACGTTAGTATATAAAAATTGAATTTTTAATATATTCATAAACAGATTAATTTCAGTTTCATTGATTATTGTTGTAATGATGGTAAGTACGATTATTTGTAAATAATGTTTCAGGAGTTTCAAAGTAATAATATTTATTCTCTCTTTTTGTAATAATTCAATGTTAGAAAAGAAAAGATTATTGATGTGGAGGAAGTAGTTTACTGTAAAGAATAGGTCTTAAGCTAGGGTTTCCTAGGACAGCGGTGCCCGTATCTTAACGGCCGTAGTGAACGGTGATGCGGTGGACAGCCGTCGTAGTGGTGACTAAAGAGTGGTTTTATTTTTTAACGGTGTTATCAACACCATTTTTATAGGAAACCACTCTCTAGTCACCATTACGACGGCTGTCAACCGCATTAATGTTCACTACGGCCGTTAAAATACGGGCACCGCTGTCTTAGGAAACCCGAGCTTTATAGCTAAGTCTGAATCTGAGTGCCACGGAATAATTTACCTTCGGCCTTCTGCCAATCGCTACGTTACAGGTGGCTCTGCCTACTCCCACGTCACACGGCTAGCTTAGAAGTGACATCTAGCGTCAACGAGTGTCAGTACTTCACAAAAAAGAAAAAATTAACACTGACCATTCTGCCTATATTTGAATTTAGATCTAAATAACTCCCTAGGGAGGAAATCCAGCCTGTGTGCAAACATTTGGAGATACTCATAACATTGTTGAATTAACTAACTGGTATAAGAACAAGTATAAAAATTGGAAAATTGTCTTCAAGCGTTGCCTAGTAGGTGAACTGGTTCAGTCGAATAAATCGCACCCACTTGATAAATGTTTCAGCTCTTTTACTTCAAAACAATCAACAGATGAAAGCGTTAAGGAAATGTGGATGTTTAAAAAAAGACAGAATGGTGAATATTATTAAAATGGCCACTTAAACCAGACAATCAGTTCAAATCCTAACTAAAATCTCACTTTTTTAGTTTTTAATCAATTTTAAACCGGAAAATATAATATTTAACTTTAGCTTAGTTATAATGTAAGTTTAAGTATACAATTGTAAAGCGCCCTTGAGGCGATTTTCACAAAAATGGAGCTATATAAATCAGCCAAATATTATTATTATTATTAATGACAAGGCATAAGCTGTGTAAATGTCTAGACTTCCATATCCCTTCTCGAAAATGTTTTCTGTCTCTGTTGCAACAAATTAAGATCTAAATGTTTATTTTTTATTTTTGATTTACCTTGTTTATTTTTAATTTTAATTTTAATTTACTTTGTTTTAATTTACTTTGTTTATAAAAATAAAAAAAATGTGAAACGAACTCCCTCTCTAAACACAAGTATCTACTTTATTAGAGAGGTAGAAACGTTATATATAATATGTTCTGTATATTTACCTATTTTGTATTTCAAAAATGTATTTTGTAAAAAAAAAAATATTAAAAAAAAAAAAAAAAACACCCAAGGGAGGAAATCCAGCCTATCTGCCAACATTTCAACACACTGTTAATATAATTTAACCCAATTAAAACATGAATAATTAATGACAAAAACAACCTTAAAAGTTCGTCATTGTTCAAGAATACTTTATTGAATACCTTAGTTTGCCCGGTATCCCGAGCGTTCTTTCAATTTTCATTATATTATTATTGTTTTTTAACTTATTTTAAATCAACCTAGTTTGCCATAACTATAAACAAAAGTTTGTATTTGCGCTCAGTATTTTACAGCAAGCTTGTTCTATTAAGTACACATGTGTAACGGTAGAAGTTTTACCACTGTTTACTTTCTAAACGTAAACCAAAGACTTAATAACTTTATTTTATCGATATGTACAAAGAAAATAAGTATTAAATTAAAAATATTCGCGTAGTAAAACTACTTAAGTTTTTTTCATGGTTATATTTTACTTTGAAAAATACCCAAGAAAAATAAAATAAATAATGATTTTTCTATCTTCTTCAAAGTTGGTCCCTTGATGCGGAGGATTGTCATCACCATGAATACTTCTGATTAGTCTGTTCCATTCCAGTTTGTCCTCAGCCCGACAAACCGACACATTAAATTTTGGCCCCGTAGCCTCCTTTATTTGATCAGTGCATCTATATGGGATTCTAACCCGGTTTCACCTACCTTTATTTCGGCCAGACATTATTGCCTTTTCTAGATTGTCAGGTTCACGTCTAGCAATATATCCAAAGAAAGACAGTATCCTCTTCAGACACACCACTGACAGACGAGTTGTAATATCTCTTCCAGTATCGATGCATTTGTCCTTCTGGATGTCCAAGGCACACGCAGCAGCCTTCTCCAACACCATATCTCGAATGCATCGATTCTCTTACTCTTGTAGGCACGTATTGTCCACGTTTCAGCCCCATAAACGGAGAATACCATAGCTTCCGTCAACCGCTTATTTATGTTTATTGATATACCTCAATCTCGCCAAATCTTCTCCAAACGGTTCGTTGCTCCTTTGGCCATTTGAATCCTGCGACCAATTTCAGGTCTGCAATTGCCGTTGTTGGAAGTAAGCAAGTCAAAGTATATAGAGTCATCCATCAGTTCAAGGTCTTGCATCTGACTTGTCCTTAAGAGACTGCCAGCTCTGTCTACAATTATAAGCTTCGTCGTTTTATTTATTTATTTTCAGACCAAACGCCTCACTCTCGAACTCTATCCATCTGGCTTCTGCTAGTTCGGTTTTATCATTGGCAATTAGTGTCGTGTTTTCTGTATATCTCAGATTTAATATTTGTTGACCTCCCACTTTGAAACCACCATTCCACCCATTCAGCGCTTTTCTCATAATATTATATTCATCGTAAAAGTCGAAGAGTTTTGGCGACAAGATGCAACCTTGACGCACACCTCTTTCTGCTTTAAATGGATCTGACAGTAAATTTTTCATTCTTACTCTTGCTGACTCTTCCATTTATATTTCTTTTACCAGTAATGTGAAATCTTGTAACACGCCCATTTCTAGCATGATCTCAAACATACGTTGCCAACATACACAGTCAAAGGCCTTTGTGTAGTCAAAAAAACACAGTTACATTGGCCTGTTGAACTCACGGCACTTCTCAATCAGCTGCTTAGGATCTGCTCCTGTGAACCCCTCCCTGCCACAAAACCTGCTCGTTTGCAGGAAATTTGACAGTGAATATAATTCTCTAAACGTTTATTTTTAATAAATAGAAAAACGTTTATTTTTAATGTTGTCATGTGACATGAGGGAGATTGTTCGATAATTCTCACATTTATGGGTTGTTCTTTTTTTTATGAAGGAGTATTAAAATTGACTCTGTCCAATCATTGGGCCACAAACCTGTTCTTCACACTTTAAGACATATATATAGTGGATCATCAGAACTCCTTTATACCCTAGATGTTTAATGAATTCAGCGAAGATGCCGTCATTACCTACTGTCTTATTTTCCATTTTGGAAATGGCATGTTTTACTTCCTCCAACAATATATCTGGTTCCTTCTCATCGTCCAATTTAATGTCAATTTCATTCCCAGTTTCGTAAAAATTGTCTCAGTATAGTCCTCGACAGTAATTGTTCCATCCCTCCAGTATTTTATCCTGTTCAGTCAGAAGTTTGCTCTTTTATTTTCAAGTATCCATGTTTTGGGCTCAAAGTTACTCGTAAGGACCTTGATTTTCAAAAACATGTATTTAGTATTTGCAGTATAAGCCAGCTATTCTATATCTTTACAAACAGCATTTATGTATGCATCATTGTTACATCTACATGCTTTTTGCACTTGACGGAGTAATGCTCTTTATTGCTGTCTGTTGTTAGCTACACCGTTTTCTGATTTTTCCAGAGTGCATGTTATTATTATAATACGTCACGCTTACATTTTTTATCTATCTTATACTAAACATTGAAAATTCAACATGGGCATTAAGTCCAACTAGTTATATGTTCACTATGAATTTTGAATTGATTATTTTGTTTTGTTACGTTTTAAAATATTTTTATTTTATTGGTTTCTAAAATGTACATTTTTAATTTTTTATAATAATAACTAATACTTCTTAAATTTAAAAATATTTTTGCCTAACTTTCCCCTTTCTTCTTTATATGCATATTTATTTCTTTATTTAGGGCATTTTAAAAACAATTAATCTTAATATTTATTACTGGATATTACATATAAATTGCATTTTATTAATAATGCACCTTGGAAAATATATTAAGGTTTTTTCTACAAATTAAGTTTCTCTGAATTATATTATATATTCTGTGTGCATTTTATCCTTAAATTTTCAGTATTCCAAATAAATAAATAAATAATTTTAGAAGTAAAACAACATTGCCCTTTAATATTTACAACGCAATAGAAAACGTATTTTTTTACTTCGCCTTTGTGTACATTATCGCCCCAATTTCCTACTTAAGGGTTGATATTCCGTAATTGAAAACTTCAAAAGAGAAGATCTTTGAGAAATAATTATTTTGATGCATCCAGTCCTTCGCCAAATTTTAAAGTTACCACTTTATCAATGTGATCTGCTGCCACAGGCAACTTATTTTTTTTATTAAAAAAATACATACACGTTCATGCCATAACATTTGATATGATAAGGTTATAAATACATGGAAAGTATTATAAGGGAAAGAGTTTGAAAGGAGAAAAGGAGAGTCCAAAAAAACATTAGTTTGCATGGGTTTTTCATAAATAATAATAATAATGGTTTATTAACGAAAATTACAATTTCTTTTTCTACTGCATACACACTTAGGTAATAAATTTAATATTGAAATCTTTTAGTTATTTTCATAAGACGTCACTTAAAAATGATACATTTTTCTCAATTTTATAGTAATTGGATTTACAGTCGCGTAGTTTGTGCTATGGCTATTAATGCATAGGTGGTAGAAGTATGGGTGATGAAAATAAAAACATAAATAAATGGGAAAAGTTTAGAAACACAAAGGGCCGTACATGATAAACGAAAAGCTTTGTAAAAGCATCATTACTCTCTTTGTAACTTGAAATTTTTATATTTAGTATTTACATATTTACTTGAAAGTTACTTTGCTAGATCAAAATACAAAAATTATAAATGTAAAGTAACGATGATACAAATTGTGCTTTTAGATACCCTTAGCCATTGGGGGTATGAGAATCGTACCGCTTGGTATTTATTTATATAATATACTTGTATAAAAAAATAAGAAAAGCTAAATATAAGATCAATCAATTAAAATAAATATCATGTAGTTATTGACTACCAAATAAAACTTTTGATGCTATCTCATATTTGTGTACTCTTTCACAGCGAAATGCTTATTAAAATTGTTTAAATATTAATAGTTTTGAAATTCTGCAAATTTTCCAATGCATGAACAATAGTCGTTTGCATAATGTCACTTCGACAACAGGCTAAAAATATGTGGTGAAAATAATGGACGGTTGATTGGTCCAGATTAAATGAAATAAAAATAAATAATAAAGAATAGTGCTATAAAAATAAATAAAGAATAATGATACACATAAAAATAATGTAAAATTTGTTTTAAAAATTTCGGTATCAAAAAAGACTTGTTTTATTTGTAATTAATTTTGTTTTACTTTAATAGTATTGATATTTTTAAGATTTTTATATTTTTATGTAAACATTATTATATTGTGTTACAAAAAAATTAAAGAGAGAAATTCCTGCAAAAAAACTGCTTTTGCAGATTGGCGGGAATAAAATAAAAGTTAAAAAGAATGCTTACGAAAAAAATTTCGATTAAAAAAAAAAAAAATTCAGCTAAAAAAAATTACAAATATTAAATTTAATTGTCAATTTTTTAATTATTTTTTTATTAGAAAATTTGTTTACTAGTCCTTACGGATTGATTGTATGTGTCTTTACGTAGAAATATGATTATGACGTTTTAATTGTTGATGACATTTATGTTTTTATTACGAACTTTTCTTCTTAGTATCTTTACCTTGTCTAGGTAAAGAGATCTCAATATTTTAGACAAAACTAGACGGGTTGGAGTTTAACGGAATTCAAAAATTACTCATCAGTCGTTTGCTGAGCCTCGAGAGTGTAGAACGAATCATTTTGCTTCCCTTAATCGATTGATTATGAAATAAGCTTAAAATGAAATTGACACCGATTACCGTCTCTCAAACACGTCCCGGGCATGTTCTGACAGAACCTGGAGGCAATTTGAGAATGCTAAATGCTCCATTGAGAAGCGAGTGACATTGAAATTTGAGAGAGATGTAAGATTTTTATAATAATACAATATTCAGTATTGTTTGCTTACCCACTTGACTGGCAAAGTAAATTCTACAACAGTTCTAATACTTCTAATATAACAACAATAAACATAGTCTGACCCTACTGACGTTTTTTATTAGGAAACTTTCTAAGTATTTTAAAAAATCGAAATTAATATATCGTGTAAAAATATTAAATCAATATTGCAATGGATATCACAAAAAGTACTAAATAAATAATGTGTTGTATCGGTTTCATAATAACAACTTTAACGTGTGATCAGATTGCAAAGGTTCCGCTTAATGTGTCTCACTCGGAACACATCATCCCTCTAATTAATCGTGCAGACATTGTATGGAGATAGGATCGCTCGTCGATAAGGGCTCGGGACAATGACGGCAGTAATGTTCCCGATGGTGCCGGCTAATGTGATTACAATTTCAGCAATTTGCTCGCTAGAGGACGGAGGTAAATTTGTAATTGAATATCGTGTAAGTTATGTAGGGAGTGCGCCATGGCCGTAAGTCGGCGTGGTTCGATGGTTTTGGCTTCGTTAATGTTGCCTCCGGCACGGTAGCAGAGATGGCAAGAACCGTACGCTCATTAGACCATTTGTGACAATTCAGTTGGGTAAATTATACAATCTTGTATGATTGAAAAAAAAAATCTTTTAGAAGATAACGTGCCACGTCAGTTTTTAAAAAAGCGTAATGATATAAAATATTATTTCAAGGGCCGATATTAATCTTCGTACGTTATTTAACATTGACCTAACAGCAGTTTTTTTAAAAGATACCTATAACTGATGTTATTGTTTTTGTTAATGGGTTTTCTGAAATTTCAACGTCTGATTAACAGACGGTGCAACTGAATTAGATGTAAATTTTTAAACAAACATTTGATTTTACAAAAATTAAAACATATGGGCACACTGCGACTAGTCATTTGTTTGGTCACATATCGAAGAAGTTTAAAAGTTTACTTAAATTATTTTGGTGTAAAACATCAATTAATTTGGTGGAATATTGCACTATTAAATGAAACAGTAGGTACTATTTTCATGTTTTTCATTATAAACGATGATTTTTCAGCAATTTATCTTTACCAATAAAAAAATTATTGACAAAAAACAACCCAAATAAAAACCAATATCCCCAATTTGACAGAAAACCATTTTAATTTTCCGGGTATGAGAGTGGATATAACACACGGAAAATTTAAAGCGGGCCTGACATTTTAAGCACTTACCACAGTATTCCAGCTTGGGTGGCCTACACGGACCATTTCCTCCCGTTCTGATAGCACATTCATCTTACACCTACCGTTACATTTTTATACTGGCTTTTCACACCCCCCAGTGCGGGTGG
Organism: Micrasema longulum; assembly: GCF_059751315.1. Classification (NCBI taxonomy): domain Eukaryota; kingdom Metazoa; phylum Arthropoda; class Insecta; order Trichoptera; family Brachycentridae; genus Micrasema; species Micrasema longulum. The sequence goes on from NW_028278200.1 coordinate 127,781, forward strand.
CAACTGATTTTCGGAAACACAAAATAAAGGATGGATTTTAGTGTGTACATTAATGTAGGGATTAAGAAAGAAATTACTTATATTTAGAAACGTGCTGGTGAATAAGCAAGTCAAGTTAATGCTTAAAAGTGTAATAATGTGATTCAACTTTAGATAAGTATCTGCGAATTAAAATTTCAAGCACTTACATTACAATATTACAATTTAGAAAGGAAAAAATAGTTCAACGCAGGAACATCCAATAAATCCGATTCGAGAATAACCTAAATACTTTACATGTTTAATAATTAAAGGAAGAAACGACAAAAATATTTAAAATTGTAGTGTTCGTTAACTAGTCTATATAATAACATATTACAACAGAGATGAAGAACATTTAAGAGAAAGTAATATAGAAGTTTGTTGTATTGAAAAAATGTGGACAACTCGAAATATTGTTGATAAATCCACCTGGTCCACGAAGAAGTATAGAAATTGAAAAAATAACATTTTCAGGCGTTGCCTAGTATGTAGGTGAAATAATTTAATTAGATGAATCTCACCCGCATAAATAAAAGTTTCAGCTCTTTAACTTCAGAAACATCAACAGACGAAAGAATTAAAGGAATATATATGTTCAAATATAGGCAGAATGGTGAATGTTACACAGTGTGTAAAGTGGCCACTTAAACCAGCCAATGACAAGTCATAAGCCTTGTAGATGCCTAGACTTCTATATTACCTTCTCTTAAATGTTCTTCATCTCTGTTGTAATTTGTTAATATAAACAGCTGCTCCCCAGGGAGTTGAATCCAGTCCTTGTAAACAAAAATTTGAACAAACTCAAAATATCGTTAGCCTAAATAAACTTACCCATATATGACAGGCCATAAGCGCTTCATATTATCTTTCGTAGGTAATCTTTTTTTAAATACTTTTCTTGTCTCTATAAATATTTTCGTATTACTAATTATTACCACTAGCTGTTTATGATTATTTCATTAGAATACATTAAAATTAAAATATTTTTTTTATTAATAAATATTAAATTATGCAATTTGTTTTATTAGTTTGAATAAAACATACCATAAAAATATTCAGAGTTAAAATTATCTAGTTAAGATATTCCAAATAATTGAGAATAATTACGGTAGGCTTTTTAGTAAGATTGATTAAACAATATAAATGTCATTCCTTACGGTCAAATTTAAAAAAGATATTTTATTATTTGCATACTGTTAATAACAAAAGTTCATGTTGCGTTAAAAAAATTAAAATGTCCACAATCACTATTTTATATTAAATGAGTTACCACTGAAGTTTCTGAGTTCGATTCCCGGTGAGATAAAAAAAAGTGATTTCTTTCCAACCTTGGTGTTCTGTGCTGTTATTCACCACTGTAATTGGGCCTCTCTAATTAATAACTTGATTACAGAATTATCACACTTTGTTGACCTTGCCTACCTACTACCTACCAAATAGCGCGATAATGCCTTCAAAGTGCGAAGTACCAATCATTGGTATAATTACAGTGGTGAATAACAGCACAGAACACCAAGGTTGGAAAGAAATCACTTTTTTTTATCTCACCGGGAATCGAACTCAGAAACTTCAGTGCGTAAGTTATATGTCTTAACCATTACACCACGGAGGCCGCTTCAAAAAAATTATAAAAAACCTGTTTCATAAGATCTTATTAATAAAGAAAAGGGTGCCTAGAAGAATGACTAGACAGGTGCCACCGTTTTGTGGCAACGACTCACGGCAGTGCCAGGGTATACTTGTAATGCCATATTGAACAGACTTTATGAACTCGGCAATAGTTATTCCCACGAATCGGATATATTTAGTGTAGGGCATTGTTCCCATAGAATAAATCTTTTCAACTTTTTTAAAGATGGTGAATGGTAATTATATTTATTTATTTAACAGTACTTTACGATTTTCTTGTTATATTACATTCAAATATTTTATTAATTAATTATTTTTTTTTATTTATTCTTAAATTGTTTAAACTTTCTACTGAGTATGTTTTATAATTTTAAGGTTTATTTTTTTTTATAAATCTTGGGTGAAAGGAAATTTATGTTTTAAAAAAAAAAAAATTATTAAGCCAAATAGGTGAGTATTTTTTTTTATATTTGCCGTTTATGTTAATTAAATAAATTATATTAAATTAAATTAAATTAAACAAACCGTTTATTTTAAAAAACAATAAAAAGAAACAAAACAATATCATATTATTTTTTGTTTCTTACGGTCTTGAAAATGATGAGTTACGAGTATTTTATTTTCAGTTCTTTTTGTTTTTCAAAAATCATATGATTGATCATGACGTAAAAATTAAATAATGTCCCAAAAATATTAATAGCTAGTTTCTATGAATAATTTTAGTTGTTCAATTAGGGAAATGAAATTGTCAAATGTTTACTTGATTATGTACTTTATTATTTGCGTCGTGTCATTAAATATATTATGTAAATAAGACGCAGAACGAAGCGGGTCCCAATTAGTGAGTGATTTACATAGGACCGTTACTAACAGTTAGCGAAAAATGTGACTTTGGCAGAAGCGGTTAATTGGGACAGGCTACAAGCAAAGCTACATAAATCCATATCGAGTTGGAAAATTTGATTTGTCTGTACTGGGAAGGGTAGTATTCACAAGAGTATTGTATTGGGAGAGAGAAGTAGAGGGGGTATTAAAATTAATGCGTAGGATAACCAAACCCAAGTTTTACGAAGCAATCGGTTTACAACCGGATTGATTATGGATCCTGTGAATACTGATTTGAGTAGGAGTTACACATTTTGGATGAGGCATCATGAGAAATTTATAGAATAACATCGGAATTCAGGCTGTTGATTATTCATTAAAGTCTATTTCGACGTAAATAAAAGTGCTGAAATGCTACAACGATCATAAAATCTTGTTTTTATATAAATAATGTGTTTTTCAAAATGCACTTTAAACTGTAAGATTCAATTTGAGTTCAAAATGAGACCACTATTAAAATGTAAATGTACGAAATAACTTTAATTCAGTAACTTTAGATACACATAAAACCAACATTAAAAATAACATTTAATGTGCGCGTCTTAAAACATACTTTTTTGTCTTATATTTAAAGTATTATTTCAATAATAAAGTATTATTTTATATTATTTTATTTTATTTTATCTCTAATTCTTAATATTTAAAATATATTTATATTTTCGACACTTGACACTTGTGCAATATTTACACACATGTCCATCCTCATTCCAATATAACACCCACCCTCTCACTCACTTACACTCACACAAACACACTAGTATGTATTGTACGTGTATTTAATGTATTTCTGTGGATATCTGTCATTGGTTTTATTCTCTGTATATTTTATTTGTTGCATTTTTGTTACATGTATTACTGTTGATATCCCTAATAAATAAAATAAAAAATAAAACAGATAATGGTTAAAAAACGGTCAATATTTTTTTTCAAGTTTTATACTTTATAAAAATATGGGGTCTGTCATGAAAATATATTTGTTATTTTAAAGAAGTAATTCAGTTGTCAGATGGCAGAAAGGACCATCCGCATTTTTGTCTGTTTTTTAGTTTTCAAAAGTTTTTTTTAATATTCCAGTAAATACACATGGAATAAAAAACGGCATCATTTAGAATGGTAATTTATTATTGAAAAGCAACACTTAAATATTTTAGTGTCTGTATTAAACTCTTGAAATTGAGTCGTATTTCAGCTCTCCTGAACATTTTTGAAAATTACAAATGGTCTCTTCTGCCTTCTGACTACCGAATCAAAGCAATGTTTTGTTACTTAATTACTTAAGTACTAAGGCATTTTTTTGTTTGACGTATAGAAAAAACGATTTTTAAAGGCTATGTTTCTTCTTATTAAGTAAAACATGGTGAGTTAATATTAAAATAATAATGATAAAAAATTCTACGAAAAAATAGTAAATACATTATTCTAAAAGCAGCAGTGGCGAATTCAAATAGATCTATTGGGTGATAATTGTTCGTTGAGCTATTTTTCACACCACAACAGAATAAGTGAACAAAACAAATGAATTTCAGCACAGGAAAACCAAGGCTCAAGAAAATCACATCTTACCAGGAATCAAACAAGGAACCCTTGGTGCGTGAGGCAAGTGTGTCTTGGCCATTGATTTGATAACATTTGTCTAATATTTTCGTTAAAGAAATACTATTGGAGCATTTATTTACTCAGATTAAAACACGAATTTGTTCAAATCAGATTTTCGGAGCGAGATAAGACGTTGCCATGTTTGACGTTTATATATCTTTGTTGCGTTACACCGAGTGAGTTCTTCGTTATGTTTTGAATATAAATCTTGATACGACGTTTACGTTTATCGACGTGCGGCAAGCAAGCGGGTAAGGGTGAACGTTTCACCATGGCATTGCAGAATTTTTGCTTACACAGCGTGTAAACTACGCTGCATCTCAACTTAAGCTCCAGTTAAGTTAAGAACTATGATGTTCTTCGTATCTGCTATCTCGAGTTCTCGTTCCCACCTCTACTTGTGTAAGGAGCAGAGCTCCGTCGAGGCTTTGAAAATGACTCTTTATCACACGACTCTGAGTTATTTACGAGGAAAGTATGAGGGATCAGATAGCGTTAATATTTCTACGAGGTTTCTTTCCAACTCGATTTACTCGAAAAAAAAATGTGCTTCTGTTTATTTCAACGAAATATAGGGGTTTTACCTTTTATTTATGAATATGTATATTTAAACGCCTTTTTTATATTTTAAACTTGCGTTTTATTCGAGCTCAAGATAACGAGCTGTCTTAATAATTCATGTTTACGTTTTTTTTAATCAAAGTATTCAAACGTAGACGTTAATATAATTATCCGGCTAAGAGAACGGTAATACAGAAAATTAAACATTAAATTTGATTAACAAATTACAACAGGGATGGAGAATACCTTAAACAAGGGAATATGGAAGGCTAGGCATTTTCAGGGCTTATGACCTGTCATTGGCTGGTTTAAGTAGCCACTTTACACACTGTGTAACTTTCACCATTTTGCCTATGTTTGAACATCCATATTTCTTCAATTCTTCCATCTGTTGATTTTGGTGAAGTTAAAGAGCTGAAACATTTATTGTTGTGAAGAGATTCATCTGACTGAATTATTTCACGTACTAGGCAACGCCTGAAAACAATTTTCCAATTTTTAAACTTTTCTTGGACCAGTTGATTTCAGTAATTAAATTTAATGCTAAGCACAGGGATTTTTATATTTAAAAGCTACTTCAAATTGTTGTTTTTTTTTTACAAAATCCATTCTTAAACGTTTCAAACAGTTTTATTTATAAAACGCGATCTAAAATTTTATCTGGCAACCTTTTTTAAAAAAGTTTATTTAAAAACTTTTTTATATAACTTAGTGAAAATAGAAAATTATTAATTATTATGAAGTATTTAAATTAGCGAACTATAAAAACAAAGGAACGTTGATGGCGAAAACAATAAAGTATAAAAAGTGCTTCATTATTATCATCCTATGGCAACTAATGGTGCATAGGAAACCGCACTCGTACACCAACTGCATCGTATCTCGATAATGTTTTGTTACGTGAAGGTAAGATTTACCAAGAAATATTCTAAAATAAAAACACTTTTTAAAATGGAAATTTTATGTCAACCACATCGGAAATCACATTGTATTGCAAGTAATTGCGCTGACCATTATAAAACGAAGCGGAAAATATACATGATCATAGTAAATCTCGTGTATTTGCTCATCTTTCAGTGAGTAAACACAAATATTATTTTTTAGATCTTTGTACCAAAGTTCTGAAATAAATGGTACATTATCAGATTATATTAGTTTTTATGGGGTAATTTGGCATATTTATATTCAAAATCAAGACTCGCTTGACATGCTCGGGGCCCGTATTACAATAGAAAGTTTACATTTATCTTCAATATGTACTATCTACAAAATAAAATAATGTTTTCTCTATGATAAACAGAATACAAATACATTTTTTTTCTAAAAATGTTCAATTACAGGTAACCTACAAAGATACTTGAAATTTTCATACAATTTTACAAACCCATACATAAATATCAATTTTAAGATAGCGGTTGTAATCGCAGCCCTGCCCTGGTTTGCTTCGTAATTCGTTCACAAATCTTTGTGTTCTGTTCGGAAGTACTGACAACGGAAAGAGGTTTAGAAATTGTGTTATATTAAAGTTTCTACCCTTTAGTTTATGAAATTTGATAAAGGTTATATAACATAATTTCGGCGATACAACACTTTGAGATTTCTAAATTATATAAACTTGAAATTAAATTTTGTTTTGGTAATTTTCAACAGCATTTTAGCCAACGAGCAAGTAATAAAGCCAAAATAACTTTTTTACTATGTCAAAGTGTCTTTAAAACCTATAAATTCCTTAAATTAACAATAAACAAAATATAAATAAAATGGAAAATATATTTGAATTAAATTAAATACGGAATTTATTGCAACAGAGATGGAAAACCTTTTTTAAAAGATGAGAATATGGAAATCTTGGCATTTACAGGGCTTATGACCTGTAATTAACCATGAAGTTGCCACTTTACACTCTGTATAACATTCACTATTCTGCCTATGTTTAGACATCTTCATGTCCTTAACTCTTCCATCTGTTGACCTTTCGTGATGTAAATGTTAATGAAAATGTTAAATAGGTGCGAAGGTTTTCACGGTCGCTGTTATCAATATGTTTCTTTTTTGGGTGATACCGTGTGTGTTGGATTGGTTCTGACGTTTCGGCTACTATTGCAGGAGCCATCTCCAGGGTAAACTCAGTTAACTCTAAAGATGGCTCCTGCAATGGTAGCCGAAATGTCGGAACAAATCCTACACACACGGTATCACCCAAAAAAGAAACATATTGAAAATGTTAAATGTTAGTGACGTAAAATTAATGTTAATGTTATGAAGTAAAATTTGGTGAATTTTACACACTTTGCAAAGTGGTCATTTCACAAGCCCTGTAAATGCCTAGACATCCATATTCTCTTTTCAAAAATGTTTTCCATCTCTGTTGCAACAAATTTGAATCTAATTAACTCCCGAAATCCAACCTGCCTACAAACATTTGAAATACTCAAAACATTGTTGAGTTAAATACATGATTGTAGTAAATTTTAAAGAACACTTGAATGAAAATATATAATAAAGATTGAAGCATAACATTACGATGTAATTTATTATTAATTCATAAAACGCGGCATAATAAATCTCCTAACTTTGAAAATGAAGAGAGACAGATATAAATCGACCATTAACTGTCACTCAGTTTAATTTTAATGGCAAGATTTAATTTCTTATTTATTAATACTTTTTACAAATCATCACACCCTTATTCGCATTCAAAGATGAAAAAGGAACCGAAAACCCAAATACGGGATATTATATCATATTCATGTGTTACATGGCGGTAAGGTGAATAGTCTAACGCTTGAGGTGCCAATCTAGGGACAGTAAAATTAATATTTCAGTATAAAAACGTCTTCAAGAAATTGTACTTTTTGTTACACACGGTGATTCAGGGCCAGACCGTAAATCTTCAGGAGAACATTCCTAAATTAAAAAAAAAAAAAATATGTACTTCGAAAATATGTGTAAATCATTAATTTCTCTAGCATCCTTTCCACAAACCACTTCCCCCTTTACCTAGCCGGTTCCCTTGTCCGCGTCCAGTGCGTTTCGCTTTCTTGGCTAAATACGTTTTTTTCTCAATTTGTTTTTGTATAAGAGGGGTAGGGGTTTGTGGAAGGGATGATAGTCCGGGAAATTAAAGATTTACTCTTTTTTCAAATTACATAAAATATGAGTTTTTTAGAGATACAATTTTATTTTTTTATTTATTAATGCCCAAAGGGCTTTTACGTATACAGAGGTTATTAACAGTTTAAAAACTTAAAATAAATAAAAATGTATACGCAAAACAAATAAAAATTCTAGAAACTGAATTATTATTTAAAAACAATTATGAATAATGGTAACGTTCGTCCATCACTAATTTGAAGTAAATTCAATGAATTCAAAAATTTATATATTTTTTAAAAGAAATATTTGCGTTCTTATGATTTACACAAATATTTGGTTTTGAGGGCCATTTTCAACCAGTTGTAAATAACTTAATATTAGAAAATGTGAATCAAGTTGGGGTAGAGTAGGATTCGAACCACAGACCTTGGGTCCGTGAGTCAATGATCCGGATCAAAGATCCGTAGTTCGAATCCCACTCTACCCCAACTTGATTTCCATTTTCTAATAGTGAGTTTATTTACAACTCGTTGAAAATGGCCATCAAAATGAAATATTTGCGTAAATTATAAGAACGTAAATATTTTTTTTTTCATTTAAAAAAAAAAAAAATCCAAGTGACCTCGACACTAGTTCTTGAGAGTGTAGACACATTATTTTTAATATTTCACATTGCCAAGAAAGCCATGTCAATAATTTACTTGATTAAAGAGGCATTCTAAAATACTACTCGAGATATATTTTTAAAAATATACAAGACCTATGTAAGACCTTCGTTGGAGTATAGATATGAAGTATGGTGTCTTTACTTTACTAAAAACAACGAGCTACTGGAAAGAGTCCAAAGATTTGCCACAAAAATCTCAAAATTACTCAAAAGGATGCCTTACCACGGTAGTTTAAAAGCACCAGGATTTACATGATTGGAAGAAGGACGGAAGATAGGCGAATTGATAGAAAACTTATAAGATGCTTAATAATTTCTATGACTGCCCTCTGCATAAGATGTATCTATACAATCCCAATACAAATTTACGGGGTCATACCTGGATCATCTCCAATTCAACTTCAATCCCAAGAAAAAATTCACTTCCAGCAGGGTAGTTTTAGACTGGAATAAATTGTCAAGCCTAGTTGTCCATTTCATTTCCGTCAGCAGGTTCTAAAACCATTTGGATGCTTTTTTGAAGGAAAAAAACGCAAACAAACAGCAGAATTCGAGATGTAGGCGCATCAGCAAAGGCTGCCTGCTTAAAACAAATGATAATAATAATAATATTTTAACTAATGCAAAATTGAATTAATAAATAAATAGTCAGAATCGTAGAACAACGACGGATGTGCGAAAAATGCGACATTGACTTAATTTTTTTTCCAGGCTTGAAAAAAATAACTAACCCAATTATCAAATGGTATACTTTTAAACTTATCAAGTTGTGACTGAAAGTATCAAATCTGAATTTTAAACTCTAGTTTTACATTTCATCCAAAAACTATAAAAAATAAAACTAATAGATTAAATGACCTTCAAAGACGACTAAGTACATTTTTTATGAAAAGAAGGAAAACGTCCTTCAGAAATGACCACGACTTAAATTGTTTAGTCAGGCTAGAGAACCCTTTTAATACTGGATTGCTCAATTAAGAAGCTTAATCACCAACGTTGTTCGAGATTATAATTTTTGCCGCGCTTTTATTTCTGAACAAGCCTTTAAGGCATTTACAGAACGATTACTTATTCAAAGATAATTCTTAACAAAACTTTACAACGTTAAAAATACAAAAACAATAAATAACAGTTATGCAACTCGCGTTTATTTAAAATGAATGAAAAAAATTCTGGTAGCAGATGTACGTAGGAGAAATCGCTTTAGCAAGACATTATAAACTATATTTTAATTGTAAACAAATAGTAAAGATAAGTATATAGGTATCAAGTTTTTGCAAAGATCTATTAGGTTACAAGCCGAATTCTATTTTATTCAAATAGGTACACTAACATATGTTTACACAGATTTTAGAAGGTCTCAATAATGACATTTTTTTAAAATGAAGAAGTGCAAACGATCCCTTAATCTATTTGGTATTTGTTTATGGATATTATGATATTATTGTGTACTATAAAGGTATTATTATCAGCCTCGTGGTGTAATGGTCAGTGCGTTAGCCTGCCATGCAAGAGGTCTTGGGTCTGATTCCCGACATGGTTGATATGAAATATTGATTTAAAACAGTGCTTTCACACTATAATATTTTTTAGTCCCGGGACTGGTATCTGAAGCGTAAGGCTGATCATCTTACCTTCATGTAACAAAAACGATCAAGATACGCTGTGATTGGTGTACCAATGTTGTGTCCTATGCACCATTAGGTGCGGAAAGGGAATGATGATAATGATGATAAAGATATTATATTATTTTAGATATCAAGGTAAATATTTTCATACTAGTTTTCAATTTGAAACCGTTCTAAAACTTTTTGATGCTTTAACAATGATTTCAGCCATTAAAATATATCACCCAATTAGCTACATATGTTCCGACTCAAAATTTATTAATGACTTCTTTGTATTGCGTAAAATCAACGAAATGCAGAAGTAGAAAAGGAGACAAAAAGAACGAGAAAGACCGAAAAAAACATAACATGACCAAATCTAACAAGTACTTGTAGATAGATGGATGGATGGTTAGAAGTCAGAATAATCGGTGTTCATGTATGAAATGTATGAATGCAGAGAAAGAGCAAGTGATATGGTGTTATATCATATCTGCCCACCGCTATGGGGAAACGGCGTGGTGGTTTGTTTGTATCAGAAACAAAAAAATAATTCAGGAGGTTAAAAAAGCATAAACTGCAAAACAAAAGAGATAGTGCTCACAACACTCAATTCTAATTCACAAACATAATATCTTGCTATTTAACAATCGTAATTAGTTGCAACTCTCCTAAATGTATTTGTGTTTTGAAACTGAAAACAAACGGTGCATATTGATGTTACTTGTTAGCATAAAGATCAACAAAGGTTCGGTCCCTGATGTTAACGACAGCTTGGTAAGTACCTACATCCGAGATTACAAGGCTATCTATAGTCGATACTCGTAGAGAGACATCGAAGATATAATACATGTCGACTCTCCTGATCAAATAATGTGGACGAGGTCGAGTTAAGCGACCCGAAAAACCCTTCTGATAATTAAACTGTACCTTATAAATGTACGGAACATAAATTAAATACAGTTGATGAGTTAAATAAATAAAAATTATTTCCAGTGGCTAGTACCTACAATGGAAATGAAATTTCGCTGAAATTATTTAAGAATTGATATTTTAATAATAATTTTAATTTAGTATATAATGCGATTTAAAAAAAAAAAATTTATAAGACGTAGACGTGATGGCGTAGTCAATATTAGCATTGACGCAACTGTTATTATTATTAAATCATTTTTTTAAATATTTTTGTCGAAGTTGTATTATTGCAATGACAATTGAAATTAATCTTGACTAATCACATGAAAATAAATATATACATATATAGCAGAAATAAGAGAAAAAAAAATAATAATGTTCCTTAAAAAACTGTATAAAAAGTCCCGTAATTTAAAACAAAAAGAGGCTTAGAAAGATAAAACTCTTTAAATAATATTGATAATTTGATTGAGCATTTTAATGTACAAAATTTTATTGATGAAAAATAGTAATCGTAAAATGCTTAAAATATTGTTATATTATAGACAATACGTAATAGAGAGATATCACATACTACGAATACCCATAAAAATATATGAAATGGATTTAGAATATCCATATATGAATTGTATTTTTAAAATCAGTATATTGTGGAGAAATGTTTTCATACATAAATGTAAAAAAATAAATTTAATAAAAATAAGTTATCAGAAAAACGCGATGTGTTTGGCCTTGGTTGTTGTGATGTCAAGGTTCAAGATAGTGTCCTAAATAAATTTCAATAGCCAGGAACAAATAAACAAAAATCGTGAGGAATTAGGGGCGTGGCTAATGGAATTACCGTTTATAGGTAATTCAAAATAACAATTTAACAGTATTTTTTATGCTACTAATAATTAGTAAAACAAAATATTTTTACTGGACAGTATTCATAGACCTTTATTACTTTAAAAATGGAGAAAAAAAAATATTTCCCTTTTATTAGAATACATTCAAAGTTATGTTTGTGTTTGTTTGTGCAAGTAAATTAATGTTAATGTTTGTGCAAGTAAATTATTCCATCGAATCCCAAAAGGAACACTCCCACACTACCATAAGTCAAACTAGAGGATGGGTCATGGGGTCCATCACAAACTCTGAATTCGGGCAAAGAAATTTCTGGTTTCTGGGCCCCAAAATATTCAATATGTTACCCAAAGATTGCAAAACCATGACCTGGATTCCATTGAACAAATTTGTAAAAAATCAATTACTGGATTTAGGTCGAGAAAAATCAGAAAATTTACTAAAAATAAATTCCTAATAAATTAATATTGTAGAACTGTTTAGTATATTAACAAGTAGGTAGTAATGTTATTGTTATTTTTTTCATAAAAATGTCTGCCTTAAAACAGGTTGTACCTAGTTAGACAGACTAGACATGATCCAGAGAAATCTATTACCTAAGTGTTTATGTAGTAGATAAAGTTATTGTTATTTTATGTTATTTTTGTTAATAAACTTTGATTATTATTATTATTATGTATTGAATACTTTTCGAATAATATATCTCTCGCTTTATGAATCGAATGAATATTTATGGCTTGTTAGCCCGTAATACGTATTCATGTTAATGTCCAGTTGTCAAGTTGGCCTTAAAACTGGCGCAGCGTCTGCCGTAAAACAACATAGTTGCATACAAAGTTGTTGTTGTCTCATCGGGCGATATTTGTGTTCTGTATTGCAGCCACTTAGGAGTGATTCATCGTTTCACGGTCTCTCAGCACGTAGGCACTTAGTACTTGTACTTGTACCTACACGACACACAAGTATACACGTGGTAATAGTACATACCTACAGACCTACATGGTAGCGTTCGTATTCTAATTCAGGACTATTCACATCCGCTTCATTTCAATGAAATTCACTCAAAGTGCTGTAAATTTAAAAGTCTCATTGCTACAAAGCGATCGTGTTATGGGGATTCTATTTATCTAATGGCATTTATAATAATTATGCATTTAAACTATTTTATAAACTGATTTACGAGTAACTATATATTTAAGCATATATTTTTTTTTGCACCACAACAGGCCAGGAGGCCCAATTACAGTGGTGAATTACATCACAGAACACCCAGGCTTGAGAAAAATCACCTTTTGATGTTTGTGTTCTCACCGGGAATCAAACCCGGAACCTTTCGTGTGTGAGTCAAGCGTCTTGACCACTACACCACGGAGGCCGCCTTTACAACAATACTATACAACAATAACGTATATATAAATTAAAAAAATGTTTTTCTCCTACCACACACTTTCCCATACAATTAAATATCGTATTGCAAACAATCACAATACATATTTCAACAAATAAATTACGAAAAAAAGATAACTCGATTTCCATTGATAATGATTTTGCGTTTTTCGTCAATGTAATGACTGAGAACAAAGGTGTTTTTTGCATCAGTTTTGGCTTATAATCCTATAATTGGATCACTTATCGTGTTTACAGTTCAAAATATTACCGATTACATCACGGTTTGCAGCAACAGAGCGCATTGCCAGTTAAATCTAGTCGATATTTATACACAATAATATATTTTGATAAAACAATCAAATGCAATCTTGACCATTCTTCGGTATTATTTTTTATCCTTATTTGTATGGTGCATAAAAAATTGCGTTGATGCATCACTTGGAACGGATCTCGATAATTCATTACGTGAGAACTGAAATACCTGCCGGAATATGAAATATTGTCGAATATTGAAAAAAGCCCTTCTGAATAAAAAACTCGTGCCACATTGTTTGAAATTGATCCCGAATTCTAATGCATGATATACAAACACAACAGTATATACATAACTTTTTATGAGAATAAACTCATCGAATGACCTCATCCAGAAGAATAGAATGGGTAGTGGATTGAAGAAAGGAGAATACATAATGTGCAACTCCACTAACCTGCTGTGAACCCGCAGATGTAGTGCTAACACCTTGCTGAGGAAGCTGGCAGTCTAGGTGATGCTGGTTCGGTTATTCATTAACGAGCTGGCTGACTGGTCGACGATTTCATAGTAAAACTTTAATAAAACACCACTGTTATAGATTCACTTACTACTGCCTGTCAAATACACGACTCGGTTGATCCATTCGCATTTTTATTGTCGCGCAGAGCTGCGTCAGGAAAACAGTACGGAGAATGTTGTGACTTCTTATATTGGTTTGTACGAATGAGCGTTGCAAATAAATAAAAATTATCTTTTAAACCAGCATCTTACAGTTATACCTAATTTAAATTGGATTTCTTAAATAACCTGTATTCGGCATAAATCATTAACTTGTTACACAGTCCAGGAATCTAAAGAAGAAATATGTGCTTTTAAACAAAATATAGACATAGTGATAAAAGTTATATAGGTGTAAAGTGATTTGCTATCACGGATCACCGTAACAACGATTGCTAAGCGCTAAAGGCCACTAGATTCCGTACTCGAAAAAAATCTCCGCCGTTTAGATATATTAAAAAATATATCCTGTAAGTATTCGATTAAAATAGCTTTAAATAATATGGATTTTCTGTAACTTTTATTTTATAAATCTAAACAAACTAATGCATAAATCTTACTCAAATCATAACCGATACGCCTCAAATACGTTTGAATATCTTTTTTGAATGGCGAAAAGTACCGAAACGAGAAATTCTTGTGGCAATACGAAGATAGAAACATTCAGAAATGAAATCTGCTAGTTATTCGTGTAAAGGAAACTGACATCGCGTGCAGCGTTCTTTTCTATTGGAGATGTCTATCTTAATCTTTTCAACTCTGCACGTGAATTCCTACCCCCTGGGAACGAAACCAAAACACTTCATGGATCGTTCCCAAACGCGATGGAAATTTCTAACACATGAAAGATATGGTGAATTTGGAAGATTGTAGATTTGTGGGAAACTGTTGAAAATGGCTTTTAGAATATGAAGTCAATGTTGTATTTTAGTTAAATATCTAAGTTTGGCGCTCGTAAAAGTTATCGACAAATATCGATTGAATATTTTCTGCAATAAAAAAAGTAAAATTTCCCGAACAGCTGGTTTTACAAAAATAGTGTAAAAATTGGGAAAAAAAATCTGAATAATACTAATTATTTGTCATTTTTTACTTCTTTTTACAATGAGTGATTTCTCTGTAATGTTAATTATTTGATTATCCTCATTTGATAATGAAAATGAGCTGAAATTCGCTTAACTAATGCTAGTGATTCTGCTTAATAATTTCACCTAGGTACAAAGCAATTCTTAAAAATAAATAATACTAAAAAAATATTTATACTTCTTAAATCAGGTTATTTTGTTCCTACTAGAAATTTTTAAAAATAATTTTGTTATTTTACAAAGACAAAAATAAGTCAATTTAAAGTATTTTAAAATACAACGCAGATATCATAACTTATTTAATAGTTTAAATGACGGCCTCCGTGGTGTAGTAGTTAGACTACGCACGTAAGTTTCTGCGTTCGATTCCCGATGAGATCAAAAAGATCAAATAATGCCATTTTTCTGAAGCCCGGGCGTTCTGCGTCGTGATTTATCACCGTAATTAGGCATCTCAGCTTGTGATGAAAAAAAGCATAATTTTTAATGTTAAAAAAGCTTGTATTTTTTTAATCTAAAAACAGTCCACCTTAAGTAATAAAATAATTTATAAAGGATGCAAATTCATGAATTTAACATAACGTAATTTGTTTTTACGAGGATCTTATTTTTTGTACCATAAGAGACCAGGAGGCCCAAACATAGTGGTGGATTACAGCTCAGACCCCCTAGGCTTGAGAAAAATCACATTATTTTTTTGTGTTTTCACCGGGAATCGAACCCGGAACGCTTTCCGTGCGTGGGTCAAGTATAGCCACGAAGCTCACCAAATATAATAATTTGTTATTATATTATAATGTTTTGAATGAAAAGTTTTTGATTATACATTTTATAACGTTTAACAGAAATTTAAAAGGTAAGCAATTTGATTTAATAATAAAATACGGGAAAGAAATAAAAAGTAAAAAATTGCGTCGCAGAAGTATTTTCGTGTAAACCATCCTATATTGAATTAAGGGGTTTACTTGGAATATAAGTGAACGCTTTGGGAATAGCAAAATTGGGTCTAGGAAAGTAAAAGAGGGTGACCACAAGGAAGGTGAATTTATCCCAACCCTGTGCATTTTTACTACCCCTAAAGGGTAAACCCATTAGGAGACTCATTACATTAAAAATATTCAGCTTATTTTTAATGTGCTCAGTGGTTGAAAGCATGAACATTTAATAAATTTAAATATTAACGGCATGTGTTTTGAAAAAAATTATAAATTACATTCTAGTTTAATAACTGTTTCTCTTTCGTGATTAAAAGTATGGTAAATCCATGTTTTAAAAAAAACTAGGTAAGTCATTTTAAAAAAGTTATAACAATTAAGTGTTCCGTTTATGTTCAGCGGTGCAATAAATCAATCTTTGTTTTTTGATACTTGAATTGAAAAGTAAGTGAGACATCTAGATTTACATATTACAACAGAGATGGAGAAAATTTAAAAAGGAAACATGGATGTCTAGGCATTAACAGGTTTATGATATGTCATTGGCTGACTTAGGTTGCCACAATGCACACCGTGGAACACTTATAATCACCTATGTTTGAACATCCATATTTCTTTAATTCTCTCAATTGTTGATATTCGTTAAGTTATAGAACTGTTACCTTTATAGATGCCAGTAAGATTCATCTGAGTGAATGATTAAACCTATATACTGGGCAACACCTGAAAATATTTTTTAATTTTTGTACTTCTTCTAATACGAGCTTTATAAAAATTTTGACAAAATATTGTTGACGTGTCGATTTGTTAAGTTCTGTATACTAAATACTCTGAGATTGAGTTTTTTTTTTATGTAATTGTAACTCCCTTCCTAAAACACGAATGGACACTGCGCTTCTAGTAAATGAAACATAATTATGATCTACCCGTTCGACCTATTTTTAAGAAAATCTGAAAATACTTGACACTTAGATAGTTAGTTGGCTAAGGAGTCAAGATAACTTCATCTTGATTTGGACGCGAGGTTGAACCCCTATTTGTTTTTGAATAATTATATTGGACTGTTTCCAAGAAAAAAAAAACTTTAAAACATTATTGTTGTTATAGAGGTAATAAATAGTAAAAAAAAATAGGAAAAACATTTAAGTTTACAAGTGAAAATTCTTGATGGAAGTTCATGGTAATTTATTATATACTCGTAAATAAAAGACGAGTGATACTTTAATCCACAAATTTGGAAAATCCAGTGACCGGTTTGATCACTTTTGGGACATCTTTGAGACTGGTCTATTATTTTTATTATTTAAAAAAAAAATATGAACTTGAAAAAATACCATATGAAAAACTTTTAACAGGTGTTTGGTGGGGAAAATATATCAAATAATTGCAAAATACCAATAATAGGGTAAGTGTTTAAGGAGAATATAAGGCTTAAGGTAATTCGATTTTATAACTAACATTGAAGTTCGAGAACGAACGCAGCAGCCTACTATAACGAGCGTCTTGAGGAGGGAGCAGTGGACTTTTATTAGACACGTGCTGCGCATGCCTCAGGAGAACCTAAACTCAAGCTGCCTTTTCTTTAAACCTGCGGACTTACGCTTTTCTGGAAGGTTATCGATGACGATCTTTCAATTTTATTCGGTGGAACTAAGGGAAGCTGGATTAACGTGGGAGAAGGCGAAAGTGCTGGCTTGTGAAAGGGTCTCCTAGAGGCATCTGGTGATTTCCATATGCTCCGCGTAGGAGCGCATGTGGAAAAAGTCCGGAAAACCGTCAAAATCATAATATATATTTATAGCGCATTATTACGATTCTAATGATATAATTTTCTATGTATTAAAAAAATATATATATATAATTTATGGATTTAAAAATGAGCACACACAAATCGCTCACAGTTAGCGTCCTGTTATTTTGACGTCACACGTCATGCCCGCCGACTGCGCTTTTGATGGAAATTGCGTATGAGCATGTCACGAAAACGTCACACGTTCCGTTTGTAATTCAAATTATGGATATTTTATTCCTTTGTAAAAAAGTTATCCGATGTCACACAAAAATCGACAAAATTTTTTTGCTTATCAAAAAATAGAAAAAAAAAAAAACGTGAAAAGAATCTAAACGTCACACAAAACACCGGGATTAATGAAAAAAATAAGTGTGGGAAATTAAGATAAAATAAAGTAAATAAATAAATTTACATATATATAAATAGATAAATAAACAAAAAAAAAAATTAAATAAAAATAAATAAATGCAGAAGAATACGAGCCAATCAAAAATACCCTAAGACACCAAAAGGGTTTATTAATAATTCTTTGCCCTTTTCCATTTCAGAAAAATTGTTTAAAGGAAAAATAATTAATATGGAACCTACTTATCTGAGTTACTTAATTACAAAAATTAAATCTTCCTGATTTACCTTAACTTTATATTTATTCCTCTTCACTGCCGGAAGCATATTGCATATTAAATGAACCTAATCTTAATTTCGATTTTTCTCTCTGATAGGAACACATTTTTAACTGAAAAATAACTTATGTACCCCTTTTTCTTTCCCATTAAGTTAATTTCACATAAAAAGTTAACGGTCATGATCGATTGTGATTAAATCCTTAATGAGGTCGCAATTTCATAAAGGATCTTGCCACTGCCATTGCTTAAAAATTGTGCGTATAAACCTTCTCAATTTTAATATCACAGCTAGAATTTTAGAAATATATATGTTCAAGCATAGGCAGATTGATGAATGTAACACAGTGTAGAGTGGCCACTAAACCAGTAAACTAGGTGGCATTCACATTCTAGAAAAGTTCTCCGACTCTGTTATAACATGTTAACTTCGATAACTTCCAAGAGGGTAAAATTTATCCCTCAACTACAATCATTTGAAAAAATTCAAAATATTGTTTTTAAAACCACCTGGTTCAAGCGTTTTCAGTCGTTGTCTAGCTTTCAGCTGTTAATTTTCACGAAAAACGATAGATTTTATTTTATAAATGTATTTATTTCACATAAAACTTTTTTATTTTTCTTTTCTATATGAACACCTCACTGGGCATAACCGGTGTCGAGGAGAGGCGAGGCGAGAAATATAATATGAGAATGGGGAATGTTTCACAGTGTGTAAAATGCTATCTTCATCACCAAACAATGTCGGTTCGAGCCTTATAAATGCCTAGGCTTCCATATTCTCTTAAAGGGAAAAAAGATAAAAGTATTCAAGAAAAACAGATGTTAAAACATAGACAGAATGATGAATATAACTGTGTGTAAAATGATCACTTGATTCACCTAAATTGACTTTTAAATGCCCGAAATTCCACATTCCCCCTTTCAAAATGTTTTCTATCTCAGTTGTAATATGTTGACTATACCGATACTTTGAATACAGGATTCTATAAAATATTAGTACATAGCTACTTGACCCGAATCGCTATTCAACCATTTTATTATTACATTTTGGATCACCAAGCACACCTACTAACGGCTTTACACTTTCCACCCTTTAAATTTTTACGAGTTTTCATGATTT
Organism: Micrasema longulum; assembly: GCF_059751315.1. Lineage (NCBI taxonomy): Eukaryota > Metazoa > Arthropoda > Insecta > Trichoptera > Brachycentridae > Micrasema > Micrasema longulum. The sequence goes on from NW_028278200.1 coordinate 147,362, forward strand.
TGCAACTAAGGAACGGTATTTTCTTTGTAACTTAATTTCAAATGATTTACAAAGTTATTGGAGTTTCAGTGCCGTAATTCCAAATGTTCTTAATTACAAGTAAAATCACTCAAAATATTTTAACAATGGAAAATCAACTGTTAAAAATAGGAATACAAAAGTTATCGGAACAAGATCCGTTGGAAGATTATCCTAATTTCTTTTTTTCAGTGCTGCAGAAAAGCGTTTATTCATTATTCTTTTTAACGTATTATAATTAACTACCCTCCAAGTCTAAAGACTGTTTGGTGGGACACAATTTACGACAGCCGGATTATTTCACACATTTACATATAATGTGAATTTTTAATTATCTTTTAATAGTTTCTATAGAGTACAGTGGTCCGCCGAAAGATTCAACAATTTAAATCGTTCTGTTTCTGGTAAATGCAGCGGATAGATAAGGTATCATTCGACGCGGGAATGTTGCGGATTTTTGAAATCATGATGCCGTTGACGGTAGCCCACTGGGGTTTCACAGTTGAGGCGAATTTCACGAACAAGAATTCGACCAATGTGGCAAGACAACGTTTTTGTTCTCAGTTCGATATCCGAAAATTAAGTGACGATCATTCAAGGAACGATCAGGGAACCCTTAGTTTTTAATTTAGTGTGAGTGTGGAGTCGGCCTCGTGTTGCAGTGGTCAGCATGTTTGTCTACTATGCAAGAGGTCCTAGGTTCGATTCTTGACATGGTTAACATGAAATATTTATTTAAAAAAGTGTTTTTAAAATATAATATTTCATAGTCCCTGGACTGATATCTGAAACGTAAGACTGATCATCTTACCCTCGTGTAACAAAAATGATCAAGATACACTGCGATTAATGTACTAAAACAGTGCTTATGCACCATAAGGTGCGGAAAGGGAATGATGATGATGATAATGAGTGTGGAAAACTCTTTTTATATATTCCAAACTACTAAGAGATTTTAAATCAATTCGTGGTCGCAAAGTTGTTTTACCGGCAGGACATTACAGAATTAAAAATATACACCTTTGCCCATATGTTTTGCTTCACGGATTATGCTATCCCCAAACACGCACTTCGTAAGATATAATCGATTCAACGAGTGAGGTATATAATACTGTATCTTAAAGATTAAAAAAAAATGATACAGTTAATTATAGTAACTTAGAATTATGAAGGTCGTGATTACTAGATGAAGATTACATACATGAGATTTATATTTCACTGTTAATAATGATAAGATTAATTTATAATTAAACATTTTAGAGATTCAATGGCACGTATTCATTGGGAGGCTGTTGGAGTAAAAAGATAGTCATCTCTATTGTTTATCTTGTTTTATAATTTTGACAGCGCCCTCTGTTGGCCGGTCTTGCACTTCCTGCAATGTACAGACACGCGACTCCCGTTACGGCTGATAGCGACAAAGCTAGGCTGCATGTAACTATGACGATCCGATTCAGATCTAATGGTGCACGGGGCCCTGATTTGTAAACCAACCGCAGGGTATCTTGTTATTTTTTTTATCATGAAGGTAAAATTAGTCTTACGCTTCAGATGCCTGTCCCGGGATATTCCGTTTCCAAACACCCTTTAAATTAATATCTTGTCAACCGTGTCAGGAATCAAACCTGATACAACAAACAAAAACGGTTTTTACGGTGCGGCATTTAAAATATTTTTGCGATTAGATGAATAAGCGAGAAGCAAATTGAATTATACTCGGTTCACGGAATATGCCGAGCAAAGATTTAATTATGAATTCTTTAAACTCTTACATGAATTTGATATGCCCAAATAAAATAATTTGCAAACCAACATTGTTTAAATGAACAACTTTAGTTTTTTCACGTGATTGCAAGAGGCATAAAAGAATTTGTGGGTTAACAGATATTACCGAGTGCAAAACCATATGCCACTAGCCAGAATATTTATCGACAATATTTTTAGTTTGTCCAAAATTTTGAAGATAGGGACTGGATTTTACCCCCAAGGAAGTAATTAGAAACATCATATTGTAATAACATAGATAGAGACTATTTTAGAGAAGGTATTATGGAAGATGATTTAAGTAGCTACGTTGCACACAGTGTATCATTCACCATTCTGCCTATGTTTGAACACCAATATTTTTTTAATATTTTCCAATCATTAATTTTTGTAAAGTTAAACAGCTGAAACCTTTATTGATTCGGTTGAGATATTTCGAACTGTTTTTTTTCCACATATGTACATATTAGGGAACGCCTGAAAATAAACACTCGGATATGTAAAATCTTCTGGAACCGGTTGGTTTAATCAACAGTATTGTGAAATTCACATAATTTTCTTAGAAAATACTGTTATTAGGATGAACTTATTACAACCGGAATGAAGGACAGTTTAGCCTCTTTAGCATAACTACAACCAAAACTTGAATTATATTTGGCTGGCAAACAACATTTGGCAATCACCGAGTGTTACTTGAAAAGTGATTCGGCCCTTCAGGTCATATAAAATCGGCCCTCCAGGCCTCGCGTAATCGGCCTTACGGGCCTCAGTTTATCGGTCCCTCGGGTCTCAGTTGATCGGCGCTTAGGGCCTAGGTTGATTGAAATCTCGGGCACCTTAAAAGATCGCTTCATTTTAATCTGAATTTAATAAGAAAAAAATTTCGCACATAATAATGAACCAAAATGATACAAAATTTACAGAAATAATAAATGTACAACGCAAATAAGGTCGGTTAGTAAGCGATTAAAATAGTTAAGGGAAGAATCTATAATTTAAAATAACAACAGTCAGTTATTGCCGACTGTGACATGCGAGTATAATCGGCCCTTCGGGCCTCATTTAATCAGCACTGTGGGCCTTAATGAATTTGTCCTAATGGACTTAATTAATCAGCTTCTCGGGTCTCAGTTTATCGGTTCTTAAGGCCTTGGTTAATTAGGATCGCGGATGCGCTGTATTAGTTATCCACAATACAAATGAAAATCAATATTCACGAATCTTGGTGCTTTTTCATTATCATCAGCTCGACAGCCCTGGATGGGCCTTGGCTGAATCCAGGAGTCTCTTCGACTCGTGCCGGTCTGCTGCCTTTCCTCTCTAGTTCTTCACTTCCAACATTGTCATATCTGCGCTGATGCAGTCCATCCATCGGATTTTGAGCCTTCCTGGTCTTTGTCGTCCTTGTGGCACAGAGAGACTTAGGCGTTTTAGTCCTCCATTCTAATTATGTGGCCAGCCCACCTCAAACTTCCCACATTTATGGAGTTGATTACATCTTCTTTCGAAAGCTGCAATGGTTCCCTCGATATTCTTTATCGCAACCCAGGTTTTGAAGACATATGCTAGGATTAGTTTGATTAGAGTTTTGTACAGTATTATTTGAGTATTTTTTCGCTCTAGTTTTGACCGTAATTATTTTTGAAACGCGTAGTAGCAACGGTTGGCAGCTATTATTCTCCTCCTGTTTTCTTCATATGTGCTGTTGTTACTAGTGACTGTAGAACCTAGGTATGTAAAGGACTTGATCAGCTCAAATTCGGAGTTTTCCGCTGTTAAGGTGTGAGAGATAATGCAGAGGGTTTAGGAGGCAATCTTGGCGCTATTTGACTTATCCATAATAATAAAAGACATATTACGTTATTTAGAAAACGTAACATAATTATTTTAGCTATGTAAAAATGTTTGTTTGCCTCGTAGTGTAATCGTCATTGCATTTTCTTACCATGCAAGTCTCAGGTTCCATTTCGAACATGGTTGAGATAAAATATTGATTTAAATTGGTGTTGTTAGATTGGAATATTTTATAATCCCTAGACTGGCACCTGAAGCGTAAGACTGATTATCTTACCTTAATGTAACAAAAAAAAAACAAGGTACGCTGCGATTGGTGTACAAATACAGTGCTCTATGCGCTATTACGTGTGAAAAAGGAATGGTAATCATGAAAAATCATTAAATTTCAGGTTATAAATTAAATAAAAAATAACCCCAAAATATTTAATTAAAAAAAATATATACATCAATTTTTTTAGCAAATAATAAATATTCTATATACTTACAACCAAAAACGGAATAATATATTTAAAGAAATTGAAAAATATCATATTAAAAATTAATTTAGTATGGTAATCATAATACATATCATTTATCTCTCCGCCGTACGTGTAATAATATATCGTAATGAGTCAAAATAGTCAACACATCTTTTTAATTTTTCAATTCACGTGTCAAACATTTTTACTTAAACCTTTATTTCACTATCCTTTATCCAAGTTTGAGGTTACGAGAGGAAAATCTCTGAGTAAACAAAAGGCCCGGATCACCAAATAACAGATAATACTAGTAGAAATCAAGCGGGCCGGATAGTCCTCTGACTGAAAGACGATCGAACTACGCTGCATTTGGTTTGCAAATGCAATGCAATGATGATGAATATGAAGATGATTAAAGGAAATTACTTTTAGTTTTTATTAATTCGTGTAATAAGATACTATTCTTGTGTATTGACCACCCTTTAATACTTCCTATAGGTAGTATTTACATACATATTTATAATCCATACTAATATTATAAATGCGAAAGTGTGTTTGTTTGTTTGTTTTTTTGTTTGTTTGTGTTTTCTTCACGTCTTAACGGAGCACCGGATTGACATATTTTTTGCAACAGGGATAGCCGAAGAGTTGAAAAGTAAAATAAGAGACTTATTTTTCATCTCGTATTAAAAAAAAAACTATAAATATCAACAATGAGCAAACATTATTTGTAAATTAGTAAATTTGAAATTGACTTCCTTTGTCTGTGGTTAGTTTGGTTTGCTTTTCGTTTTGGTATTGTAGTAGAATTTTAGATTTGTGAACAGAATAACAATGTTACGTCGCCAAAGACCAACGGATTCTCATATTTCTTTTATAATGATAGTTGAAAGACCAAGTAACGTTCAATCCCGATAAAATATATTGTATAATGCCATGGGAATTTTTTAAAATGATAAATGACACCACTAATTTATTAACAAATTACAACAGGGATGGAGAATACCTTAAATAAGGGAATATGGCAGTCTAGGCATTTATGATCTGTCATTGGCTGGTTTAAGTGCCCGTTTTACACACTGTGTAACATTCACCATTTTGCCTATGTATGAACATCCTTATTTCTTTAATTCTTCCATTTGTTGATTTTAGACAAACTCAAATATTGTAACTAATTTATTACTTAAATAATTTCTCCCCAATACAACGGGAGCTAAGCCGCGGATAAAAGCTAGTTATAAATATGTTTATTTATTTAGCATATATACTTATACATATATACGTATACATATATACGTATACAATTATACATATAAAATTTATATTCGTATAAAAGGCGGACATATTGCGAATAATGTGTAGTTGAAAGAGATGTTTCCAGTGCAATGATGGTTTCGTCTTATAAAAGAGGTTTTTTTTTACCAGAAAAAATAAGGTTAACTTATCTGGTGTGTTTTCAGCACTCGATTCGCAAGTGTTAAAGTGCTCATATCCTGTTTCCTTGACGGTTCTCTTCTGCACTCACGAGTTCTTCCTCTTATAGGTCGGCTCAGGAACGTAACATCCGACTGATGTAAAATAACTAGACATCGCGATTACGGAGGATGCTTTAAAACGAATAAAAACAGTTGCGTGACAATAAACCTTTCAATAATATATTTCATTTCACCGATCAAAAGAGCCTATCATTTTAACAAAGTAAACCATAATATAATGTTGTTTTAAGCATCAAATTGAAAAATACAATATGTTGTCCATTTGTTATTGTAGTATAAATCCTAGCAATACTAACAAATGTCCACCTAATTTTGTCCAAATAATAACAATCTGACGGATAGTAAAATAATGAAATGTGATCCCGCCGTATTTTCTTTTAATCACACCAGTATTTTGACCCTTATAAACGGCACAACACGGCATTGAATTTAAATTGGCAATTGCGTACTAAGCGACGTCTACAGAGTACCTCATGGCTAAAATGTAAAACTACCAATTTATGAGTAGTTTAGTCGGCTTTAGTTTGATGCGCGTACGCGGTTTCTGGACTATTGTCTTTCTATGCACCTTAGTATAAAATAAATAGTATTTTTCACAAACTCGCCCGTGTCGTGAACTCATTTTCGTGTGAACTGCGCCTGCTGTCGAATTTTTACATCGTCCCGCGTTCTGTCTCGCGCGGTTGAGGTCGTTCACGGAGTTGGAACAAGACAATGTCATACGTATTATATTGTCCACATGTAAACGGCCCTTTAGACTGGCAATGATTCAATAATCATTTTTAAAAAACATATGCTTTTTATTAGTTTTTTTAAAAACTGTTTTGTAAATAAATAATTACATCTTGTAATATTATTTTCGAGACTTTTTATTGTGCATCAACGTTATTAAAAACATTTAAAGTATATAACTAGAATAAACATAAGCGTCCGAAATATGTTCCCTCAAACTGCGGCCAATTAGCATATGTTTGATAGAACGAAATTTAGTCTGTTGCGAGCGTTCGCCGGCTCTTCTCCTCAAAATTACTAAAATGCCTATATGTTTGCTAAAACACTGCACAAATATATCTGGAAAAGCGATGGTATAACCTTGTTTAAAATAGCTAATTTAATTTTAAAAAACGTCTTATCAATATGTAATAAATCCGTGAGTTATATCCTGTCTCTGTCCTGCTTAGTTAGTCGGGCATAAAGCGAAACGACAAACAAAGGTGACGCGTATGCAGAAGGAAGTCCGACATACTGAATATAACTTACAGTAAACTGATGTAAATAGTCAGTGCTTTTTATTGTGCTACTTGTTTTGCTTGTCAAAGTCGACGTAATTATCACGTGACGATACTTGCTCCGTTCGCTGGTCAACCCCTTTCCTTTAGGGACGGCTTTTTAGCTGGGATTTGTATAGAGTGTTATCTCTATAATATATTTTATCTCAATAATTAAAAAAAAAGATTCTTGTTTCTTAAATTAAAGTAAGTTTTTTCTCTGATTAAAACTCAAAATACAATATCAATACTGACTATTGCAAAAACCTTTAAAACGAACACAAATGAATTACCAATAAAGTTAAATAAAATACACGACTTATTATGAAGTGATACGAAGTGAATGCCGATTCAATTAAAATACGTGACTTTTTATTTCTAGACCAGATATTAAATATATGCGGCAGTCTTTGCCCGCTGCCCTAACCATAGAGATAATATGCAATTATAAAAAAAAAACACATTTATAGTACGTATAGAAATATGTGTACATATTATAATATAAGGACTGCGGTAGCTAAATTACTTTCAGTTGCCGGTGTAATATTCACCCATGTAACAATATCTCAACATACATTTCTCTTTTTTTGTAGACGTTGTTAATTATTCGTTCTCTTACCGGTAAAATGGTTCACAGAAACAAAATACGAAAATCTTACAAAAGGTATTCATTTGGGAAAAATATTGTTGATATTTTGTACGAGTTGAAGAACAAAGGAGACAGTCGGTATGTAATATTAAAATCCTTATTTCGTTAAAACGTATTTGAGTAAAAACAGTTCCATGAAATAGATAAAACGTTTCTAAAAACTGAGTTATATTGTACTCGGTATTTCATTATCGTTGCCTTGAAATAAGCTTAGAATATTGTAGAGATAATTTAATATATTTTTTTATGTAAATCCTTGAATCTATTAAGTTGGTATTTGTATTTCATAATGATCTTTGCTCGAAGGAAAATCGTTGGAATTCAGTAATTGGATCCATCTTTGTATATAGTGGCGTGGCATTAATTGTGGAAACCTTTAGTAAAATTGGAATTCAATTATTAATTTAAAATAAAACTTTCTATTTTTTCTTTTCTATACAAACACCTCACTGGGCATAACCCGTGTCGAGGCATTCATTTACATCGTTTTTGTATTATGTTCTAGTACATAACAAATAAATATAATATAATGGAAAACACTGTATAGATATAAAAATAAAACATAAACAGCAGACTCAAGGCAGTTTTCGGGACCCAAATCCAGAAGCCATTTTTAAACAAATAATTTGAATTTACGTTTTTTTGTATTAAATTTTAAATCAAGAAGTAAAGTGTTGTAAATTTTGGGAGCAAGGTACATGTGACTCCTTTTACCAAACGATGTTGTCATTTTGCCTTAAGGTACTCCGAATGTAATTGGTAATTGGTGACTCGAGATTCCATTTACTTGTACCATTTGTGTTCAATTTGTTGAATAGCTCCTTACCCACGCCAGTTCGGTGTTTTTAAATTTAATTTACTTAGTTCACTGTATAATTATGATGAGAAATGGCATCTAAACCCTTATTTAAGTCTAAAAATATTCCAGTGCACTTTTTATCTTTGTCCAGCTTTAAAATAATATGACTTGTAATGCATTTAGCGAGTCAGAAGTTTCCATGTTTTTGCGGAATCCAAATTGATTTCTTAAAAGAATATTATTTTTTCCAGATAATTGGACATTTGAGATTTTTCCAAAAAATTTGGTTGTTTTTAATCCATTTTTGAAGATTGGAATGTTTTTAGCTACTTTGCGGTGTTCGAGAAATAAACCAGAGTTTAAACTTTTATTTATCGAAATTTTCAGTGGAGAAATTTTTTTAATTTTTTATATTTTTTTATAAAAGTGCAGGTATCCAATATAATCCTGTTGATTTTGATTTTTGTAGTTCATTATATTATTACTCGTATTATTTCATCTTTATTTACAGGGTTCAATTTAAAGCTAGAACACAGTGTATTTTTTATATTTGTCTCTCTCATATTATTAAATTTACTTTTACATTCTTTTATTTTTATTGCCATGATAGACCCTATGTTTGCGAAGAAATCATTAAACTGTTTTGCGATTGACTCAGATTGTATTAGTTGTTGCCCTGTCGGTGAATGTACCAGTTTTTTCATCTTGTATTTTTTTGTCTGTTGTATCAATGTTTTTTGTATAGTTTCCCATACTTTTCTTGTGTTCACTCCACAATTTTATATTTTATTTCTATGGCAGTTTTCTTTTGCCCTTTTAAAAATTTTCTTCCAAATATTTCTAAAGTTTTAAGATAGTTGTAAAATGGTATGGCATGTAAAATCTTTTCTAACCTTTTTATGTAAATTGTCCCTTTTTCGAATACTTGTAGTTATACTTTTCGTGATCCAGGGTTTTTTACGTTTTTTGGAATATGAAATAATAACAACAGTAGTTTAAGAATAATTTTTCATTTTTTCTTCTAAAATTGATAAAATTGTATTCTAAGCTTCATTTGTTTCTTTGTCATTTAAAATTTCAATTCAATTTTATTTGCTTAAATACATTTCCATTTTATTATAATCCAAACTTGTTTTGTGTAATGTTTTGGGCTATCTAGGTTTTTTTGCATTTATTTGTATGTTAATCATTGTCCTGAACTGATCTGTTCAAGATGATCAAAATATTATAGATGTGTTAGATTTTTTTGTTTTAACCATTATATGGTCTATGCATGATTTACTGTTTTTGTCTTCTCTTGTAGTTTTGTTGGTTTGAGTGAATAATACATTAGAAGTTGTTCAAAGCTGTTTTGCTGTTCAAGTCCATGTTGTGAATGTCCATATTAAGATCTACTACTATTAAATTTTCTATATATTTTATTTCTTCTAATGTTTCATTTGAAGAAATTTCTGGAGATCGATATATAGCTAGTATACAGCCGTCTTGTTTTATTATTATTTTGATAGCGTTTGTTTCCTTTATTCTGACATTTTCGTAGCTGTAATGAAGACTTTTCTTTACATAGACCACAACACCATCTTAGGCATCTTAGTCAAAATGTAATGTTCTCTTGTGCTAAATCAGTAGTTTTATATTATAATTTTAATCTTTTATAATCTACACGATATTAAGCATATTTTAAAAATGTAGAAGTCGCAGTCTTCAATAAAAAAAGAATACTTAAGTTTCACCTAAGCGATAAAATGTCCAGATTTGCATTTTTGTACATTAACAATATAAAATGTAACTTGTTCTACATGAACTTACGGCAGAGCGCGTGAAATTGTAGTGCCTAAATATCATAAAGATTTAGCAACAGTTACGAGAAAAAAATATTATCTTCTTAATCAACTTATGTTATTTAAGTAGAAAGTACCGGTGTCACTTTCATTAAGGTGCGGTAAACGTTTGGTTTTAATACAATTTTCGTATTTTAACTATCCTTATATTATATTTTTTAACAAGCGCATTAATTGCATTGGTCAAACACCTGTTGAATATTTTTCTTTTCATTTTTGTTTTATTTGTAAAGCAAAACATAGGCACTAAATAGTGAAGTGATCAATTATTTACTTATATATTCAATAATTTCACTACAAACAAAATTGTTAACAATAGATAAATACAATAGTTACATATGTTTGAATTGCCATTAAATTTAATAAACGAAAATATAGTTGGTTAAAACAAGATCAAGGTAAAATCCTATTTTGAAATTCTACAGGCAAAAGAAATGTTCCTCATAGAGAGTTATTTTTGGATGTTATGTTAAAACATAAGGAAACAAGAAAACAATACAAGTATTGATTGTAGTCAAAGTTTGTTAAAGTTCAGTTGCAACAGCAACTGAAATTTCACAGATATAAAATACACCATGATAATGATGTAATAAGATTTTTTTTATAGAGAAGTTGAATCTGAAGAACCATTACCAGACCTCGTAGTGGAAAATGTTCTCACTCCATCTGTCATCCACTATTTTCATAATTATTGGAAAAATATAAAGAAAATGCCGCTTACAAAACAAGAGGAAGAACTTTTGGTAAAATAAGAGGTAAAAAAAATAAATAATCGGTTTTGAAAAAACCTGAGCATTTTGAATATAACAACTCTAAAAATTTTGTATCGGAAAAATATTAAATTAATTCAATTAACTCTGAGGATAAAAAAAATCTAAAATTACCTAAAAAAAAGCTTAATTGACAGTATTATTTTCACAGTGTTCCACGTGTGAACTAAAGCCGAATCGTTGTATTGTTCAATTGTCCTGTCTCGTGTTTTTGAGATTGTTCACTGACCTAAGTCAAGTCAATATTATCCTGCTCATTGTATTGTAATGGTGTGAACCTATCTTTAATTAAATTTAATGATATAAAATTGATATTTTATTTATTACAAATACAACTTTGAATGGCAAAGCCTTTGAACACAGTCAAAATTGTATTTAAAAATATAAATTTGATACTTAAATTATGTTTTCATGAAAATATTAAGCAATAAAAAAAAAATAACAAAAACTTAATAAAATAATACTATCGGACATGTAACCTCGCGTAGCTGTAGGAGAAAAATTAAAAAAACAAGAAAATAAAAGCAATTTACTTTGATTAATAACGTTGTATCATATTCTGGGATTGAAAAATTCAATTTTCTGAATGGCTAAAAAGTTATTTTGGGGTGAACTTCCGTTTTGAGTCCAATTCTCAGATTTATCTGAAAAGTATGTAGTTTTATAGCAAGGAGTTTGCGTCGTGAAAGAGATTTACGGAATTCTTCTTTAAAGATTTTTGTCAAAGCTTTTCATCATACGCAATTTTATTTTATTGTCCTATTTTTTATTATTTTCAGAAAATACGGGATAATACCGCGATGCCTATCCTGAGTATTGTGGAAATATTTTTTCATCAATTTAATTTTCCTCTCAAGGTTTGCTTACCATTTTGTTTATTTCATAAAAGGCATTTAATAAATACGAAACCACAAAAATGTCGAGAGTCTATAAAAAAATATTATTCAGAAACCTCTTTAAATTATTGTAATATCACATGAATGTCTTAAATATATGTTTTCTTTTCAACAATTGATGAACATTCTTCTTATTTATCTCTTGTGTGGCTGTGGTATACAACGAGTCAACATACGATACAAGACTAATATATCTCTCTCAATTATTTAAATATTGAAGTTATATTTTTGTAATCTTCAAATTGACATTTACGCATCAAATTTGGAAAGCAACATTTGTTTTAAATTTGCTGGATTTTAATATTAAAAATATTTACGCTTACTATGCGAAGAATGATTGTACTAATGAAAGTGATGCCAATGGGACAATAAATCTGTTTTACTGTATTAAAAAAAGCACGACAATAGAAAAATTATATAATTTAATGATATAAATGTACATGTTTTGTGTGAAATGTATTTAAAATTTTTAAAAAATCATAAAAAATCAGAAATAAAGGCAATTAAAAAAAATAAAAAATGTTGAAATCAATTTTCATGCGTTATTCTACAATATAATGAGTAATTTATAATATTTCAAGTAATTAATATGTTTTAAATTGTCCGTATTATGTAACTGTTTTTTCTCAAATGTAGGTTATTGAAGCATACATAATTCTTATCAATTCTACTAAAATATTAAGAATCTAATTCAATGACGTCACAACAAATTAAACTTTGAACACATAGAGAAGTTTGGAACTTGACTTGAAATAATGTTATGAAGACTTAAACTTCAGCTCGGCAAAATATATTTAAAGCGAGTTGGTTTATACTCGTATTTGTAGAACAGGCATATAATATATTTGAGTAAGTATGTTAAATACATAGTAAAATCGCTTTGCGCAGAACACAAAACGCTGAATCTTCAAACCATTAAATCAAATAACTGGCTCTAGTTTGCAGTTGAGGCAATAAATTAATGTAAATACTATTTTGATTGAAGAATATCTTAAATGTATTTTTACAAACAAACCATCACGCCGTTCCCCGTAAGAGTAGGCGGAGAGGATAGAACGCCACATGTCTTTTTCATTGCGTACAGATTTCGCTTCCTCTATATTCATACATCTTCTCATGCACGTGTGCCGATTATTCCAACTTTTGACATGTCTATATTCAAGTGTTTGTTAGATTTGGTCATGCCATGTCTTTCTCTGTATTCCTCTATTTCCGCATTCATCAACATTCGCATCGTAAATATTTTTAGCCGTTCTTTCGCTGTCCATTCGCATTACTTACTCATAAATGTATTTAAAAAGGAGTCATAGCCGGTTAAGTCTCTATTTTTCGAGACTTGTCAGCAGGCAGTAGAGAGAGGAAGTGAAATAAGGTAATGAAAAATACACCACAGCACCCAAATTAATGGCGAAAAAAATATGTCCAAATTATTTTCTTGTAACTGGCGGGAATCAAACCTGCGTCGCCAGTTTCACAGTTGACCGTCTAAACAACCGCGTCTAGGACTTTAAGAACTGGAATTAAGTCATTACTAACCGCATTTCCTATTAAGTGTTTAATAAATAAAGAAATTTGAAAAGTTGTTTCTATTCGATAGCATTTCGTAGGGAACGAATGCGTGAGAAAGATCATTTTACCTGCAGGTAACAAAAAATCGATAATACTTGTCTCAACCTTACATAGTGCACGGATCTCGACATGGCGGCCTCCGTGGTGTAGTGGTCAAGACGCTTGACTCACGCACGGAAGGTTCCGGGTTCGATTCCCGGTGAGAACACAAAAATTTAAAATGTGATTTTTCTCAAGCCTGGGTGGTCTGTGATGTAATTCACCACTGTAATTAGGCCTCCTGGCCTGTTGTGGTACAAAAAAAAATGTAAAAAAAAAAATGTAAAAAAAAAAATTGTGGACCTATCATACATCATTTTACCACACCTTTGCCTGAGAGATCGCATTTCAACAGCATTCAATGGAAGTTTTAATTTTAAACGGCAGTTTTTTTTAATTAAAAGTATTCTCTTCAGCGTCTCTGTAACACAATTTTAAGTAACGTCTCTACCACGTTTTAGTTTGATGTATTTCTAGCATTTCAGTCAACAGTTCTCTAGTTGAGGATACTATTTGATTTGCAACAGCTCCATGTACCAAATAGGTACTCAGATTGCACGTCAATAATCGTAACACCAATACTCACTCCTAACTTTTATATGTGTGTGTGTATACAACAGGCCAAGAGCACTTTGAAGAGATGTTTGTATCCTGTTGCAAAAAATGTTTTAGTTATTTATTAATTATTTTTTTTATTTTGTTCATTGACGGCCAAAAGGCATTTACAAAAAATAAAAATAAAATACATGCTAACATACTAAAGAAACACAGAATATACAGAAAAAATATGTGAAATTAGTTAAAAAGTATATAATAAAAAGTTTTGCAATGTAAAAAAAAAACAATAATAACAAAGGTATGCAAGAAAAAACAGTAAGCATATAAACAAAAAATGCAATGATATAAGATTATGAAATAAATTCTATAAAGCAAACAAAGTAAATAAAGTGTTACGGTTAGCAAGAAAGACAAATTTAAGTTAAATTAATAAACAAGCAAGCATATATTATCGCGAAAAAAGAAGAAATAAAAATATGTATCTATGAAATGCGTGTTTGCCAACACTACCATGCAATTCGATATAATAGTAAAAAATAAAAAACAAGTATAAGGTAATAAAGATAAACAAGTAAGTATATTTTTTTATTTATGGAATTGAATTATCAATAATAGTTTGACGAGCAGCTACAAATAAACTTGACATTGTGGACTTATAAGATAATAAAGAATTGGACAGAATGTCTGCAGCCGTTCCATAAGTGTTACCTAACCTATGCAGTCTCGGTATCAATGAATTGTTTTGTTGGTTGGAAGAAGTACTGAAGCAATGAAACAATAAAGTACTCCTAGTGTTGACACCAGGTACTATAAAATTAATCAATTCAAGTATTTTTGGTACGTCAAAAAGAGAGTTTACAATTTTATACAGTACAATGAGATCATTAATAGTTCTTCTTTCAGAAAGTGTTGTTAGGTTGAGCAAGGTTAATAAATTGTCACAATTCACATTTTGTATTGGAATGTTATTTTTTTTAGTTTATATACCGTAAAAATTTATCTTGAACGTTTTCTATATTATAAACATGAACATTATAGCAGGGTGACCATATTGATGAATTGAAATCTAAATAACTTCTTACATGTTTTAAAGAACAGTTTTTGGCACGAAAAAAAATAGAGTGTTTAATTCATTGAATGCCATTCACTTTGCACGTCTTCACACATCATTATGAATCATTGTGATAATCAATTCTTTTGTAACAAATTTTGCTTTTAACAGTAGATACGTTACGTACGCAAAATAAAGGCAAGTCATCAAGGTAATCGTCATTTTTATTTTCTTGTGACTGATACTATTGATTCAAATTAAACCTTTTTTGCTTGGTGTATGTAATTCAATAGAAAAAAAAATACAAAGGATTTTGTGATGTTACGAATTAGACACATGCCGAGATACTACAAATGAAGCATAACGGTCCGATGGTCCCGGTTCCTCCACTTGAAGTTAACGAAGATGAAATTAATCATTAGATGGTATATCAACAAGGCAACGCTGTATCAAATTATTTATAGCAATAAATGTATTTAAGATTTTCTATATTTTCTATCAAGGATTAAAAAAAATAGTTTTCTATCCGTTTTTAGCGTATGAAATATCAAAAGAATGTCATGCAATAAAGGGTTTAATAAACTATATTTATTGCCTATAGCATGCAACATAAACGAAAAGTTATTTTTAAATACATTTTTAAAATACGAAACTGTAAAAACAGCTTAAAATATAAAATATTTGGAACCAGAAATTGAAATCTGCCTCAAGCAAATTTAGCATATTGGAAATAAATAATAATATATTGAGATTTTCTACGGACATTTCTTGGTGGAACTGCATTTTAATTATAATAATAAAAATACTTTATAGTTTTATTTCACTTTAATTTAAAATTATTTTATAAATTTATACTTTTTTAACATCGTCAGAATGTCGGTCACGACGAAACCCGGTCACTGGTAAAAAAATTATAAAATAATTATAAATAAAAGTGGAATAAATCTATAAAGTATTTTTATTATTTTAATTTAAATAATAATACTTGAATGTCATGTTAATAATGTAAATTAAATTTTAATGCCCTAGTGAGGTGAATTTTTAAATGAATTTAGTATAAAACGCACGTACATAAGTAATAAAAAATAATATTGCGAGTAGAAAAATACAATCAGACCCGATTTATTAGTACGTTCAGCACCAAATATTTATGTATCACGTGTTCACATAAGTTGTGTCCGTTTTTTTCCAAATGAAGAGAATCAGAGGACACAGCATAAACAAATTAGTAAAAAATTCATAGCATCTTCATCGCGAGCAGCTTTGGAAACTATATTCCCCCATTGAACGCGAACATAAGGTGTCGAAAATGCTCACTTTCATCTACCTGGTATTACATTTTAAAGACTTGTCATAAAATATATAAAGTATGAAAACTTTGGGTTTCATTTTAAGAACCATAAAGGATTTTGAATCAGTTAAAATAATGAAACTCTGGCATATATCCTTGGTTAGAAGCCAATTAGAGTACAACTCTACTATATGGTCCCCTTTTTATAAAAATTCATATAAATAATTTTAAAAGAGTCCAACGAAATTTTTTAAGATACATTAATTTCAAACAACATATTCCTAAAGGAGAAATTCACTAGATGTCATTGTTAAACTTTTTAAATTTACCTACTCTGGAGGATCGCAGGAAAATAACCGACCTAATATTTTTATATAAAATCATTAATTCAAAATGCGATTTTTGCGAACTCCTGAATTTAATAAATATTAACATACCAATACGTAGAACTAGACAAAATAGTATGTATTATTGTCACCCTTCTCAAACGAACTATCTTTGTCACTTACCAATACCGCGTATACACAGACTAGGAACGAATGTACCTCTCATATCGACATTTTTAACTCTGTGAACTCAAATCATCTATTTATAAATATTTAATGATGTTCTATAGTAACGATTGACAAATTATTTGCAAAAACTACTTATGCTAATGATCTTGTGTTTATTTATTTCATATTTTTTATATCTTTTGCATGCTGACATACATATATGTATATGAATATGTACATATTTCTTGTTATTTTTTTTATATCCATGTTTTCATATTGTTTTTTAGTTTTTAATTTTTGTAAATCTAACTCAGTCATTTTATTGTTATATTTTTTATTATAAAAAGCACTTGTGCCGTATAATAAATAAATAAAATAAAATAAGGTATGTAACGTAAAAGCAAAATCTTGTAGAGCAGAAAAATTTCTTTCAAATGACCTTTAAAATTTAATTTTGGTTTTTGTGCTCACTTATAAATTTGGAAAAAATATGAGAACCTATGTTAACACATATCGTAATATATAAGCCTTGTCATGTTGTAAGATGTGTCTGTTGAATTACTCAATGTAAGCTGACGAGACGCGACATTTTTTTTTTTTTTTAAAAAGAGAAATACTCGAGTTCTTTTTATTTACTCAAATATTTAAATTTTCAGACCATTTTTCTAAAAGTCGTGAATAACTTTTGATGGAAAAATGGAAATTGATTGTGGTAGAATGGGGTAATTTCTGTATTTTGTCGTAATAGAAATCCTTTTTTTTGTTGAAATCCATATTTTCTCAAATTAAAATTAACATTTTTGTTGAACGGGTAAATTATTCTTTGGATATTTAACGATTTTTCAAATAATATAAATGCCATTTCTATCCATACTGCATAACAAATATGATACTTAATAGTTATTTGAAAAAAAAAAAAAAATTAACCTAAAAATATAATAAGCTTGTTTTTGAATGAAAAAACAATATTGTTTCACTTTTATTATAAAAAATAAATATGTTGGGCAATGTAGTGTTAAAAAAGAGATACAATATAATTGTGTAGACACGATTTTAACAGACATACTGTAGAAATATTTTTAATGGTAAATGGGAGATAATTCTAAAGGGTTATGATTTTAATTAAGGATCATTTTAATTTTATTTTTATTTTAAAATCAAAATGCAAATCTTTGTACCATTATTCTGTTTAATATTCCCTTTCCGCATTCAGTGGTGTACAGGGAACTGCAGTTGCTAACCAAATGCAGCGTAGTTAGTTCATCTGTTACCTGAAGGTAAGGTGATCAGTCCTCTGCTTCAGGAACAATGAAATATTGCAGTTTAACTTACGTTTGAAATCATTATCTCACGTCCATCTTGCCAGGAATCCAGGATTAAAAAAAAATGTGCATAGTACCTATAAAAAAATAAATTACCATACGTAAATTTCAATTTATAACAACTTTCTAGTTACTAAAAGAAATCGAAAAAATAATGGCGTCTACTATAAAGCTTGTCTATTTGAATAATGTACGCCTCCGGCGGAAAATCAATATCCAATATGTACGTTACATGAAGTAATCGGGTTTATTTACATTTTACTTACTTTCATATTAATAAATATATATAAGGTATTCTACGAGTATATTATCATTTCCTGTAGAGCAAATATTTAAAGAGTCTCAGCCAAAGTACCGATGAAACTGAAAACGTAGGAGTAAATTATAAATGTGTTCAATATGGTTTTCTATTAAGGAAATGATGATTTAACATAAATAAATTGGAAAAAAATAAACATTGTTTTGTAAATAAATTATATTGGTTTTTTAATTACAGTATCGTATTTCTACGAATGAGATTTCATTAAGGCGTTTTCATTACTCAGCCAAGTGGAAACGAGTGTTGGGCGCATACCGAAAAATATGAGTTTAAATGCTAACTGAAGACAGAAAACATATTTTTGGCATGTATGAGAATAAAATTGCAGTGGAAATTTACATCTTTGTTTATCTAATCCTACCACTGAAAATAACATGATTCTTCTTCATCCATAACGCAAAATGTCTAAGAAAGATAACTAATAACGCCTTACCCGTTTAAGTCTTGGCTCTATTGCATATAATACACTCGTACCTATATACAGTGTTTCGTAGTTTTTTATTTTTTACAGATGTTTTAGATTATACAATTGTTAGCGTGGCAAATTAAATGTAAAAAAAAATCAATGTGACGGTAAGTTTCATGTAAAAGAAAACGGACAGGACAGAATCATTGTAGCAACGATATTTATGACATTATTCTTAAGTCAGCGTGGAAGAGAAGCAATATAATTACATTTAAGTAATACACTCACGTTTATGCATTTATAAGTAAACTGTACATATATATAAAGTCTTCAAATAAATAAACAAAAGGAAAAAATGCAGTTAGTAAAAAAAATAGTCAAATAAATAGATACAACTTAAGTTATGATAATGACACCAAACCGACGTTTTAAATTAAGTTAAAGAAGCATGGCATCAAAAAACTAAATTATGTACTTAAAATACTTAACACAGTATGTAAAATGGAAATAAACATGAAAGATCGTATATATGCCACGAAAATTTTGTTTGAAATATTAAAAAGTGTTAATAATGTTCTTGTTATTGAAAGTTCTAACGAAGTGTTAGATAGTAAGCTTAGTTAATAAAGGCTGAATTAATCCTGAATGGCGCAGAGCCTTGTGGGTAAACACTGCTTAGGGTTGAAGTAAGCGACGTGATTAAAATAGTGGTCGGCTGTAATGCCTTTTTCGGTATGCTGTACTACTAGTAGTTACCTGGACTGCGATTACACACGCTGCCTTAATCTGTACGTATAGAGACTCTATTTGTTTATTTCAAAGAAACAAATTTTAAAGACTATATTTTAATTTCATAAAAAAACTTGTGAATTAGTGACGTTCCTGGGTGTTTTAAGTGTTTTTGTGTTATATTTAGTAGTTGAGTTTCTGTTAATTATACTAAAAACAATCCCAAAACTGCCACCCACGTACCCTTCAGAAGCTTAATTTGAGTCAACTAATTATTTGCGAACTGTCAGACAAGTTTATGTCAGGGTGGTTCTCATAAAATTCTGAATTTCAAAACATAATAAAACCAGATAAAATATTTAACCTCAAAGAAGAATTGCCTTTTTTAGGGGCATTTTACGATATTGGACATGAAGTTATTTTAACACGTTGGACACTAACACAAAGACGTCTGTCAGTTGTTATGAATATAAGTGAATTAAATGTAGGCCTCTTAATATCCTGTGGTCTTTTCTTTAACCAAACATTAAGCCTGTTTTAAATTGAATTATACTTCGTTATTTTTAAATATTTATTCTTATGTTTCGTAATTTATATTTGTATTTCTGTTTCAATCCTATTAAACGTTTGTAACAAACAAGATCTTGTCTAAACACAAGAAATTCCTAGCAAGTCGGGACCTTAAACAATAAACCTCTGTACATTGTAAATACAATGAAACAAATAAATATGTTTTTGTTAATGATTTCCACAAAATTAAGAGAGCAAAATTATTGTAAGACACGATGAAACTTTTTTTTTGTTGAAATATGTACTATTTTAGAGAAATGCTGCCTAAACATACACAAATTATTAAAATCAATTTAAACGATTTAATAAGTATCGGAAAGAATCAATATAATTAAATTACTAAATTTGACGTAAATACATGAAAAGAATTTACAAAGTGAGATCAGAAAATAACGGGAATTTTTAAATTTTGCGGGTTTGGATAGTATACTTCAGGGGCATGTATACCAACATAATTTTAAAAAAATAATAAAATCGGACCCTCCAAACCCGTAAATTTTAAAATTCCCGTTTTATTCTTAACAAACCTCGTTAATGCTTAGAACTTGGCAGTTCTGTAAAAAAAACATTTTGAGCATAAATAGAAGTTCGTAGCGGTGATCGAAATAATTCTTTGTTGCGTGTTACACGATTTGGAATTTAAAAACGTTTATTAGATAAATAATGGTGTAGAATCAATTTTAACTCTTAATAATTTACATTCCTGCGTATAACATGTCATTGATTGATCGTCCATTTTTTTATATGCTTAACTTTTCTCCTATCTTTTTCTACAGGTGTATTACGGAGCTGGTTCTATCGACATGTAGATCCGTGTTTTTGACGCTTTCGCTTAAAAAAGGAGAACATTCATTTTTCCATAAGGCAACATTAATTTCTTTCGAAGTATTGCCATTTCATTTAACGACGTATGCGCATATTTTCCTCTCAATTGTCAAATGATCTAACGGCTGCGCTGTTATAACCTAAAATTCGATACTTATAACTGTTCAAAATTGCTTTGTCCTCAGAGTAGTAATTCGCTACCCGTTCAAAAAAACGACCTTTCGCACTATTCGATAGGACAAAACCGTTCCAAATTTTCGGTTTAACAACAAACGTGGAGTGGACGGTTTTGGTTTGCGCTTGAAATTATCAATCTTAGTACCTAAGGCCCGTTGTATTGTTGTAAATTGTAGCCAACTTCAACAAGATATCGTAGAATGGTTCTTGTCCATATGGGCGGCTCCATAAGCGGGTGGCGTATTATTACTGAGGCTTTGTCACTTTGTCAATTTAAAATTTATTTTTTGTTTTTTCTTCGTATTTTCAGATTTTTTGTAAAAAAGTGTTAACAAAAAAAAAACAAATTAAGCGCAAGTAAGAGTGCAGGTAAATGAAATAAAAAAAGACCGTTTGTTGAACAGACCCCGAAGACATAATATTTGTCATTTACAATACGAAGAGCTGTATTCTGTGTGGTACAAAAACTCTTAATAGGTATCAATTTATACATTTTTAAAACTGAAAAAACCTGAATGTACGTATAATACAAGCTACTTTTTTTTTCAATAAAAGAAATCATTCCAGTCAATTTTTATTATTTGTTAAACGACAAAACTAATGAACTAATTTCTCCCTAATATCATGCGAGCGAAACCGCGGTTAATACTACGAATATATACCGATATCATTTTCGCATCGCAGTTACTCGCTGCTGACCAGCAATTTACTACCAGTTTTATGTAAAGGACCACTACCAGGTTACCTAAAAGAATTTAAACGGATAAAGGAGGCGCAGGAAAAGATCTATGCGGTGTTCTCTCTCCCACTGAATGTGTTTGTTCACAGCACTTTTTGCCTAGCCTCGCGCCTGTAAAGCTTTAGCGTTGAAAAATTGGAATTTAACGTTAAAGAAAACGTGTCGCGTTTTTGCAACTATACTGTAAAACATCTTAAATTGTATCATACATCAAAGGATTTACTTGAAATGAAACAATAAGAAAAACAAAGCCTAAAGCGAAAGGGTTTACCATTTTTCACGCCAAGACACCCGCGCTCCAACGTATTTTTCTATTCGCGAGTAAAATTGAATATACATTTTTTTTAAACACCCAAGTTTAATTTAGTGAAATGTGATTAGCTTTATTATCAAAAAAAGAGTCCTAGCAGATGAAAAATACAGTTCTTAGCGTAAAATATAACCCAATCCTGGATAAGTGCTTTCCACACGATGGCTACTCTTATTTAAATATTCCGAATAAGGAAATCGAGTGGAGATAAATCCACCTCGTTGATACGTTTTTTTAAATCATTTTTAAGGTCCTGAGCTCGAATCCTGATAGGCTGCACTTGAAATATTGATTTTTAAAGATTTTTTGATCTGTAATATTTCATTGTTCGTGGAGTGGTACCTGAAGCGTAAGATTGATTATTTTATTATAATGCAATAGACGATTGAACTACGGTGTATTTGGTTTACCAATGAAGTGCCCATACACCACTGGCTGCTAAAAGATAATTCTACTATTTGCAAATCCTTAACATTTTTGACAAACGAGTTGTGTCAACAAAATATCTCAGAAGTTTTTTGCAGGATATTTCAATAACTTTTTTCATACTAGTAGTTGAATGATGCAAACGAGGAGATTATTTCTTGGAAGTGATATTTTGTATCTCCGAATGAATCATATTCCTGACCCATTTAGAGCGTGCTGAATCAACCTCCGATAAAGTAAACACGGAGACAGTTAGTGTAGTATATTACACTAAAGAAAAACAACGGAGTAGTAGCAGTCGCCGTACATAAATCACTTTCCAGGAAATGAGTTATTGAATCTGTGTTGAGAGTAGACAAGCTTAGCGCTTCTACCTGAAATGCTAAGTTCCCTTCGCGGTATCCGCAAACCGACCAAACTTAAACCAACATTGGTTTGTTGAGTTTGAATGAAGACTGTATTCAGACGTTCATTTGAATCGCATTCAAATAACCCAAACTTTGGCCTCAATTTACAACTTCAATATTGAAACAAAAATAGTGGTCTCGGTTTCACGGATTTAGATAAAATATTTAGGTTTCCATTACGGATTAATTTTACATTAAAAGAATTGAATATGGGAATAATGCAAATTCAGTAAGATTAAAATTGAATAGGGTCCTTGGATTAGTTTTTAACATTAGTGGTAATTAAGAATATTTTCACGGGAAAATTTCCGCAATCATGAACGAACTAACCTTACTTACTCTACCCTCGTCATACAGGCTAAAGTTATTAACTTAAGCACACGTTTTTATTCGTGTTTATAAAACTTGATAACCTTTTCCACAGGTATATTTTACTTAAATAATCTTTACAACAAAACAGTGTTTTTAAACACCTAAAACGTCGTGATTAATTGTTCTAAAAAAAACATTTGAAACATGCCATTTCTTAAAAACTAAACAGCAGAATCAACGAAAAAATCATCGGTGCTATTTTTAGATTACATTGAATCAAAGACAAACAGCTTAAGCTAAAACTTACGAATAATGTGTAACAAACAAATATAAATTATAAATAAACATTAACATAAGCGTAATCACACTCTAATCCGTATATCTCTCTAAACACTAATGGCGTTTGGAACGTTTCACGGTTAAAAGTAACGGTGGAAACTCGTTGATTCCATGAATATTTTAACGTTGTACTATGTAGGTGCGTAGGCACAAGTACAGAGGAAATATACGTATAAGATACGGCGTGCGACGTACGTACGCGGGCTAACAACCTACACTGTAGTTACACGTACAAGCGTAAATCCCTGCGAAAGAGCGGGGAAAGGTCAAACCTAATTTACTCAAATTTTACGCAATGTGAGTTTGCGTAAAGTAGAATATACAAACTACGACCGAGTAGGTAGCTTGTTTTGTCTCGAGTTCTAAAGGACCAACAAATTTCAAGTAGCCATTTTAATTGGACGGTATCAAGGACCTACTTCCCTACATTTAATCAACGGGGTTTCATTCAATGAAATAATCTGTTAGGTCCAGGCTGTAGTGTTGAAGAGCATTTAATTTTACTGTATTTTGATAATCTCGGAAGCGTAAAGTTGGAAAATAATCTTATCACTTTACATATTTATGACTCTGGGTCTTAATCTACTTTACATAATATCACGAGAACCAAACCACGCGTGCGTACGGCGAGAATATGTTCTATAATGTATTTTCCAATTTATTTAATCTTCATTACAAAGTACTTCATTTCCTAAGCTAAATGTGTTAGCATTAGAATAAGAAGATCTCGCTTCTTCATTGCCAAGTACGATAATATCCCGGAAAAGTAGATATTTTTATCTTTTTGCCCTTCAAAAGAAAGTCGAGAAATCTTTTCTGCATGGTTGTCTATTAATATCTTTTTGGTTTTCAAAAAACAGATTTTATTCTGCAAAATATAAGGTATTTCTTTAGTACTAAAGCTGTCGGTGCTTTTAACAATCAACCAACTCCTTTACTATTTTTATCACGAAAGAAGGACGAATACATATTTTAGTGAAATTGTAAAAATGTCTAAAATACGTTGAAACTAGAATTGCACTTTTCAAACGAATACTATCTTTACCAACGTTGAATTAATCTGCTTAGCCGTTGTGTCTTTTTAAGTGAACTAATTATTTATTCATGAACGTTTTGCATTTGAGAATATTTTATTTAGTTTTTTCGACGTTGCTTTAATATTAAAAAGCCACTCTCTACTTTACAATTTAATTGCAGAGTTTAAAAAACAGTTAAGTCATCTTTAAAATTTAAGGCAAAAGAGTTAATTTATTTTAGTGATACAAGTATTAAAGAGGGATGAAAACACTAACCACATTATAGTACAATAAAATAGAGTAAAATTTAAAGCTTTTAAAATAATTTATTTTTCAATATAAAAGACAAAGATGGTCAATAACTTTGGTAACATTATTTATTTATCAAAAGCATACAAAAAATTAAATTAAAGATTATTAAGTCCTACTGAACTGCATAAAATGCAGTTCATCAGCGTGCTTACAGTTAAGATCTAATATATAAACATAATCTTATCTCTTAAATTCTATAAACATACAAAAACTCTTAATACTATGGAAAAAATATATGCATTTATTCCCATGTACATCGAAAATAAAAAAAATGGCCCAAATAAAAAAAATTTCAATATTAAAAACACTTTTGTTATAATTTTATAAGTTGTTGTAGAATAGAACAGTGCAAGAATAGAAATGTATTTTATTTGTTAAAAAATAACACTAGTTTTACAAATTGATTTGATTAATGCTAGTCATTTTAAAATAATGGTTATTACATATACTTACTTCTATTTTGTTGAATATCGAGGTTTTACTGACAGAATGCATTGAGTCATTAAAACAAGTTTCGAAATAATTGCATTTAAGGCCATTTTATTCTTTTAACGTATTATTACTCTCACAATTCTCTTTGATTTTTTTTTTTTTGATGCTTTGAAAGAATAATTTTTGTTTTTAGCATGGCATAAACTTAACATCTTGCATCTGTATTTAATAATATTTGAAATAAATAAAGACTGTTGGCTAAACGCATTCTGTCAGTATAGCCTCGATATGAAACTTTAAAAAAAAAGTAATCCGAGGTAGAAAAATAATACAAAATTACAGACATTAAGTTATTGAAGGTCATAAAAGTTCCTTTTAAGACCATAAGTCCTAAATTCCGTCCCGTCTTGAAACAGCCATGTATTATATTTCTAGAGGTTACATAATTCATTCTACGACAATAAAATAAGCGTTGAAATATCACCTTACAGCGTCCCGCTCTATTAACAATAATAATATAAAACACAAATCATAACACAAAGAGTTATTTGACGTTTAGTGTGCGAATATGGCTCGATTGACTAAAAAAATGTTTCATTGAAAGAAAAATTATATACGGCGTGGTGACAGCAAAGCGGAAGAAATTCAATTCGATAGTGGCCTATTTAAAGAGAAAAGTTTGTTCTGGCAGCTGTAAAAACACAGCAGCACAAGCCCGTTGGCATTGGCGAGGCTCTAAAGGGAACGCCCAGCATTCTCCGCCCGGCGACATACTCCACGAGTGCTCGGAACTTGGGACTTCCTGACTTCTTGTGCACTTTTACGTTTTTAATGGACTTTGTTGGTACAACTTTATCCGCTATATATCTCTGAATGAAATTTAGATAGGTCTATGCACTACTTCGGCGCCCAAGTCACATTTTTTGGTTAGGTAAGAGCAAAAAAAGCACACACGCAAACATCAACTTCGTATTAATCTAAAATAACTATTTCATACATTTGTGGAAAAATAAATAAATACAGAAGGCGTTCAAATTCTCATTTATTTGCATACGGCCTTCGCACTATTAAAAGCAGTAAAAAAAAAAACTATTCAACGCTTACCGTTCATTAATAGTAAAAAAAGGAAAACCATAAAATTAGTCATGTAAAGCAAACTCTTAGAGGAAGTTTATTGTAATTACAAGAACATCAAAAAACCATCACCCCGTTTCTCTGTAAGGGTAGGCATAGATAATAAAACGCCACATCACTTTATATTTGCATACAGATCTCACTTCATCTATATTCATACATCTTCTCCGACTTTTGACATGTCCATCTTCAAGTATTTGTTGGATTTGATCATGCCATGTCTTTCTCGGTCTTCCTATATCTCTGCATCTATCAACATTCGCATTGTAAATATTCTTAGCCGTTCTTTCGCCGTCCATTCGCTCTACATGTCCAAACCAGCGCAGAGCTCCTTCCTTGATTTTGTCGATAATGCTTGTCTCAGCCTTACATAATGTACGAATCTCAACATTTGTGCATTTATCGTACATAGTTTTACCACACATTCGCCTGAGTGATCGCATTTCGACAGCATTCAGCCTATTTTCATCCCTATTTTTCCAAGTCCATACTTCGCTCCTATACATCAGGGTCGGGACCAGGACTCCGTTGTGAACTGCTAATTTTATCCCTTGGGACAAACAATTATTTGCCAAGGTTGGTTTAAGTGCACCGTTCACTCTGTTCCCGGCACTCACCCTCCTTTCAATATCTTTCTCAGTCATTCCATCTCTAGTAAACATACTTTCCAGAAACACAAAGCTCTTTACTTGTTTTAGTATAACTCCATTCACAGTTAAATAAAATAAAAAAAGTTTGGAAGAAACTTAACATAGTTTCAACCCCTTAAGGCGCAAGTTTAATGAATTACCACAATGATATTTTCATATTATAAATTCTTTTTTTTTACAAAAAAACATTGAAAACAATTAATTTATCGAGCAAATGCGGCAACTCGACTATTTGAAAACTAAAAAATAAATCAATTGTAAGTAATTTTTATTGTGTATCATTCAATAATCATGTTCTGCATAACGCATAAATCATTATCAATATTCCATGTGCACTCCCTAGTTAGAGCATATGCTGTCCACAAAGAGCCAAAACCGGCGACAGGGAAGGTAGGGAGGGCAAATGCCTAGGGGCTGGGGCCCTTAAAGAGTCCGTAACCAAAACAAGAAAATATTTATTTTTATTATTTAAAAAATATACATGTTAAATTAGGTTCGCGTCCCTTAGTTCTGACATAAACTGCCGACAAACAGTCAGCAGCGGACGTCCAGGACGTTGAAAACCTGATGCCTTGAAAAGCTGGCAAAAGGCTCTCACGAGGCATCCGCAGTATATGGCCCATCCAACCGTATCGCCTCCGCTTGACGACAGTTTTCATCGGAGTTTGCTGGGTCCCTCCTAACAAAGTCAAACCACTGCATACTCAAGTTTCTTCTGAAACATCTATTCTCAGAACTCAGTATTTTGCTGTTTTGGGCCCTAGTGAGGTGCCACGATTTGCATCCGTAGAGGCGAATATGTGTTATGCAGGTGTTATAAAGGCGGCATTTGTTTTTCATTGAGTAAATATCCGATCTCCCAATAGCCTTCATTTTCTTGCATGTACCGCCTGCTATTTCTAACAGCAATCCCAGTTCTTAATCAAATAAACGAATATCAAATCGGGATAATCTTCCTATATGTCATATCCCTACACGGCCTAACTTCGTTAGTAAACTGGAATAAAATAGGATATATAACAATGCCAAGTGCAGATTTAATCATAATAAAATAACAGAACACACTTTTATTTGCTTTGTCATTTTTGTGTACGCAATATCTTTCTATAGAAGCATATAACTGTAAATGAATACGGTTTAAACAAATGTAAATAAAACGAGTTTTAGGATTCAGAAAATAACAAAATATTTTTCCTGACAAACGAATTATTAACTTCACAGTAGAGTAGAATTTCCAACCTCACAAAAAGGTTATTGAAAATTCTACAACTGCGCTGCAGCATGCCTCGCATAGTTGTGCGTTGTGCAGAGGCGGAAGAGAAGCGCGGTCTATTTATACCCAACTCACTCCCCCCGCCCTTAGTTTGTTGTCCTGGTACGTGTGTTGCAACTTCTAAGTTTCATAACAATACCGCCGAGGAGACCGGCGCTTTTCTTCGGTCGCCAACTTTTAAAATACGTGTTCGGAACATTGCGACAAACATTAAATTGGATGTATCCTTTCATTTACGGATGCTCACATCTTTCGGACAAATAAATAATAGGAGCTCGGGGATGGCAAAGTTAAAAGTTGCTGACAAAACTCTACGGAATCTGAGTTAATCAGAATGGAACAATGGTGGAAAAATAAATTGGAAAAAATTCTCACTCTCAGTACATATTATATAAAATAAGTCCCCTTTTCCTCTACCTTTCACTTTACTATATTCTTAGGTATTTAAATAAAGTCCAGGCTTATGCAGAATACATTTCTGCATGTAAAAAATAATAAAAAATCTCGAAGAGTGGTTTCAGATCGATTATAACTTTTAAATAAAAATGCTGATGGAGAAAATAATATGGAGAAAAATATCCGTCTCGTTACGTAAGGATCGGCACACTCGCCTGCCATTCCTAAGGTCGACAAGAAATATTTCTGAAACTTAAAATTTACACTGACATATTTATTTACTCCTGGACTGGTACCCGAAACATCAAATTGACGACATTTATTTTTTAAATGTATTTTTTAGTAATGGTACTTTATGAAATATAAAAAAAAACAAATAATTAAGAGTCCTCCTTATCAGAGAAACCTGATCAATGTAATAGATATTGAAAAACGCTGTATTTGATGTTCGACCCCAGTGCCCTCTGCACTATAAATATGATAATTATGGATAATTTTGAAATTTTGTCGAAACTGTCAATTAAAAAAAATATTTGCATTTTAATGATTTAACTACCACGGAATTCCTATTAGCTAACGGTTTTTCAAAATACAGCTCGCAATTGTAATCAAACTCAACAAGTACACCGGTACTTTTTACTTAAGACACGTACATAAAAAAATGTTTTTATCTTATTTTTTATTTTTTTTGAATAGCTTATTTTTATTTATTTTTGCACCACAACAGGCCAGGATGCCCAATTACAGTGGTGAATTACATCACAGAACACCCAGGCTTGAGAAAAATCTAATTTAAATTTTTGTGTTCTCACCGGGAATCGAACCCGGAACCTTCCGTGCGTGAGTCAAGCGTCTTGACCACTACACCACGGAGGCCGCCAAGTTTATACTCATCATAAGTTTGATAAACAAGTACTTCACATCATAACGGGCAATGAAACCAGTGATTGAATTTTTCTTGACTATTTTCGCTTGTATATTTCAGCTGTGTTTGTTTTCCAAATATATAACTATCTCATTTTTCTGTAACTACGAAATAAACTATTTTCTTTCGAAAACGGCTCAAATAAACTCATTTTTATTTCAACGTTTTCATTTAAAAGGAAAAGTTTTCTCTTTACTATTAAAACAATGCTCGAATTCTTTGAAAACAAGATTAAGAGCGTCTCGAGAAACCTGTTCGGAATTATGTTAACATCAGTACCTCCATTTGAAAAAATGACCTAAGGGCGAAGTCAGCTTAATTTGAAAGAAAAATTAATTAAGTTGTCCTAACTAAATCGGCATAACAAAGAATTTTTCCATTAAAAGAACCAGGACACGAACTTGAAAGTTTTTTTAACGATTCCTTTAAGAACTTTCAAATGTATAACTTTTATTTCGCACAAATGCAAAAAAAAGTGTGCAACCTTAAAAAATTATGACTTATTGAGAAATTAATATTTGAAAAACCTGTCGGAAAAATATTCAAAAGATTTTATTTTTATTAATGTTTCGAGATTCACTAGTTCTTATAACAATTGACAAATCATTACGAAATTGGCATTTTCGTTAATTGTTTTTATTTATAATTTTCACTCTTTTCGAGTTAAAAAATTTGCTGTTTTGTCAGGGCTGTTCAAACTAACTTCTGGTTCTCAGTAATCAGTATCAGTTTTCAGTATCACGTCAGGGTCACCACTGTAGGATAAGGTTGCTGAGGGTTGTTGGAGCTCCTACCCCAATCAAAGATTGACAAAATAACGAGGTTGTTTTTAATGCCTATTTATTACATGGAGAATAAATAATGAATAAAACTACGTCGCGCGAATGTTACGGCGATTAGGTGTTGAACTGGGTGCATTAGGGCTGACTGGACTGACTGGGTGTTACCATGCCCTGTGGTCTCTTCATAGACCGCGTACCTTTGCTCTTCGCGTCTCCGTGGTAAAAACGATGTTAATGTTAAAGAGATCTTTCCAATATTTCATCAATGAGCTTGAAAAACGTAGCTAGAAATAAAGTGACAAACTATAGAAGATTTGTAAACGCTAGAAATGAGATTTTTAAAAGAAATGTCAAAAATCCCAGTGCACTGGGTATCGCAATTCCGTTTAACTTCTTGA
Source organism: Micrasema longulum (assembly GCF_059751315.1). Classification (NCBI taxonomy): domain Eukaryota; kingdom Metazoa; phylum Arthropoda; class Insecta; order Trichoptera; family Brachycentridae; genus Micrasema; species Micrasema longulum. The sequence continues at coordinate 178,319 of NW_028278200.1, forward strand.
CTCTGGATTCTGCCTCTTTGGAGATTCTCTGCGATTGCCTTCAGTACTTTCATCTCTGACGTTCTGAGCGGTTATTTGGTTTTTCTATTTAGTTTTTCTACCTCGTTTTTGGTATTTTTTATTTTCTCTCTATCTATCCTCGCCTCTATTGTATACACCATGATCGGTCTGACACACGTTTTGTATATCCGAATTATGTTTTTAATAATAATGTGTTCATTGTACTATACGATATTTTGTAGGCATCCAGATGTTTACTAACTGAGATGGATATGTTCTCATCATCACTATGGCTGCATCATCTGCATGGCATGTGATGTTAATGACCTTTTTTCCCGTAGTAGATTTACTACTTTTTTGTATTCTTAAAAGCGTTTTTTAATATATTTATTCTGCTCGTGCAAGAAAATGTTTTTGGGGTATATATTGTTGTGCTATATTTAGTAATAAAGGTGTTTCTTTGTTGTTCTCAAAATGTGTTATTTTTTTAATGTTTTTATTATTTATGTCCCGAATTCAGTTGTTGTAACTCCTGGAAATGTAATTCAACGTATTATACTTGTAAAATACTTTGTGTTATATGATTTATAAATGTAATAGTCTAAACGTAAAAAAAGGTCCCGAAATTCCTAGCTAGTCGGGACCTGAAACAATGAACCTCTGTACATTGTAAATTGTAATAACAGTAAAATAAAAAAAAAAACAACTTAACAGGTTCGTTGAAATAATAAAATTCTGTTTTTTATGATGAGGTTAGGTCAATGAGACCCTTATTTAGACCAATAAGTAGCTATATTTGTAATACAATTTATGTATATGTATTTATTTGGAATCACATAATTAAAGGTACTTCTTTAAGTATTTGATTCTTCCGGGCCAGTTGTACAAAAATGATGAAATTTGCGGACATTTTGATGAAAACGCATAAATGATAAAACTTTGTTAATCATAACTTTTTATGATGTAACTCACCCCTACTATCTAATACTCTTAAACCTTTGTTTTGTTAAAATATGTATCTTTGAAAAAATCTTTCTAGCATCAAATTAGAAACAACTAGGATAAAATAATATTTGGACATACTTATAATCTAAATCCTGCCAATTAAACGGTGTTTTTAATTGATTCAACTTTTTTGAGAAAGAGCAATGTAACTACATATATAATATAAATGTTGAATAATTTGTTGTTTATTAATTGTAAATGAACATACGGGATTATTTATCATAATTTAATAATAATGCTTTGACAAACACAAGTTATATTGTCATAAACATGCCCTCAAAATGCCTTACGATCGCTCTGGGAAACATTACACAATTGATTCAATAAAATGTTTGTTCTGGGATAATTATCATAACTACGTATTTTCAACATGAACTATGTTATATTAAACGACTTTAATACAATTAAGTTGATTACAATCAACCCTTTCATACAAATAGTAAAGCTTACTTGTGTTTTATAATAAACGAAATATTTTAAAAGTGGGTACCCAATAAATTAATTAATATTTTCTTACGAAAACAACGCGATCATTAATTTTGGTGAATTCTCTTTCAATATTTTTAGTCGCGATAAGGAATATCTACTTAAAAAGTGATTTTTAAGATAGGTTTAATTATTATATAATTATTATTTTTTATGATACTTGGTATAAAAAATGAATGAATAACGTTCCTCAGAACCTGGCTTTTAGAATGCTTATAAATTGGTTCAAAGTATTTTCCATGCATTTAAAAAAAAAAAAAAAATTTATTCATTAAATTTTGATATAATTGGTACGATTGTAATTAAATGAGAAATATTACAAAGTAAACCAAAATTTTGAATGACTATTATAAAATTAAGTGTGATTAACGGATTTACGATTTGTTTGCACATAAAAAAATGTTTTTTTAGAAAAAGGTACTCGTTAAATTCATATTTATAAAAAATAACTACCTATTTTTTGAAAAAACAATATTGTTCATTTTAATCGGTTTTTAACTATCATTCGGAATATTGAGGAGCTATTCCTGACATTACTTTATTATACATCAGTATAGTACATCAGTTAGCAGATATAAGTACCTATATTAAATGATTCAGTTTTTCAGAATATTTTTATTTGAAGCTGTGTTCTATTAAAAAAGCATTTCAAATATGAAAAAACAAAATCGTTTATTTATCTAACAAACATTATCTTTCGTAGAAATGATAGTATAATAATAAAAAAGCACAAAAAATAGGAAATATGGATATCGGTAATCTGTCATGTCAGGTACATAAATAGAAAAACACCTCTTTTAGGGTAGTTGACATATTAATATCAATTAATGAATATTTTTTTCGTTGTAATTATTTAGAAAATATGATTATAATACTAAGGGCCTATTTCACCACCTCTGAGTAAAGTCTTGATTAGAACTACTCGTCGAGTAAAACAAATAATCTGTTTCACCACCGCTAAGTAGCGCTATTCGGCGAGTAAGTCCCTGAGTAAACTACTCAAAGCTCTTCCCTATGATTAACTGCTAATCATAACCTAGAGAAAAAATAAAATGGCGGCAAAACAATTTGACAGCCGGCAAAGAGGGTTTGTGTTTCGATTTGTTAGTTTGGAAAGTGTGTGTTTTTATAAATTATGGAACTGATAGATCTTGTGGACGATTTTCTGCAAGACCGAAAGTGGTTGGATTTGGAGCACGCGTTAAACTCCGCTTCTAATGATTTCCACGCGGAATTTTTTTCTTTCCACAAAGCATTGTCGCTTTTTTTATTTTCAATCACATTTTTGTGGCGCAAAACTAAATTTATTAGTACTTCGCATTCCTCAGTACTAAAGTTTACACCCCTTCGCGCTTATTCTCCATTATAATGCAGTTTTTAAAAAACACATGCGACTCCCAAAGTAATGAACGAATACAATAAACAACACACGAAAGCTAGCAGTAGACGTTGTCACGTTGTCAGACCTGAGCCTAGGTCTAGACCGTTTAAATGCGACGTTGCCACACAAAGTATCTTTTTAGCAAATCAAAGGATACTCATAGGTCGTGAAACCGTTGCTCGGTAATCGGGACATTAATCATCAGATTAAGTTATGTGATGGTTAGTTATTCAATACTTTACTCAGAGGTGGTGAAATAGGCCCTAAGAACTGTAACAGAATTGTATAAAGTCTGTGCTTGAAACGAAAAATACTCTGTATATAATGGCTACTTAAACCAGTTAATAACAAACAATGACATAAACGTATTAACAAACAATGATATAAACGAAGACCTTACTATGTTGACTAAATAGACAAACACAAACTTACTTACACTTAATGAAAAAAAAAAGCAATATTATCCATTTTGAATCTAGAAAAAAATGACATAAAGTAGATGCTTACATAAATAATGAACGACTTTACTGAAATTCAACATGTTAAATACTTAGGACTACCAATAGACAGACAATTAACATGGACAATTCATATCAACAATTTAGTTAGCAAAGTGGCGACATTATCAAGTCATTTTTTAAAAATCAAGCACTTTGTTCCAAAAACGTAAAAATTTCTAATGTATGAAGTCTATGTAAAAACTAAAATATGTTATACGCAACTACTATGGGGAACAGGATATCAAAATGACATAAACAGACTACAAAGGCAACAAAATAAAATATTAAAGTTAGTACATGACCTTCCCTATCTAAAAGCAACTAGAGAACTTTTTAAACAAACTAAGCAATTAAATATAAGTGAACTCTTTCAACTAGAATCATTAAAATTTATCCATAAATTAGCCACTAATGTAATTGTAGACAAAGAACTAAAACATGTAAAAAATTGTAGTCAACATGGACATAATACGAGAATATCAGAAAAATATCATATGCAACTTTCTAAAACAAGACAAGGACAATTAAGACTAATAAACCAGGGACTGAAATTATACAATAAACTACCAGACAAAACTTAAAATAAGACTCAGACCACTCAGAACTTTTCAAAAGATGTAAAAAATATTATTTTGAACAACAGAATATGAATAAAAAATGTTTATATTATTTTTGTAAAATGAATGCAATAATTCGTAAGGGTTAATAAATAAATTTTCAAATAATTAAAAAAAAAAAAAACAGATAATATATGACTTTCTGAACAAACTACACATGTTTTTATGTAAAATAGAAAATCGAAATGTTCTGTAAATTGAAAGTTGTATTTCTACGTGAAATTAAATACTTGTAAAGATAAACTCAAGCTGTGACTTAAGAAACTTCGTTTCCATCCTTTTTGAATTATTCATATTACGAGTATAAGTCAAAGTATTAAATGTGTCAACCCTCAAGTATGCTTCATAGTTAACAAAACTACCATTCGGTTTCAATTTAACTTTTACTGCACACATGTACGTTCTCGTAAAACACTGAATATAATATTTTCACTGCAGAACTTTTATGCAGGTGTGCAGATTCAGAGGCGGTAGACTAAGTGGAGTAAAAATCCTTTATTACTTTCTTAACACTTTGTATCCCGGAGCCGTGTAAACACGTGATTATAAAACAACGCGTTGTGTCCCGGTCCCGTGTTTTCACGTGGTTTACCAGCTGTCTAAAAAAGTGCATTTTATTGACATCTAGTGACTTTTATTAGTCCTTTTTTGCTGCAGGTAAACCACGTGAAAACACGGAACCGGGACACAACGCGTGGTTAGTATAATCACGTGTTTACACGGCTCCAGAATACATAGCACAAAAAAAAGGAGTGAGACCCCGCATATGTGCGAACATTGCAATGTGGCTCTACATAAAGACCAATGTTGGCAAAAATATGTTAATATATTCAAAAATGACTCAATTGATTGTTGCAAATAAATATGAGAAGTTTCAATTGATTTAACCCAGTATTTTCATAATTATGACACTTTTAAGAAACCCTTCACAATGCATGAAATTTCACCAAAGTAGGTAAATTTTATGTGTATTCGGCCGGTACCCAAAGTGTTAAAACGAAATCCAAAGAATCTCAAAATCGTATCGTAGATTATTCTGTAACTTATATGTTATTGCGACCAAGCTTTTGGCATCATGTCGGCACGATTACAAAGGTTTCGAACGTTTTGGTAAAAATCGTTATAACTAATCACTAAAAAATGGAATGGCTTGGAAATACTTTACTCAATTTAAATATTGGAACGTGAGGGTTGAAGGCTCTCTACATCTTTTCGAGGGTCATTAAATGTGGCGTGATTCCTCTCGTGTCATTTACCGCGTTGGTGTCAATTTTTCTTGGCGACATTTCACGCGTGTTTTTTCGCATATTGTCTTCGCACAGAATCACGAGTTATCCATATTATTTTTTAGGATGAAAAACTCGGTTTTGCAGGTAGCTACCTTAATATAATGAGAAAAAATATTGATGTTGTATTTTGAATGATAAAATGTAAGAGTTTTGTGAGAAAAATCTCAATCATAAAAAATGCTAGGATTAATTGATTTTAGTGTGTTATTCCACCGTAAATTAGTTGAATACGATAATTAGTTTAATTGGTATCCACCCGTTTTCGATCAATGCTAACACCAATAGAATATCTTGGCCAACTGGGAGTTTGGAAAATTCAAAAGTCAATTTTTAAGCGTTCATGCTCCAGAGTGAAGAAAATGACTTCATTGGACTTCAAAATTGAAATAAAATATCTTATCTGAGCTTCTTTTTTTAAGATTTTTTTGAAAAATGAAGTATTTTTGCAATTTGTTAATTTAAAATAAATTAAATCAAATATTTAGTTTTTATTAAAGTAAAACGCCTTTTCATGACCCTCCAAACGATATTAAAATCTGTAATTAAAGTAGACAAATATCAAAAGACGTTGAATCAATACGTAATCAGAATGTTTCTCAAGTTGACATAAAAGTGTACCATCAATCTTTTGTAGGTTAAGTTTGCGTTCATCAGATGATCAGATGCTGTGATTCAATCACAAGACCAATGAAATAGGGATCAGCTATCAGGGTTCTCTTTTTATAGGTGAACGCAGGGGTGGATTCGGGGTGGAGTGAGGGGGAAGGATGAGAGCGAGGGGTATCATTATCCCTGACAAGTAGGGCAATACCTTGAAAAGGGGTGACGTCTGCGCCCATGTGAAAAATTCCAACAAAAATAAGGGCAAAGGTGACACCGGATCATTTTTAGGAATTCGTTTTTACCCGAAGGCACTCGGCGCGTGCTGTAAGCAATATATTGCCATAGTTTGAAGATAAACACGTCGGAATTTGGTAAATAAATCACGAAGAAAACTAAAAAAATGCAAAATTTAATTTATTGTATAATTTATAGTACAGTTTTTAAATAACCGATTTTAGGAAAACGTACGTTATGAAAAAAATATTGAAATATAAAATTACTTAAAAGAATTGTTAGCACAGTGCAACATTTTATGTAACCCGAAATAATTTCTTTTGATATTTTCAGTAGAAACGTAAATATTAATGGTTCCGCAAAAGAAAAATAATTTTCTGTTAACTACTAACAAGAGATGAATATTTCCTCTTTATTTTTTCGTATCTCGAAAAAGGTCGCAGTTTTTGCTTCAACTGGAAAGAACTCTAATTACAAACGCAATTTAGCCTCGCTGGAAAGCGCCTTCTTGTATACAAGCACATTTTGTATACGTACATATACTAGGTAGAAGTATTTATACAAGGTACTTAAATTGCAAATAAAAAGTTATTACAGTCCGCAGTGTGCTCAAAAGTACGCGCATGTCTCCTATCATCCGGGGATTGAAAATACATATTTATGTAAACTGTATGCTTTCATTGCATTCTTTTATGCAATATATTTAAACAATGTTAGTTTTTGTATATATGTATTGAATCTAACCTAATAAAATTGAAATATTTGGGTAAATCATAAGAATGCGAACGTTTATTTTTATTAAAAAAATAAATAATATATATGTGTTCATTTAACCGTAGGTATTTTGAAGGTAACTGTATTTAAAAAGAAGCAAGATGATGTTTATTTATTCCACTTTGATTTTTTACGCTATTTGATTTATCTATGTATTGAGTAAAAATTTTTTTTCTTACAATTGCCTGGGTTAACAGTTCTTTTAAATAGTAATAGACCAAAATGATACGAAAAAAATCCACATAGGCATAGAGTGTGTACGTAGGTATACTTACTAATTGATCAGTTTAACGTGACGGTATGATTTTATGAACAAAATTACACATAAATACTGATACATACACGTACACACACATATCTTTACAAAACATTTATGTGTAAATACACGCATACTTGCATACACATACATATATACACAAAACACACATATAAAAAATACACAATATAAATATTTTAGTACAAAAAACCAAAAAGGGACATATTTTTTTTATTTTTTTTGTTTTTTTTAAATTTTTTTTTTTTTATGTTGTGAATAAAATAAATAAATAAAAAAAAAAACGCACATGTATTTTCAATTTTATAAAATAAATATAGGCGAATTATAGAAAAATAAATTGGAATAACCCTGCAAAAATAAATACACAGGTGCATATTTAAAAGTATTTACAGTGCAAATTAATATACATTTAGGAATTCTCGACCTGAGTACGGCCCATTGTTTTGTTGTGAACTGTAGCTAACTTAATACCCAATAGTCATAGAATGGTTTTCCTACGTTTGGGCTCTTCTATAGCTTGGTGCATTATTTATTTATTTATTTATTCACACTCTTTATCAAAATACAATTCCATATTCACTTTGCCCAGCTAACAAGGGTACATACCCCGTTCCAAGCTAGGCAATTACATTTTTATATATTATAATACTTAACAAATTAATATAGAACACAGACAAACAAAATTAAACTTATTCGGATACATATTTTGATTCATATACATACAGACATACACATATATACACACATGTATATGTAAATATACACATATATACACATGTACATACACACACACGTACATACGCCCATGCGCATACACGTACATACATTTATAAAAACATAGACAATTTATGTATGTATAAATATATATTTTTTAAATTATTCCTTATTTTTTTATATTTTATTTTTGACATCCAGTAAGGTTCTCCAATCCGTGGCATGCATCAACTTTTCTGACTCCCTACGACCAATGTCATGAAAGAGCGAGGTCAACACCTTCCGTAACTTGACAACACTCCCGTCTTTCCACGATTCTGGCAAAAGGTTATGGACCTTTTTGCCTACGTTATAGTGTTGTCTCGATGCCAGAACAGTGTTGACCCCTTCACTTAGTATCAGATCCCTATTAGAGTATCATGTATTATGGTTGTGGTTGACGCTTGGGTAAATGTCTCTCTTTATGTGGGTAACCACTACCGTTCTCAATATATACTGTTGAATAATATTCAGTACTCTGAATTCTTTGAAGAGCAAGTCACTTGGATATTATTTTACTCATTTAGCCGGCAATTTAGCTAAAGTAATCAAGGACATTTCTTTCTATGACCCACGCATATCTTTTAAAAGTGTAATTAGTTAAACTTTTCATGTCACTCACATTATTAGAAATTACATTGTAAAATTTAGAAGCGAAGAAGAGTTTATGTTCTAGTTTAGTTTTACAAAGGGGTACTCTGATAAGGTTAAGTCTCTAAATGGATCGACTTCGATTAGTTATAAATAATTAAATAATTATGCTAAGACATTCAATTAAGATAAATTAACTAAACAATGTTGTTTGTGCTAATAATATTATCATGATTTCAATCTAAGAATCTTAATATTGATCACTTTCTAGGGAGTGGAATCAAGTTTGTCTGCAAATATTTAGAAAATTTTTAAATACTGTTGTCAAAAATAGCCAGTCAAAAAAAAACAATATAAACACTGAAAAATATTTACAGGCGTTGTCTAATAGGTGGAAAAATTTATTAATAAATCACACTCACACCAATAATAATAAAAAAATAAAGTTGGGAGATAGAAGAATTGAAAAATATGGATGTTAAGCAGAATGGTAAAAGCAACACAATGCGCAAAATGATTATTAGAAATGGTCATTAGCGCTATAAAATGTCTTCCATCTCGGTCGAAATACATTGCAGATTTATTTTCGTAAAAGTTTTGAGCTATCGATAATAACAATTAAATAAATTAAGATAAACATTTGTTTCAGTTTAATTGTTGTTTTAAATTTAAAAAATAACACTGCATGAATAAAAAAAAAGTTTCCATTACAATGGAACAAGTCAATACTAGAATTGTCAATTAGATATTTACCACATCGACGTGTTACCTACTCACGCTACTGTAGCAACCAAACGGCCAATGACAGTGCGCTCATGTTTCGACACGTGTCAGTCTGTTATATTGTTAATAATTCTACAGAAGCATATTGTTTTACGTCTCAGTTTAAAAAAAATATCGAAATGGAATTCAAACTCAACGGTGTTATTGCTCTGTATTTGGCTGGAAAATCGCAACCAGCCATCATTAATGGGCTACGAAATTTACATGTGGAATACAATATTTGAGTATTAGAACATTTCGCGTTACAATGATAGTGGTAGCATTAAAAAAACGCCATGGAGGTGGACATCCAAAAACAGCAACATCGACCGAAATTATTCGAAAGGTGAAGGCCAGAATTCAACGTAATCCACGACAAAGCGCAGTTCAGTTGGCGAAAAATCTCAATGTGCCTGCTCGTAGCATAAGGCGCATATTAAAAATAAACTACAATTAAAGCCCCACAGAATACAAAAAGTGTAAGTAAAAATACAAGGTTTAACGCCTGCACAAAAGGGAGTTCGCTTAGCAAAGGTGTTAAAATACTTGCACGTTGGTGGCGAGCTAGAAAATTTGGTCTTTTCTGATGAAAATTTTTTTACGGTTCAGCAATATGTAAACAAACAAAGCGATCGTGTATGGTTACAGTGAAAATTAAAAAAACAATTTAGATCAGCGAGTTGCTCTGTGAAAGCAAGCGCCTGCATCAGTGATGGTTAAAGCCGAGGTAATTGCCACAGGACGCTCACCACTCGTTTTCATTTAACAGGGCATTACGGTAAATCAGCAAATCTACCATAAAAAGATTTAAAATGATGCGTTGTTACTTTGAGCACGTAAAAAATTCGGCAGAAATCATTGAACGTTTCAACAAGACTTGGCACCATCCCATTAAGCCCGTGAAACCCAACTTTTTTTTTATTTGAAAAAGTTCTCAGCTTCATTTCATCTAAACAGTGGCCTCCATATTCTCCGGATTTAAACTCAATGGACTTTCCCATAAAATCCAATTTAGAGGCCAATGTATCAACTAAAAAATATGAGACGGTCGACGCCTTAAAGATTGCTCTTCGCCGAGAATGGGACAAAATACCACCAGCCCACATTCGTGCAGCGTGTGAAGCCTTCTTGGAGAGACTTGATGCTTTTATCCGTGTTTAAGGTGGCTACATTGAACAATAACATATTCGATAAAAAAAAAAATTTAAACGACATACTAAAGTTTTTGAATAAAAAAAACTTGACAAAATTACAGATTTTTTAATTGGTAACACTTCGAGTGCCGACCCCTGTACTCATTTAATCTGAATTGTGTGAGGTTATTTATTTATTACATCAGTTCAAACATGTCTTTTTCTTTCTATAGATCTTACTATCCGTTTTCACAAGATATTATTCTTGGTTTTGTGATGCAGACGTCCAAGTTTCCCCTCACCTCTTCTGCGGTCATCCTGGTGGTCGGTGTCCCTCTGGGATCTCGTGCATCGCAGTCCTAGGAATGCTCAATAGACCTATTTTTTCAACGTCGGCGTCGTCTCTCCAGAATCATTTTCTCAGCCTACTCCATCTCAAAATGTCCTCTATATTGTACCTTCGGTGAATCTCTTCATTTGATATCTTTTCTCAGAGGGTTTTACCTACGATAGGGCACAACGTTTTCATTTAATTCAGCCGGATGAATCTCACCCACACGATAAAGGTTTCAGCTCTTTAACTTTACAAACATCAACAGATGAAAGAATTGAAGGAATAAAGATGTTCAAATATAGGCAGAATAGTGAATGTTACACAGTGTGTAAAATGACCACTTAAACCAGCCAATGACAGGTCATAAGCCCTGAAGATGCCCAGACTTATATATTCCCTTCTCTAAAATGATCTTCATCTCTGTTGTAATAAGTACATTATCATGGAATAGCTCTTAGACGCAAGATGGAACGTACTCGTATATAGCATGGGTTGTAAGTTGTTTTCACTTTCTGCCAGTATAGTTGCATTCCACATTGAAAAGCTTTTCTCCCATCCTATATCCGAGGCCAAGAGATGTGAACACTATGATCATGTTCCTGATTAGATTAAACAATATGTACATGTAGGGGAGGGGGGGGGGTGTTATAATAATTTGATACTGTTTTGATAATGTTTTTTTTAAAACAAGCGCATTACATCATTTTTTTTTACTATTAAATTTTAAATAAACAATAACTGTAGCATGATCAATAACTATAGCACCCACCCTATGTTAAACAAAATAATAACGTATTCCCGAACTCCACGACACCAAAAACCCGTCGTTTCTTGTGTATTTTTCATTTCAAATATGATAAGAGACAAACGTTTTAGCTTGTATAATTTTCACTCTAAATGCTGTACAATTGAAATTAAACCATGTTTGTTTCTCTCCTTTTTTGACATTTTCATTTGATAATGGGACTGCAGAATATTATGGTCGCAAAAGATATGTCACTTTCATGAATATTACGGAGAAATATATTATCTCTGAATGCACACACTGAAATTTGTAATGTAATGAAGGAGATTATCATAAATGTAAATAGCCAAGAAACAAAATAATCGTTGAATATAGTTATTTTTAGAAAACAATTAAAATTATGAGGAGGATAAGAATATAAGAGCTACGTCATTCATTTTAAGTCAATGCAGTAATAATTATTGTTTTTTATTTTGTTACTCATTGAAAATAATTGCATCCAACTTAATTAGTTTATTGTGAATACAGTTGTTGGTAGAATTAATTTTGAATTATTGGTAAGGCTATTTATTTTTAAATGAACAAAACTCAGTTTGATAATGTCCTAGTGAAACGAAACGCATCATATTATAAACTCCTGTGTTATATATAAAAATAAATCCTGTATTATACATAAAAATAAATATTTAATGAAGCCCAGCTATAAATTCTTATTTTTGGATACCTCACCAATACCTCACCAAGTAAATCATATTTTTAATTACCTAAATGTAAAAAAGTCCACAATTTTACTGAACAACGTAGCAAAAAACGTTTTAGTCTCACTCCTCTGAAGCGGTCTAAGTCCTGAGTCCTGGTCCAGAGTTACGCGGTGATGGGTTGCCGTCGGCGATATGAAGTATCTTATACATGATTATTCTAAAAATGATTAGTTGTGTCTGTCATGCACGGGGACGGGCGATAGGAATCTTCCCCATCAGGGAGGGTTACCTTTCTTTTTTTTCCTTCAATCCGTCAGCGTTTAGAATCTTCTTGGGTTATCCCCGATCACTGTTTTTATCAGGTCATGGTAAATTTAATCAAAAGTTATTTGTTTGTAATATTTTTGACTTCCCTTCGTGCTGCTGCGGATATCCTAACCAATCTTCCGAACACATCCTGTGGTCTTGTCCCTTTCCCTTTCCCTTTCTCCTTCTCTGTGATTACCGAATGGAGCTTCTCGCTACTATTCGTGGCCCTGCTATAGGTCCTGTCGGATATACAGATCTGGTGGCTTCCTAAAAGAATTTCAAGGCTTTTAAAAAGTTTTGTAATCATTTCGGCGAATTGATCATGTCCAATCAATTTAATCCCAGTCAGTGAACAATTCACTTCTTTCTCTTCTCAATCCAATGAAGTACATATAATGTACTTCTGGATTACTTTCTTTCAGCACAACTATGCTAAGGCTACCAGATTTCAGAGAGCTCCTTCGGGCAGCTTTTCTCGTTTGACAACGAGCAAATTTTCCGTGTATGTGGGAACCGCCAAGGAGACTTATGTCCTCAGATGAGGTGTGCGGTATGTGGTGGGCAAGCTGTCATGCACGGGCCCGTTTCACACTTATCGTTTCAATCCACTCAGTCCGGTAAAATTAGGCTGGGTGGATACTTATTTATTATTTTCTTTTTTACTTACTCTCAATTTGTAATTAAATACCGCACCATTTAAATCCCACATTGTGAAATTTCAACCTCTCAATTCAATAACATAGAACAATGATTCCCAATTTATTGAATTAAACTATCAAATCTGCGCTCGCGAATGTAGAGCCAAATAAATATTTTAAGGGGTAACTAGGTTTCTTTTCTATTTTTACATTTTTTATTTATGAATTCTTTTAAATGATATATTCAAATTTAAAATTTTCATACATTTCAATTTTGAGGGCCATTTTCAAAGAGTTATAAATAACTCATTAGAAAATGGGAATCAGGTTGCGGTAGAGCGAGGTGCGAACCTCGTAGCTTCAATGTGTAAGTCCGCGGTAATAGCCCCGGGACCACAACTCGATTTAACTTTACGTACCTATCTATTCGTATTGTTGTATTTTTGGTTTACATATCGAAAAACAGGAAATATCCTCAATAATGTAAACAACAATAAACATACTGTTATTTATTACTAAAAAGCACTTTAGTAATTTAATTTTTATGGATAACTTACATAGTGCCATTTTTGTAATATAATTTAATATTTACACTTTCAATTGGTTATTCATTCGTATACTAACATTTTAATGTTTTTTTTTTAAATGCGAAGAGAAGGAAGTATCCTAAATAATTTTATTGGCCTTAATTATTAGATTTCCTTATACCAAGCTTAGATTAAGGAATAACTATACCCGGTATAATAAAAGGTTACACATAAAAATATTTACTATCTAGAATAACTATACCTACAAAGCTTATTCCATCATTTATTTGTTAACCTTGCATCATTTTTGCGTACATCTATGAATAAGCTGCGTGCGTATGTGCAGTTACAAATACTAACACGTTATTCGTATTAGTGATAAAACAAACTATGCAAATGTCAAACGTCTAACGGAATTTAAGACTATCAAAATCAATAATGATATTTTTTCATTGATGTATTATTTGAATATCGTGGTGTTTTACACTCTGAGTTTGTTATAAAAGAACAAGCTGAAAATAAAATATGTTTTCTGGGCGTCATGAGACTTTTAAAAGATTATATTTCATGTAAATAAAGATAGTAAATTCTTAGATACAACACCACTCATAAATTATTGACATTAGCATCGACGTTAATAATAATAATAATAAATTTTGACAATTTTTATAGCGCCGTTTTCGTGAATAATCACTTCAAGGGCGCTGTACATTATACTTAATTCTATCAGCTTACTCTTAATTACTATTCACTCACACACTAATTTTATAAATTACCCATACACATTTGTATTATGTTTGTATTCCTTTTAAGCAGTAGCACTTTTCAAATCAGGAAACGATTTCAGAAATAAATGAGTTTTTAATTTTTTTCTAAAAAGCGATTCTGTTGGTCATTAAAACAATAAATTTCATACCTAAATATGCCATCGATAAAAAAAAATTGTCGATTGAATGAATATAAATTTAAATATGTACTTACAATAAATATTTTATGTATAAATACGGCAAAACAAAACAAGGATCATTGTTAAAAAATCTGCCCAATAAAATTTATCAGAATGAAATAAGAACTTTATGTCCATTTTTACACTCGTAAAGGATATTTTACTTTAGAATCTCTGAAAAAATAGCATGTTTTATAAATTGCTTATATTTCAGATAAATACAATCCATTTTACAAAAGACGAATTTGACAGATAACGGATCGCGGGTTTATTCTAGCGCTATATCACGTTGGACCCAGGTATAAGCGTGGAATAAGTAACTATGGTCGTTATGACAGCTTTATACCAAGTATGACTTTATGCGAGATTTAAGAATTTTGAATATACCATCCTTATTCTACCACCATGCCTAGGCATAATTTTATACATGGTCTGTAAATGAGGCCTACATGTCTTTTATAAATATAGCTATTATGGATAACGTATATGGCACGATTTCCGTAATGTAATCCCTCAACGGTGCTTTACAAAGCGATTCATAAAAATGTTTTTTTTTGTATTATGGATAACTTATACAGCGCATTTGAGATTGTAATTAGCCAAGGTTTTTGAAACGAAATCATTAAGGCCCGCAGAGCTGATTATATGAGGCCCGATGGTCCGAATGAATTAGTATGTAATAATCTGTTCTTATTTTAAATGATAGATTCTTCGCTATTCAATGTTAACCGTTTACTAACCGAACTTTTTGTGTAGATATTGAATCATAAATTTTATGCGGTTTCAGTAGCATATTATTCTGAGTGACAAATTCTTCTTAATCGCATTAAGAATGCTCTGAACAAAAGAAAAATCGTGAGGCCCAAATAGGAATTATTTCGTTCAAGATCCTAACCAACCGAGGCCCGAGGCCAATCGACTGAAGCCCGGAGAAAAATAAATGTTGTCTGCTAGTTAACTTTTTTTACTTTGACAAGACTGGTTACCTTAACTTCATGTAACAGATGAACGAAAAACGCTTCATTTGGTGTTTCAATGCAGTGCTCTATGCACCACTAGGTGCGGAAATGTAAATGATGATGACGTTATTTCAATGTTTTTTTTTTACCATCATAGGCCAAAAGATCCAATTACAGTTGTGAATAACGGCACATATTTTGTTTATCTCTGCCTAACTTAAAAAATAAAGTGACCAACCTATTTTTATCAAAACGAGCGAATCAACTTCAAGAGACTGGGTTAGAATAGTTATAATTTGATTGATTATTGTATAATTACTTTAAAATATGTATGTATTTCAAGTTATTTATAATATCTATAGTACGAGTATATTAATATATCATACTCGATTTTTTTATGTTTTTATTTTTAAGCACTCTTTAAACCACATATATGTAAATGGCAGAAATGCCGTATATAAATAAATAACACCCAAGCTTGAGAAAATTCACATAAAAAAATTGTGTTCCCATCGGGAATCGATCCCGGAACCCTCTGTGCGTGAGTCAAGTATTATCTTAGCTATTATAGTTTTGCAGATACAGCAAAAAATTAATTTAATTCCAAGATTTAAATAACCAACATGCAAACGCTACATACATAAATATTAGCTGTGTGCAAATAATTTTTTAATTCTTTTAAAACTGTAATAAAACCCTAGATTAATAAATGTAAGCTTGTGTAAGATCGGCTAAGCTGAGCTTGGTACATGTGACAAGCTTAAATTAAATCAATTCAGCACTCAATGGAACTATAGTACATTAGCGCTTAATTTAAAATGAACCATCCGCCGCGGTGTCAGTTAACCCTTAAGAGGATCTGCGCCGGAGATTAGTGCCAGGATGTCAGCCCCCAATACGACCCGCCCCCGCCCCCGCCCCCAGTTGAGGGAGACACACGAGGATGTTTCACCTGCAGCCCATGAATTATGTATCCGGAAAAATCCCCGAGCGAAATGGCGGCTGATAAACTCGATGCGCTGTGTCGCATGACCTTGATTTTGCTCCTAAATCAGCTTGCGTTTGGCGTTTTACGCCCGTCATTTTTCTCGGCTAAATGCTTGGTTTGTTTTTATTCACCACATATAACGTGAAAAATAACGCCAATTTTCTTTTCTAGTTAAATGGTGTTTTAACATAAATAAAATGTATTTTTATTCAAAAATTCACGTTGATTTCCGCAAATTAGCCCTTAAACAAACACTGGATTGACATTTTACGCTCATCATTTTTTTTTTGTCGTTAACGCTTTTTTTGTATTAATCATCTCAGATATCGTGATTAAAATAATAAGTGAAAACAAGTGACAACAAAGCCGTAAGGCTGAATATTCAAAGAACGATTCAAAAATATAAACATCATACTCATAGGATTTTTTTCCTCCTCAAATGTTCTACCATCATCATAATTCCCTTACCGCACTCAGTGTGCAAAAGGTACTGCATTATTTAACAAAATTCAGCGTAGTCCTTTGCGATTTTAAAACGCGCGGTAGTTTTCCCGCAACAATATAATTGCGCGCACCCGCGAGTTAAAAATCGCAGCGGTTAAATAATTGTAGCCTGCTACATTTTTAACGCGGTGCGGTACCCGCAAACAAAATTGTAATATATGAACAAGTATTAGCATGCGCGCACTTGCGGGTAAACTCCCGCAGCTGGCCAGTGTTATCCCTACTGTCCAAGCTTAAACACATGTCACACAGCATAATGTCTTCCCTGGAATCGCTATCAAGTGATGAGGATTTAATACCTTGGCGTTTTATTGATGGGCTCACAATTTCAAATAATTGATCAAATGTTTTCATCATCATTCAATAATAATAAAAACCGGGTTGTGGTAGTACTGTGGACTTACGGGCCAAAGGTCTAAGGTTTAAATCCACCTCTACCACAACATAATTTCCATTTTCCCAGTACAAGTTATTTATGGCTTTTAGGAAATGGTATGAAAATTAAAACATTTTAGTAAATAATAAGAACTCGAGTGTTTAAAAAAAAAAAAGTTTTTTATACATGTTCATAGAATCTACATTCATTCAAATGACCGTATATTATGATATATTGTTTTATTTTTTCAATTAATTAAAGGACCTGATGCAAACTGTTTTTCTATTAAAAAATAACGTACATAATCGTATGTATTTCATACGATAGTTTTGA
Source organism: Micrasema longulum (assembly GCF_059751315.1). NCBI lineage: Eukaryota > Metazoa > Arthropoda > Insecta > Trichoptera > Brachycentridae > Micrasema > Micrasema longulum. The sequence continues at coordinate 196,084 of NW_028278200.1, forward strand.
ATATTTTTTAATAATTACGATTGAATCAAATTTTTGTCCACGTTGAAAACTCAAAAAGAATGTGATAAAAAAAATATAACGCATACTTTTTGACCTCTTAAATACTTATTTCTAGACGATCCATTCATTTTTAACAAAACGTTAAAAAAAATTGTGTGTGCAAAGCAAACAAAACCCGTACGCGGGCCAAAGTGTGACGGCATAATGAATTGTAACTGATATAAACGATAGCCGGCGTTCTCCCCTCAAAACAGTCGTTCGTGTTAATACCATAGTTTACGGCGCATATTCGTGAAACATAAAATTGTTTAAGGAATTTTTCTTTTTTTAAAAGATACTAAAATTTTGAATACAGGGATTTAAAGTTATTGCAATTGTCTACACGTTACTATTGAAAATCTAAAATTTTGTTGGGGTACGATAGTATACGTAGATGTCATCGAGATGTCCGGTGTATATTCGTAGGGTAATTTATTCGTCATTAGTATCTTTGAACACTGGCTGACTTTGGATTGGTGATTGAATCGCATAATAATTCATCGTTATGTTGTACCAAGTGCCGTAATATGCAGGGGACCAAATTGATTTAGACATTCTCAAAGCAAGACTTGTCATAAACCACAAGTGATGAGTGATTGCTAGAATTCTCTAACTATGTAACTTGGATTTGCTATAATTATGTACAGTGAGAATAATTATTGCAACTAGAACTGACGCAGTCAAGGATATATTAGAATTAATAGCATCCATTTTAGCTATTAATATCAACCATCTGAATTTTAAACCAATTTCATCTTAAATATGAATTTCGTAACAAAGCAAAAGCTAAAAATTAAATATAATTTAGCAATTTTTATTCATAAAAGAGAGGTTAATTGAAATAAAATTACAATCAAATTTAACCGACAATTCCATAAATACGATACCAGAGATAAATAAGATAAGTTTAAGAGAAAAACTCAAAACACTCGTACAAAGAATTAAAATTGTTCAATGAGTTACTAGAAGAAATCTAAGAAATGGAAAGCCATGAAATATTTTAAATTAAATGAGGAACTTCAGCTCCACGGGAAACGGAATGTTTTATGGGGGTGGTAAAAATTAGAGCATTTCATGATTGTATGGAACAGTTTCTTGAAAATGTTCGATTTTTTTTTACATATTTAAATAGAAACGCACTTCTTTGAACGACGTCATATGAACCAACCAATGATATTAGAGCTGTGAAGGATATCCGGTTTGCTTTTTGTAAACTAATTAATTTATAATTGAATTCGATTCAGTGATCGTTTGAAAGAAGACAATTTGTTATCAAAGAAATCAAGACTGGGATGTTTGTTTGCAGAGCTAAGATTTTTGGGCACAGGAGAATGAAAACCATAGTTAGTTTTGTGGTTATCGGTATGAAAGAGTAAGTTTTGTCTGAGGTTTCTAGTTGGGATATTTAATTTTATTCGGAGATCAGTAGTTCCCGCGCATCAAAGAGTGAGTTGAGAATTTTGAATAGGACAAGAAGGTCGAATTTATTTCGACGGTCTTGACGAGAAGATATATTTAAGCTAGTTTCTAACTCATTATACGTATATTGATTTCTGGATAAGAACCTCCAGCCTATCGTTTTTAAAAATCGATGTTGAACTGATTCAATATTTTTTTATGTAAAAATTATAATATGGAGACCACATAACAAAAGAATACTCGATATGCAGGGAATTTTAAATTTTTGGTAGTATTAAAAATATAAGAAGTTTGATGAATTTATAAAAATACATTGTTGAATGTATGTCACGTGGTCTAGTGGTTAATATGTTTGCCTATCATGTAAGAGGTCTCTGGTTCGATTCTTGACATAGTTGACTTAAATGATGATTAAAATGCCGTTTTTACACTAGAATACTTGTATTTACATTACAAAAGCATGTTTTAAAAAAACACAATAAATTATTAAGGCCCAGCATAAAACTTAGTCCATAAAAACAACAGTAAAAAAAGACGAATAAGTCACTAACACACATTATGATACATTGTTAGAGAATAAGAGTTAAAAACTGGTAATTCCAGCATGGAAACGATTAACTTTTCTCAGTAGGCTGTTCAACAAACTAATTTTTCTCCCCACAGGCATCATCAACGGTATATTTGTCCTGCATTCAGGAAGAACAAATGGTCTGTGTTTCTTAGCTTTTAAATAGTTGCTTGTTACAAATAATTTATGGGCGGCAAAATATTGTTCCCGTAATAAAAATATAAAAAAACCCCGTAATAAAAAAACCCGTTCAGAAGTTTAAAGGCCATCGTAAGCAAGGCAATGCTCCCTTTAGCCAGCAAACTTGTGATACCAAGCACACCTAAAAGTAACAATAATAAGAACTGCAATGGGTTGTATCCATAAAATCTTATAAACAGGTAAAGAAGAAAGGTCTTTTGCATTATCTCCACCATTAGTGAGTAATTGGTTTCTTCAAACCACTATACCACCGCACCACTCTCTTGAATTCTAAGCACTAAATTTGTATCCAAAAGTTTGATGGTATTCAATTCTTAACTTGTTAATATTGAAATATAGTTTATTATCCTTACTCCGGTTAAGAATTTCATTGACATCCTGTTGCATCATTGCGCAGTCGTTAACGGGAAAAATATGATAATATAATTTAACATCATTAGCAAAAAGGAAATTCTGAAAATCTTATGAATATCATTTATAAATAAACAATAAAGTAGCGGCCCTGAATTTGAGCCCTGTGGTAGGGGAGAGTTGGATATTGGCGAGCCCCTAAGGTATATTGCATTTTGCAACCACAACTGAAGAGATATTCTAATTTTGATTACATTTATAGGTACATACATCTATTAACTCTAATAAAATAAAGGAAAATAATGGAAAAATAGTTGTTAGGTAAGTTTTCTATGAAAAAACAGAAACGTCATCAAAGCGCGGTATTATCAAAGCGGTAACTTAATATCTTTCACACTTTTAAGAGTCCAGAGTTAGATAATGACGAAAAATTTGAGATTTAAATGCTGTAAATAGTAATCTTCATATTTTTAATAACCAAAATAAAGATTTGTGTAAATTTTTTAAAAATAATTTTTAATCATTAAAAATATATTTCATTCTAATACCTTCTATCGACCCTCAGAATATAAAACCCAATATGTGGTCGCGTGCGATAAAAAAGTTTTTTTGCACACGCTGCGCTGCTTCAAACTTTTATTTGGAAAAAGTTTCACGAATCTTTTATTTTTGAATTTTTAGGAAAAATTTAAAAATCGAAATATAGCGACCGAATTCAAATGTTTTTGAGTAATGTTTGCTCGTCTCTTTCCTGAGTAAAGGTAGCTTGGACAAAAAAAACTAAACACATTCTAGCAGATTATATATTTTTAGGTATGTGCATGCTATTTGGTAAGAATAACATTTGTAGTGTTAGTTTATTTTAAGTATTGACAAAGAAACAGTCGTGTTTTAAAACCGGTCAAGGGAACAAATTTATTTAGTGGTTTTGCTGAAAGAAAAGTTTTAGAAAAATGAAACGAAATATTTTTTTAACATAGAAAGTCACAAAGTAAGTGCCTTAAATAATTATTTTAAAAAAATAAATTATTTGAGTTTTATAACCACTTAGACAAAGATATTTAATTTGCCTTTGAACGTGAAATGTTTTACTGTATCAGCATTGCCATCCTCCATCAAGATAAAACCGGTAAATACTGAAAAAAAAATCGGAAAGTTCCAGTAGATTCGTTAGTGACTAGAACAGTTTTACAAATATGAATTCAACTGTTACTTGTAACGAGCCATACTGCAAAAAAATTTATTGTAGAAAAAAATTCACATTTTATTAGTTTTAATGCTTTATAAACTGTTTTTTTTATGAAACAGTTTCACATATTAAAAACAGTTGCAACCAGCGCGGCATGGGAAGGGTGTGGGATGCTGATATGTCATTAAAATTGCCGATTTTAAGTGTTTATGTGTATGCTCCCGAAATCGGTAGAGTTGGTAACACTGTACTGAGTATTACGTTGCACTAGCGTTCATACAAATATCATCTAATGCCGAGTGCATACTTGCACACTTTGGTACGTAAAGCTTGATTGAATACAAACAATAATTGATTCATCTTTCGTCTTGAGGTTATGTATATGTACACAACGATATATCCTTAATTGCAATGTGTACTCCAAAATTGAAGTATTGCATTAATTACACAGCCTTATTCGCCCCGGATGGTGCATAAGTTACTGCATCGGTAAATCATGAGCAGTGAAACTCGAACACCTGTTAGATGAAGGTAAGGGGATCGGTGTTATGCTTCAGGTGCCGGTCTAGGTATAGTAAAATATTGCGACGTAAGATTTGGATAATATGTTTAAAATACTAATGATATTTTCAATAAAAATCTCCTGCCTTTATTTGAAAAAAACTCTTCTTTCCTGAATCCTCTTCCGGTCTCCTTCCAAACACATATCTGATCCCACTTTCCTCATCATGTTATATGCATAACTTAAATATTTCTACTAAGATAAGCTCTATCTGCCTAAAAAAAAACAGCTGAAATTTGAAAAAAAAAGTGTTTTTTTGGGTTTTATATTTTTTTAAAACATATTTCAGCTGATTTTTCCTTTAACTGTCTTTAGTAATAAGCCCGACAAAGTTCATAATTTTTTGTAATTTAAATTTTAAATAAATTCTTTTTTAAAATTAAAAAATCAATGTAAAACATGCATGTTAGCTTTAAAACAAATATGAACGATGCGTCACTATAAAATAAGCATTTTGGTATATACATTTGTGACGATATCGATAGTAAGGAGTTATACGTTATATTATACAAAACTTTTTCTAACCAAAAATTCTCAGTTCAGAAAAAAAGTATTATCGGTTACTGGCTGCCAGCCAACTATAGATTGATTGCACAAAAGTACCTACAAGCTTGAAAAATATCGGTTATCAAATAAATTAAGCTTTATTATGTCATCATCCTTTTTATATCCAAATCAAGTGGTGCATAGGATAGCTGCAATAGTTAACCAAATGCGCCATATTTCAATCATCTATTAAATAAATGTAGGGTGTAAAGTTAAACGCTTCAGGTGCCATTCTTAGAACAACGATACATTTCAGTTTAAACGCCAGTGGGGGTCAAAGTCAATTGATCAATGACACATGCATGTGCATAATGATTTTACCTGAAATATAAAGCAACGATCTAAGACGTAAGTTAGCATTTTCCATTAAATACAATACATTATATTCTGCAAGATCAACAGTAATGCACATACCATGACGTTAACTAAATAACGAAATCAGATGAAATATTAAGAGCAACGTCTTGGAGTACATTAACTTCATTCCCGTCATAAAGACATGAAGAATAAACAATGCCACAAGGCGTGGTAAAATCAGTTAGCTCAACTCAGCCGTGCAGCATATCAATCAGCTTATCCCAGTCACGCAGCAAGTCAGCCAGTTCCAGCATGTAGCCCAAGTGCAGTCACTTCAACTCATCATCGCTGTGTTTTCGCGCTTCACAACTAGTGCTGTATCTTATTCGCCATGTAATAAAAACACGCATTTAACGCTTACTTTATTTTTTCTGTCAATTTTAAACTGGGAACTCCAACCTCCGCAACAAGTAAAATCCAATGCAATCTTTAAAATCATGATTTAACGAACGACTTGCTAGGAATTGAACTCAGGACCTCAAAAATCGCAGGCAAAAGCACCAACCACTTCATATCGAGGTGGAATTTTCTCTACTCGTTTTTTTTTTCAAGATTTTTACCTGAGAGTAGCTATCAAGCACACGTCCAGGGTTTTGAATCTATTTCATACACAGAACTATATTCTTCATCCACCTGGATACATGATAAATTATGTCAACATTAGAAATTGTCCGCTTGATGTGAATTTTGTGTTTGGCCGGTTTTCCTTTCGGTCATTTTGAAAGTTGCTGAAAATATTTTTGTCACGTTTTCTCGGTCCGGCGAACAATGGGGCTGGGCGCTGATACGGAATCATTCATCATTGTCGACCAACAGATTTATGTACTCGTGAGAATCGGCAGTGCACGACACTAGCCCGTTCGACAAACATATCATCTCTTTGCTTAGGGAAAGTATTATTAAATAATTTATTGAGGAAGTTTGACTGCGCTCGATACTAATGCGGGAAATTTTGTAACAAATGATTTATGGTTTGTTTCACGTGATTTTAAAAAGGTTGTCCAGCAAATACTACTGTTGCGTTGCGAAAATAAACTGAGGATTACACAAAAAGGGGGGAGCATATCTTGTTTACAAAAAAAAAGAAAATTAATTTTAAAAAAAATGTCTTATTAAATTATCAATTACACACAAAATGAAAAAAATATTTATAATTCGAGTGTTTAAACCTTTTTTAAAACTTAAAGATAAGTTGATACCTTGAATCTGTCCCCCACTTCGAATCAAAATACAAAAATGTAACTACCGCCTAAAGGATTATAATTATTATAAAAAAATCATAATATGCTCTTTTCACTCAAAATAAATTATTGTTTGTAGCAAAAAGAGGACAGATCCAGATCTGCTTCCATTTTACACCGTATTGCATTTTACATGGTGGTAAATTAAAATTTTGCAATAACTCGTTTGGTTTTTTAACAAAATTGACTCTTTTACGTTAAGATAGATATATTATGTTGCCCTTTTAAGGAATATTTTTATGTTTTTTAAATATTTTTTATTTCCTATTTAATAACTATAAAACAAAAAAAATACCTTTTAATATTTTACAGAATATTTTATTTTCTCTTTTTCATATTACAAAAATATTATACCTGTCTCTTTATTATAGGAGCGAAAATTCATAAACATTTCTTGTATACCCACGAACAGGCCATGCCTTTGTGGGGTTTTTTGTTTACTATTTTTACTGTAAATATGTATTTCATTACTATATAATTATACTCTGTTTTACCTCTTATGTATATTGTTAAAAAAAACAAAACAAAAAAAAAAAAAAAAGTGAGCAAAAAAGTGTGATGCCAAAAAATGGAACTGAAAGGTCCTTAATTGCAACCATACTGAAATCTACTGCCACACTTTTCAAAACTTTTGTAATATAATTTTGAGAACCTGGTCAGCACCATGTGAAAGAACTGATAAGCTAATAAGGCGGCCTCCGTGGTATAGTGGTCAAGAGGCTTGACTCACGCACGGAAGGTTCCGGGTTCGATTCCCGGTGAGAACACAAAAATTAAAAATATGATTTTTCTCAAGCCTGGTTTTTCTGTAATGCAATTCACCACTGTAATTGGGCCTCCTGGCCTGTTGTGGTGCAAAAAAAAATGAAATGAAATAAAAGGATATTCGCAAAGTTTTGCTTTTGACCCAATAAAGCTTAGCCGAAATCAAGTGAGGGTCACTAGAGCCCTAACAGGGCACTGCAGATTGAACAAACACCTTGCTAGAATGAACCTTTCCGAAACTTCTTTATTTATGTTCTGCAGTGCAGATGAGGAAACACATATACACATTCTATGTGAATGTGATGCTTTACATCATAAAGGGAGCCTCATCCTCGGGGGACCACTGGGTTAAACCTGAGAATGTTAACAAGCTCACCCCCTAAAACTATTATCGTTAACAATAATTGAGAGTGACGTCTAAGAATTTTTTTAACATTTATTTTCAATCATTCGCTTAAAATTACAATGGTTTTCTTAGCGAAAAAATCCTACGAACAATTTGAAATGTCATCTAAAGCGTTAGACTGATCATCCTTCCATGTAGCATGTAATCAAGGTACGCTAAATAAGGTGTACCTTTGCAGTGCTCTATGCACCACCATGTATGGATAAATGTATTATACTATACTAAATGTTATTAAATCTTTGTAAATAATCACTTACCGACTTTTCAATGTCCGCCGGCTTCGAGACGTACCAGTTTCTTCGCCAGGACACCAATTAAACTAACATGCAAAACCCACTATACACCTTTGTTGTATAAAAATATAAAACCAATACAACGTGCATTTTAATAAGCACAAACACTGAAAAGAGTCAAAATCTTACGTATAAATAATAAAAGATTAAAAGTAAATAATATGGAAATATTTTAAATTTATTTCAACAGAAAGGGAAAACATTTTTTAGAAGGGGATATGGAAGTCTAGCTATTTACAAGGCTTATGACCTGTCATTGGCTGGTTTAAGTGGCTACTTTACACACTGTGTAACATTCACCATTCTGCCCATGTTTGAACATCCACATTTCCTTAACTCTTCCATCTGTTGACTTTTGTGAAGTAAAAGAGCTGAAACCTTTATCACGTGGGTGAGATTCACGCCTAGACTTCCATATTCTCTTCTCAAAAATGTTTTCCCTCTCTGTTGAAATAAATTTAAATATGAACAACTCCCTAGAGAGGAAATCCAGCCAGTCTGCAAGCATTTGGACATAATCAAACATTGTTGAATATGGAAATATTTCACATCGGGAAAGTTTTTAAAAATATTGTTACTTTGATCAATTTACATAAGTTTATTGTACATTATTTGAGACATAGGTATAACAACAATCAAGCAACTTTTCAATTTAGCCCATAAAACGATGTTCCGTTGTAATAGTCACCCTATAACGATTAAACTCACAGTACTTCTTTTTCTCAAAACAGAAAACATTTTTAAAACCTAATCAGTGCATGTGCTTATAAAAATGCATGTCGTGTTAGCTTTATATTTCTGTGCAACAACTATAGTGAAGGTGTAAAGTAGGTTTTGGATGTTGGTTTAATTGGTGTCCTGACGAAGAGACGGGTACGTCTCAAAACCGCTTGACATAAAAAGTCGGTAAGTGGTTAAATACTTATAATTAAAATAATGATAACATTTCATTTAAATTTGCCATTATTTCTTAACGACTTTCCTATCATAGGATTATTATTACAAAATTAATTTATATTCTATTAGAATTGATCTTTATTGAACGCACTATGTTTTCAATTATAATTTTTACATTTATTTGACGTTTAATTTGAACTTATTTTTAATTTTAACCTGAAACTTAATAAATGTCTTCGATTTAATGTTTTCAAAGCCTTTGATACATTCAATATAAAAAGGGTTCCTTGAATTAAAATTTTCTTGACATAGTGTGATAGAAAATTTAAAATGCTTTTCAAAACAAAAAGTATTCACAAATTGAAAAAAGGTTAACGCTCTTTCTTCAATTTATGTTTTCAATTCTAAGTAGTCAAATCGAATGAAAAGTGTTTTCGTGTTAGAAATTTGAAATTACGTCGGAAAAAATGACTGAAATAAATGAATGAATATACTCTTTAAGATATTTTTTTTAAAAATCCAATGAAATAAATCCAAAATAAAAAGTCATTTTAATGAGTAATAACAAAGTATTAATTTGGAAATGTTGCTTGATGTTTTGACCATCTCGTGATTTGCGTGTTTGTTTACCATTTTAGTGGTCTCAGGTTTGAATATTTCCATTTTTATTTAAAGAGGGTTTTTTATTGCAATGTCTCAACTCGTACTGTAATTGAAGTGATCAAATGATCATCTGACATTTGTGCAAAAATGTATTGCTGTATGTAACGGTGATAATGTTTTGTAAATGATAGAAGTTTAATTTTGGATGATAGTAAATTGTACTGGTAAAATCACTTTTTACTGTAATCATACTACAACAGAGTTTGAGAACATTTCTGTGGCTTGGATCTAAAAGAGCCAGTTTCAGATTGAACTATTTTCTTGTCAACATTTTGTATATGGTCGATGTCAATTTCAAACAAACACGTGTTTAATTATTTTATATGTACATACAGTACTTTTTATTCATATTTGTTATCAACCACGTCAAACAGTTCTTTATAACACAACAACATTGTTGAAAAGTTCCTCTCCCGTAACATTCTGATTAACGACATCGGTCCTTTTGGACCATAGTCACAAACTTAAGAAAATGAAATATGGAAGTCTAGGCATTCACAGGGTTTATGGCACGCTATTGGCTGGTTGAAGTTGCCTTTAGCTATTAAATTATATATGAAATTAATGAAGAAATAACTTAACATTTATTTTAACGAGTGCAATAATTTAATGTTTCCATCCTATTATTTTGATAGGAAAGTGGTTCTTTTTTACTTTTTCCATAATGCCTTTTCTCATAAAATTGGTCCAGCATCCAAGATGTGAGATATATCTATTTCTAAAACAATTTAAAACAGTCTTTGGATTATTGTTGATGAAATGAGTTGGTTTTTTGAACCGAAAAAGATTAATTTAAAAAAATTCTAAAATCGTTCTCCACCATATTCTCACAATGACTTGAATTAATTACAATATTTGAGTTTTTCCAAATCTTTGCTGACAAAACACTGGATTTTACTCCCTCGATAGCCATTTAGATTAACAAATTACAACAGGGATCGAAAATACCTAAAAGAAGGTCTCCCTTCTTTAAAGTATTCTAAAATCCAGTTTTTTGTATGCTACAAACATTTGAACAAACTCAATAATTGTAATAAAACCAACTGGTCCAAAAAAAAGTTTAAAAATTAGAAAATTGTTTTCAGGCTTTGCCTAGTATGTGAAATAACTCAGTAAGAAAAATTTCTTTACAACAATAAAGGTTTCAGCTCTTTAACTTCACTCAAATCAACAAATGGAAGAAATATGGATGTTCAAACATAGGAAAAATGGTGGATGTTACACAATGTGTAAAGTGGCCACTCAAACCAGCCAATGACTGGCCATAACCCTTGTAAATGCCCAGACTTCCATATTCCCTTCTTTAATGTATTCTTCACCCCTGTTGTAATTTGTTACTTTAATTAACGTTGTAGCATTTTTCTTCGCTTCTTGTTTTTACCATGTAAAACACGCCAGCTCTTGAAAATGCCGCAAGCAAGCAGATGTTTATCTGGTTTTTACTTGTGCACTTTGATGAGGCGCAGCAACTTGAGTAAGTTATGATGTATGCGTTGAAGTAGCAACACTTGGTTTTCGTCGAGTACACTTTTGCAGAGCTACAGAGTGGGGATTTTAAACACGTTTTAACTGAACAGTGTTTTGAATATACAGTTTTTTTTTTATTAAAAACTGAATTTGTTTATTAAATACAAATTTATTTGTTCAATAATGAAAAAAGGGAAATAAAATTATCTCCTAAACAAGCAGTCACAATTTCGAGACATTAACATTCCTAATTTGTTAAAATCTCTGTCTCTTATTTCGTTTTACTTTTAAACAAATAATGCCTTATTTATAAACATTCCTGAAAAGAGTCTCAAATTATTATTCTTTACATTTTCATTGTAAAAAAATATAACTTCTAAGTAAATAATTTTGTTCGAGGCATAGAACAACACATCAGTGAAAGCATGTCAAAAATAGTTATTAGAAAAAATCATAAATAACATAAAACTTGTTATATATTGAATTGGGGTTTATCTTTTAGAATTTCAATAAGAATTAAATGTTAAATCAGACACTGATTTAAGGTCAATTTTTTTTTTTTACAAAACACGGTCAATTTTTTTTTGCCTTATTAAGGCATTTCCAAACGAGTGTCATCGTTGGTTCTGATATTGACGCTTCTGTAAAGTTGCTACATGTCGCTTGGTAACTTTTTCCTTTCCTACGTCGATATATTTTAATAAAGCGAAACCATTGTTTAGTTTTTTCAACAAAATAAAAGTAGCCCCAAATCAATGTTTGAATTAATATTAAAGTCTTAAATTTGTTACATTGTATGCAAACAAACCGATGTTTTATTTGAGTGTCTGCCTACGTAGATATTCCTGTACACAAAGCATATTTGTAATTTAACGTTCGTAAGTCGCAACTAACTTAAGGACTTAGGAAATAAGAGAGGAGTATCGGAAATTGCTTTTACACTTCATTTGACGAGAGAACTTTGTGAAGTTAATTAGGAGCAGTTTGGAGCGCTATATTTTCACCAATCAAAAGTTCAGTCTTATTTATTACAGTTTACTCGATATTACGCTGAGATTTTTTACAGAATTGCAGTATAAAAATTATTACAAAGCAATAAAGAAAAAGTACGTTTGGGTATTTATAATATTATTTTGAAACGTAGCTACAAACGATTTCTTAAGTATGTTTTTATAACAATATCTTAATTATGCATGAATAATGAACGCAGTTCGATTTCATAATAAAATAAAATCAAATAATAAAAAGTTATAAATATATAGGTTAAGAAAAAGTAATTTCGTATTATTCGTTTTATTTAAATGCTTTATAAAAGTGTTAAAATCATCAGATTTAAGTCAAATATGCGTCGTTCTGTTTGATAACTTGTTGTCAACGGGAATTCAATTTTATAATGCCTCTTTTGAAGAAGCCCTTGTCCCTATTGGCAAAAAACTTGGACAAATAATTTTCACAGGCCTCTTTTGAGGCAAAATTTGTACCCCCAAGCGCGTGGGCCATAGACAGAAACAGATAATAGTCACCATGGTGCCAGGTTCACACTATAGGATGGATGCATAAGAACTTCCCATCCAAGCTACCGCAGCTTCTGGCGCGTCATCAAAGATGTGTGGGGCCTAGCATTGTCCTGAGGAAATACTATTTTCCTCTTATTTACCAATGCTGGTCATTTTCGTTAGATCGCCAGCTTCAAACGGTCCAGTTATTCACAGTAGAAGGAAGAATTGAGCGTTTGGCTATAGAGGGGAAGCTCATACTAGAGTATTCCCTGCCAATCCCACCAAACACACAGCAACACCTTCCTGGCCGTCAGTCCTGGCTTAACCACGGTCTGGGCCACATTGTTGGCTGTCGACCACGATCTTTGTCGCTTGACATTGTCGTAAGTGACCCGTTTTTAATCACCAGTTACCATCCGCTTCAGAAATAGGTCAATTTTGTTGCGATTCATCAGCAATTCGCAGATGGAAATTCAGTCCATGAGGTTTTTTATTGTCAGCTCATGTGGCACCAAAACATCGAAATTTAATGATCGATATTCAGCTTCTAGACGATGCTACGACTGTTAACATGACGGTTTATCTCGATATTTTCCCACAGGTATGCCAAAGCGTGGTGCATCATTCACCTTCACTACACCAAAACAAAATCACTCGAACTACTGTTGTGCAGCACGAACCAAAAGAGTATCGGCCTCAGTTACATGATAATTTTTTCTAGTCGATTTCGATGCGTTTTTCCTTTTCAGGTAGTAAAAATGTAAAATATGGCGAATTTTTTCCTTCAAGACCTCCATACTCGACGCATGATAGTTCACGACTGAACCGACTAAGTGCAATACGGTCAAAAAAGCGTTTATAGTATACACTCACACCTTTTTAACGCCGTATTGGATAATCCGATGTAAGTAGTACTGAACGAGATATACTTAGTTGGAAAAAAGGGGAAAATACGAAATTACTTTTTCCCCAACCTAATATGTGTAGCCCATATTAAAAACCTGTATATTAATGGATTTGAAATTTTCAAATTTATCAAAAAACCGAAATCTCGGGACATTGAAAGAATTGTTCTTTTAAATAATGTTATAATAATAGTTAGGAATAATCCTTACTGAAATAGTTTTTGTTTTTCTGTTGAACAATTCTAATTTTGTAACATTGTAGGATGTTGAATATTACGGTGTATGTATTATGCTTCTTCAAGCGGCAATTGGGTACTCAGTGTTGAATTATTCAGGAGAATTCATAAATAAGATTGCTTCTACAATAATATAAACTTTTACTCAAAAATAAATTAGACATGAAACATGATTGTTAGTTTAAGTAATCAAATGTTTTTCCTGATGTTGTAACAGATTGCATAATTTTATTATTATTCAATGACCCAGTTAACACCGCTGAATTTAATATTTTTTATTACTTCATAAACGGTCCTTGGTACCTTTTATATAATAGAGCAAATTTATTTTTGTATAAAAACATAAAATCAAATCTGGCATATGAAATGAAGAAATGTCAACATAAAGATACAAATAATGAATAGTAAAAATAATAATCTATGGCTATCGGTTTTTCGTTGAACAGCTTCTAAAACCAAATTAGCCTTGTTAATTTTTTATAAAACTGTAATATTTTATAATTTTTTCCCCATCTATATTTTTCAATAATCTTGTCCGCTTAAAAATAAAGAAAAATATCGTTGCACGGGATAACCCAAAAAATTATGGATTTTCTTTAGGCAGATTAATTAATACCCGTGGTAAAAAAACAGCTGAATGAAAGAAAAAAATGTAATTTAACAAATAGACAGTCTGGTTTCAGGAATAAATATGCACCTGAAACTGCTGTAAATCTGATAATAAATGATTGGAAAATGACGTTGTGGTAGTTTTTAACCTGAAAAAGGCTTTTGAGACAGTCGATAGGGAAACAACATAGTTGTAGGAACGGAAAAACTGTTCTGTTTGAGAAATATTTGAATAATAGGAATCAAACAACAAAATTTGAGGATTCAATAAAAAAAAACGAAAAAAACAATACCGTTTATTTTGTATATGAATAATAATAAGAAAGCAAATGTGAAATAAGACTTTTTGCAGGCAATACTTTGATAATGTCACGGGAAGTAGTCTGTTATACTGTGTGAATATAATGCAGAGAGAATGGAATAGAACTTCCAACGGTTTAAATGTAAATAAACTTAAATTATACGTTTTAAAAAATAAATTCATTATTATCAGGAATTTTTAGGAAGACGGACAAATTTTAAAAACATATGATAATTGATCGATAAAATAAAGTATTTAGGGACAATTAATAATAAAATAAACTTTGGGCCTTGAAAAAAAATGAAAAAAAGTAGGATTCTTAGGATGAATCAAACAAAAATTACATATTAATTCAAGTAAACTATTTCAATCTATTGTAATTCCACACTTGAACACTTGAGCTCTACTGTCCTGCTTCTAGGGAACGATGAAGAATTGAAAACAATTCAAGTTTCACAGAACAGGGAATGCGAGTGGTATTATGGTGTGGTCCATATACCGGGATGAAATTTATGTTAAAGAAATTAAATATTATGAATATTAAAAATGGAGTTCTGTTAAATATTCTGAATTTTATTTATAAGTTGAAAAATTGGTTTCGTTGGTACATGATGAAAATTTTACAATACGAACGAGAAGTGGAGGTGATTTCAGGTTTCTTAAAGTGAAACAGACTGAGACTCAAAACAGCCTTTAGTATGAAGGTTCAAAAATGTTGAATGATTTGCCAGAAAGCCCCAGGAAAGCTGGTAGATCTCCAGTTTTTGAGCAAAATGTTATTTGTATTTTAAACCGGATTGGGGTTCTATGGTAGTATTGTGGACTCACGGACCAAAGATCCCAGGTTCAAATCCCACTCTACCGCAACTCGATTCCCATTTTTACAGCTCAATTTATTTACGACTTTTAGGAAATGGTCTAAAAATTTTAATATTTGAGTAATATAAAATAAGAAATTTAGCATATCTCCTTTTTTTTTTAAATAACGGAAAAAGATAATTAATTTGTGAATTATGTAGTTTTTTTTTATATATTTGATTTAGGTATATTAAGTTGAATTATCAATTTATTCTATTGTTTTACTAGTTATTAAATTTAACTTAATACGCAGATTTGCCATGTCAACAAATAAATAAATAAAAAATAATTTTGGATTCGTATATGGTCCCAAAACTGTATACTATATATTATCAATCCGTCGTTGCATTTTATATAAATCCCATACTTACATATTAGGCCGTTATTATTTTATTAAAAACCTTTAATTTATATTCCGCATCAGTACTCGACTCAAAGTAAAGCGCAAATGCCAATTATCTATGATTATTAATTTTCGAGAAACACCGTACGTCAAAATACATTATTTATTTGTAAGCGTCTAATTCCAAGAGCTTAGACGAATGGATCTGACTAACAAAGCGCATTAAGGACACAACATGTTACGCTCATCCCAAATACCCGATATAAATCCCAGCTGGCGCGCACCGTGATAAAGCATTTACGAAGTGGACTACCCACTTCCCACTAGATATCAAACTACTTCGTTATGTTCGGAGAATTTCAGTAAAGAAGGAACTCTATTTTACCGCAACACGTGTATCCCTCTACTGACTACGCTTATATTATAGTGCCGCACGTAGTTGAATCTCTCCACCGCTGTGTCAATAAAAAAACACGCCGTGTATGAAATATGGCGGTACACAAAATATGCCGCTGAATATGTCAGAAAGTTCACACAGATAACGGGGCTTATTTATACACACGTACCAGCTGAAACCTTGCACTAGTGGGAACGGAACAAAGAACTTTAGTAAACATAGAAACGGGAATTCAAGTAGGTACAAAAAGTAGGAAAGTACACATAATTCCTTATGGTTCCTGATTCGGTGTCGCCAGACATAACAAACGCGCCAGGCGGCTCCGGAGATTCGCCATCGCTGACTAAAAAAATCCAGAACGTGGAGTAGAATTTCCTACCCGCATCACAGTTTTGGTCAGTTGCCAAGTCCTGTTAGCGTAAAGTGTCAAACACTATTCTAGAGAAGAAACACCGACTGCGGGCATTCCTTCAGATATTATCACGAATCGGGAGGTTAGTAGTGTGTGGTAAAAATAAATCTGTATGTACGGAAGATTCTACATTGAGAGTTGCGCGGGACAATTTACAGCCTGTCGCGAACTGAACCATCCTTTGAAATTCATTAAAGCGTGGCGCACCCTCGTCTTACCTTTCATTTTATGTAGGATTCTGGAGCGGAGCTTCCCAATAGAAAATTCCACTCCGCTGCGCGCCACAAGATGTGAACAAATCTCTCCCCTGAAAGCGTTCCGATAGGATTTGAATTCTTGCAACTCTTCTCGCTGAAAATATACGTCATATGATAGCATTTGTGACTTTATTTTAAAAGTAAAAATATTCTCGCAATATTGCAACACTTTACACGAATAAACGCAAATCGATTTAATAAAAACGGTAAAAAATAGAGATGTGATTTTTTTAAATATAAATAACAAAACAACATAAATTCACGTATGAACCAAGGTACGAGAAGAATAATACTATGTGATTAATGAATTATCTTTTTGTTTCTTGATTTTTGAAACCAGCTGTGATATTTTTTTTGTATATGCAAGGTAAACCATTACTTCACACATACAATTGTTAATTTTTTAGTGTTTAAGCTTAGGAAAATACATTTTTTTTAATAAAAAAAGGAATTTTTATTTTTCTTGCCATACGTTACGAGTATCATATTTTCCGTAAATAAATTATATAAAATAAATAAGGGTCGAGTTAAATTAAATTCTAGAAATCTTAATTTAAGAAGTATATAAAGGTTTTTTAAAAATAAGATTATCTTTTTTTCAATATTTGACGATGCAAAGGAATAAATTTCATTAATTTTTAAAGCTTTCATCACAAAAAGGATTTTGTTTTTAAACTTTATTTTTCTGTTACAAATCTGGCCATTTATTTTTTACACTACCTGGTCGTATGTTTTGCAGGTGGATTTAAAAAAAAACAAAAATAGTGAGAATACAGAGTAAAGCATCAATAATCAATGTGTATATTACACGCACGTGATTCATGGCTAGGGTTTGTTTAAAAATTAAAATCCCTCGTCCATAAATTGCTCTTGGGCGAAAAATTGTTCCAATCAGTAAAATTAATTACATTCTGTCACCGGATTACAACAAATGCGCACTCCCGTTTTTGATAGTTATCAATTTACCATACACTAGGGAGAAATTGATCCTTATGCCTGTCAATAAACATTGTGAAATATGCATGTATTTTATATTTAGGCCGAAATCAAATACACTGAGCCTACAATTAAAGAACAAAACAATACTAAATACTTTCAAAAGACGTTATAAAAATATAAACATCAACAACAACAAAAACAATAAATCATCTGTTGTATGAAGGTAGGGTGATTAGTTTTACGCCTTAGATGCTAGTCCAGGGACAGTGAGAAATTGCATGAAACTACCTGGAAACAAACTGAGGCCCTCAAGCATGGTAGGCAAATCAACCTCTACGCAAGGTGGCGGACTTTTCTCTACTCGTTTTCCTTTTGCGACTTCTACCTGAGAGTAGCCACCAAATAAAAAAACGCTTGTCTGGTTCTATCTCTCAAACAAAGGTAACTGTTTTCTTCACTCACCCAGATACGAATAAAAAAAGAAGAGAAATAAAAAAAGCAACGAATATTTTTTTATTTCACAACGGAGGAAGTTTTATATAACTCTTCTCTAGTAAATTTAAAAAAAAAACACTTCTACCTTGATCAGTAAGTATTCAATAAACAGCTATTATTTGTCAAAAATATTGATGCCATTAACTTATTGAAAATAGGAACACCGTTCGCTATAAGGGTAACAAAGGACGTTTACGTGTTTATTTATTTTTTTATTCATATAAAATCACTTTATTTACGTAAAAAGTGCGAGTGCATTGCTAAGATAACTTATCTTTGGCCGCTAAAAACTGTCAAAATAGTACTATGGCCTTATTTTATTACTAATTTGTTTCGTAAATTTATTTGTATCAGATAAGCGAAAATGAGAGGAAAATACGATTTGGATTGCGTCAGAGTGAGATGGATTTATGAGAAACAAATTATGACAGAATAAGAGCTTTGATAAATAAAAAGGTGCATATTTTGTCGAAAAAAATACGAATTTTCATCTAATCATGGAAGAACTGAGTTCAAATGTTTAATCTTAGATCATAGTTAATGACATTACCACAGGGCCGTTATCTGACTTGAATGGAAAAAAATATTCGTTTAAGAAATAACTTTAACTTAAAACAATAATGATTAAGTTTTGTTCTATATCAAAACTTTTTTCACTTTGTGCTATGATATTTTACTCTTGAATATTTATAAATTTGTATAAACCACTTTGGCTTTTGAGTTATAAGTCGACCGGTTTTGAGGTTACTTTTTCATCATCAGGATTTGAACTAACTTAGAATTACTCGTGTTACTACATATTTATATTAATATCCATAGTAAATAATCCGTAAATTTCATTTCGAGTTCTCTTTTGAAATGTTCTCGTTTTAATCCATATTATCCACTTTCTCTCCCTTTTCATTCTTGAATATTTTAAAATATTTATGGCAACGTGAGTAATTCTAAGTTAGTTCAAGTCCTGATGTTAGGAAGTTACCTCGAAACCGGTCGACGCATAACTCTAAAGTTAAAGTGGTTATTACAAATTTATAAATAAATAAGTGTAATAAGTCAAAAATCATTTTACGTTATAGAGAAGATTATCGAATAATCAAAAGAGTATAACTGTGAAAGAAAATTTGAAAATACGGGTTTATAAATAAGTAGTCAAAAGGCTTAATTTTTACAAAGAAAAAAATGGATGACGCGTATTGAACTATAAATTAAGCAATAAAATCATAAAATGTTTTCTCAGTTATTTCAACGCCCAATAAACAGATAAAAATGTAAACTTGTACATCATAGTATAATGTTTTTTTTTCAAAAGTATTTTTTGCTAGTCTACTTGTTTGAAGAGATGATAAAATGCTAAAACATCAAGCGCTTTTATAGAATTCTATCCCGAATTCGCTCTTCTTGTATATAAATTCAATATCTCACCGTATTAAAATTTACCAATATTTTCTTCGCAAAATGAGGAATTTCATTTGAACGACAGTATCAATATTACAGCTACAAACAAGAAAAAAAAAAATTTCACATGGCGATACCCATTTTTCATATTATATTACAAGATATGCAATAAGAAATATTAAAATTAAATGACCGAAATCCCACTGAACGAAATATCATTTTACTTTTGACAGTCGAGTATCAAATACAAGATCTTACGCATAGTAGGTGAACACTAAACACGCCTTTTTAATTTCATTTTAGGCAGAAAATCCGATTTTGATAGAAATTTCAACGGAGGGATAATTATTTCAATATTGCACGATAGCAAATGCTCTAATAAGAAGACCACGAGACAGAGAAAGTAATATCTATTGCAGGTGAAGTGAGCCAACTGAAAAAATAGTCAAAGTTTTAATATTTTTTGTTTTGTACTTCAGTTTAATTTTTTTATGAAGTTTTTATATTTGAATTGTTTATCACATACGAAAACATTGTTAGTTATCTGTACATTGTTACATTTAAATTAAAGATGTTTTGTTTTACACGGTAGAATTGGATCTGCACTATTTAGCCATTTTACTGGGATAAAATTTATTATTATTATTACCCTTACAGAGCTTTTGCCTATTTTATATATTTTAAATTAACATAGATGTTCTGTACAAAATGATCCAGGAAAAAACAGGTTTTAGATTATACTGATTACAGAAATGTAAAATGTAAAATAAGTGATAGCGCTGTGCCGTCCGAAACAAAATTTTCTTCGGAAACCGAAACTTACATAAATATTTTATAGGTCAACAATGTTTTGAGTATGTCCAAATGCTTGCAGACTGGCTGGATTTTCTCCCTAAGGAGTAGTTCAAATTAAAATTTGTTGCAACAGATAGGGAAAACATTTTTGAGAAGGGAATACGGGAGTCTAGGCATTTACAGGGCTTATGACCTGTCATTGGCTGGTTTAAGTGTCCACTTTACACGCTGCAGCTCTTTTACTAGGAAATTAAGCTAATCTTTAAATATATATATCTATATATGTATAATTTTTCTAAACGTGTGATATCACTGAACTCCTCCTAAGTAGCTGTTCCGATTATAATGTTTTTTTTTGTGTGTTGAAGTGGGTTTCTGGATGGTTTAAATTAACAATTGGACTTGGTAGGTGACGCTGCTATCTCAATGTCAAATGTCACTTAGCATAATGTTTATCGAAAATTCGAATTTTTCTGGATTTTGTGTTTGCTGAACCAGCTAATAGCAGCCAAGCCAACGTTCGGGCAGGACAACGTCTGTCGGGTCCGCTAGTTAACTATATATACTCGTATATCATTAAGTCGCCGTCGAGTTAAACAATCAATTCTAAAGGTCATAAATCACATGTCACGTCACGAGCCATAAGATGCACCTGAGTACAGCCAAACGTAATCCGACTCATCCCGATCACAGTTTTTGGCTTAGCCAAAGTTTCGGCCGATTTTTGCCCAAAACCGAAACCGCGCCCTAAACTCGTTTTATTAGATAAAACTGAAAGAAACCGAAATTTCGGTCTGTCACTAATAATTAATGGGTTTACTTTAACTTTAAAATGCCATTTAGTTCACTTCACATGTAATAGGCTCAAATTATGTAGTTAATATAGTTGAAAAGCAAAATATTGGTGACAGGAATTGAATTAATAAAGCTAAGAACATTAACAAAAACACTATGATAAATAATAAATGTCCATTATGATTAAACGAATAAACATTAGCATACCAAATCTCGGTTCTATAAACAACTAAAATAATCCATATTTTGGTAAAACTAATAGGATATTTTAAGATAGAAGTAACATTAAAAATATAAAATAATGAAAAAATGCAAACCGACCCTATTATGCATAATACTTTGTACTGAAAAGTAGTTAAGAGTGCAATGCTGTTAATTAACTTGTATTTAAAGCAGATGTTTGTTTGGTCAAGTCCTTTTGATCTTAGTCGTGATGCTCATTTTTTTCTTCTTGAATGTATCTATTTTTAAATTGTTTTTAAGTCTTTGTGGCGTGCATATTAAAAAATAAAATAAAATAAAGGTAAAATGAACTTTTACCGCGTTATAAATTAGGGTAGGACAAATTTTTCATACTGAAGAATTTTCAGAATTTTCTGTGTAATTAAATTATGTATATAACCCACCCTTTCTGAGTTAATTAAACAACAAATCTTATGACTCAAAGACGTTTGAGTGAGTACAACGCTTAACGTCTCTACCCTTTTTGAGCCTAACAAAAGGGTCTACCTCCCAATATCTCATTACACGAAGAAGGAACCTTCCTTACATTTTGTCTTTGTAAAGACGGTAATGTAAGATGATTCATGACCCGAATTTTAAAAGAGCATTACAAACCCACGTAGTAAAACTCAATGGAGATCATTAAATATACATTTATTGCTTTGAAAATAATAAGATATTGATTTGAGGTGAATTTAAAGATACTTAAATGGGGAATTATATACAATTGAATTGATTTATAGTCCTCACCTTTTTATTAGGCAATAAATTATTCGTAGGAAAAACTAAATGATTTTAATTGTTTTAAACAAACTATCATTAAGCTCAATAACTTGATTTGTTTTTTAATCTTGAAGATTTTTATGTGATGTGACTTTTTGCACAAACAAACTTAATATTATCATTAGATGCAAAACTGATTTTTGATTAGTAAAATAACGGAATAACTAGCCAGCGGAAAGCCAGTTTTTTTGATTTTTTTTTTAAAATGCTCAGCTGTTTACTTCACAAATACAATAAATCATTAAAAACTTAAAACTCCCCTTTCAATTGTATAATTTTAGAAATTGAAGCTGCTATTTAAAATTTAGGATCGAAACCAAGATTCGGATAGGTAGTATAATTTTTTCTTTTATTATTAGAGAAAGGAAATCTGTAATTTGTTCTGAAAGATTTTTAGGTTTAGTGAAAAAACTGAATTAAGTTTTATAAGAACCAAAAATATAACATAAAGAGATAATAATCGCAATATTTCTGGGTAATGCATAATACCTTGTTTTATATGTACACCCTTATGTATTATTATTTTTAAAAGACGGAATACATATAATTAGTTTGAGACTCCCGAAACATTATTTACAAACAATCGTAATTTATATATGTATTGGTTCAACATGGTACTACTGACATTACAACAATAACCAATGAACCAAAAATGAATGTTTATTCACATTTAAAATTCTATTTTTATTTATACTTACGTATACAACATATATAATCTGCCTACGTGGACATCATAATATGTATGTGAGATTTTTAAATTCAACATGTATCTTAAATTTGATTACTTTTAAACTATGTTACACAATTTGTAAGAGTTGGCTACGGCCATCAATAAATAAATGAATGTTGCAAGTAGGTTTTTTACTTCACAACGCATGCAAATTGTTTTTCCTTCGTTTATAATAAGAAATTGATTAAATGTTTGATTAATTAATAATTTTGGTAGTACGTAATAAAAACTCACCCTCGTTAAAAATGAAACAAGTTTATTGAAAATTCATTCTCTACTCAAAATGTTGCAGCAATAAATGTGCAGCGGTGAAATGAGTCGCGTTCTCTCCCAAACACAAACACAATACACCCTGTCAATAGGTTTACCGTTAAATGTTTTGCACATGTTCAGTCAAACAATGCGACGAACAAACACACAATCAAGTACAGAAACAATAGTTAATTATTGATAAATAATTTACCAATAGCTGCCAATTCGCTACGAGTATTCAACCAGTTGAAAGTGAATATTGCAACATCCACAATCAAATAAAACAATATTGCTTGGAAACGTTGGCGATGCGGTGGTTTGAATTACATAGTATTGTAGTAAAGTTTTTATTAGTGGACAAAAATAGATGTTTAGATTTTTGTATTAAGTAACCCAAATAAGTCTTTTCTATAGACTGACGATATTGATTTAACGATTTAAACATAACATAATATACACAAATGTTTAATCGGTAACATCATAAATAATGATAGGAATAATCGAAATATTTAGATAATCGAAATACAAGCATTCGAGACTTGCAAATAATCGAATAAAAAAATTGTTTAAATTGTTTGTATTTGTTTACCCAAATAAACAAATACATGTGTAATAACAAAGTACTTCAAAAATAATAATGAGGAAGTTCAGCCCTAAGGGAAATTGGGTATAAAACATGTTTTATCACGCACGGTAAAAATTAGAGCAATGAATTGTAAATTTCTTGAAAATGTATGAAAGAAATCATTTTAATAAAAACAAACGAATTTGAATGACGTCACTAGTTCACCGACATCAACCAACAATATAACATTGTGATCGTTATATGTCGGCCTTGTGGAGTAATGGTCAGCGCGTTTGCCTACCATGCAAGAGGTCTCGGGTTCGATTCCCGACATGCTTGATTTGAAATATTTATTTGTGTGTGTATGTACATGTGTATACATGTGTATACATGTGTATATATATATATATATATATATATGTGTATGTCTGTATATATATGAATAATAATGTGAATCCGTATAAGTTTATATTTTGTTTGTCTGTGCTCTATATTAATTTGTTAACTATTAAAATACATTAAAATATAATTGCCTAGCTTGGAACGGGGTATGTACCCTTGTTAGCTGGGCAAAGTGAACATGGAATTGTATTTTGATAAAAAGTGTGAATAAATAAATAAATAAATAAAAGGGTGTTTTCACACTAAAATATTTCATAGTTCCTGGACTGGTATCTGAAGCGTAAGACTGATCATCTTACCTTCGAGTAACACAAATTGTTCAAAATACGCTGCGATTGGTTTACCAATGCAGTGACCTATGCACCATAAGGTGCGGAAAGGGTATGATGATGATAATGATAGTTATCCTATTTCCGGAAAATAAACTAACAGACGTGAACTTAAAATGTCACACGAAGAGCAATTTCAAAATAAAATTAAAATCATAGCGCTGATATACGACACATAAAAATGTTAAAAGTTTTGAATGTTTACCCACATCTTAATCAGCTCAGGTTAGTCTCTATAGTTAATTAGTTATATTATACACATGAACCCATAGCAACAATTTATTTAACATTGCATACCTGAATTTTATTGCACATGAATACTATTTTACACTTCCGAAAAATCATTAATATTATTTACCATTGCTTTTGAAATGTCTTATTCGAATTCATATCTCGATTGTCTCAAAATGTCAAGTCCGAAATCATATTTCGATTGCCTCGAAATGTCAAGTCCAAAATCACATCTTGAATTGTCAAGTCCGAATTCATATCTCGATTGTCTCGAAATGTCAAGTCCGAAATCATATTTCGATTGTCTCGAAATGTCAAGTCCGGAATCATATTTCGATTGTCTCGAAATCTCAAATCCGAAATCATATCTCGATTGTATCGGAAAACCATTTCGAATAAATTCACTCGAGATATCTCGATTATTTTTCCGATTAGTACAAGTGAACTCGATTGATTATAAGCATTTCGAAATGTCTCGATCTTTTTAATAATCGAATACTTCGATTATTTTAACTCGATTATTTCCACCATTAATCATAAATATACACAAAACGTGTCAATACTTGATTTCAATACCGAGATTACATTGATACGAGGGTAGTCTTTTAAGTTTTGCACATAGAGCAGGAATAAAACATTAAATATAATTTAATTGTTTTTCGAAGTATTCTCCACGAAGATAAATACATTTTTGCATGCGCTCGAACCAACTCTGGAAGCAGTTACCCATTCGTTTAAAGGTACAGTTAAAATTTCGTTTTGTAGGCGTCGACTGCTTCTTCTGGCGACTAGAACCTTTGACTACGTAGTCCGATCTTGTTACAGAATACAAATGGTTGTATACCAATCGGCAGTAACAGTTCTTTGATCTTGCAGAAGAATTGTTGCTACATGACCCGCTTTTGAGACAAATATCGCGTCCATCTTTTTGGACACACTTTGAGAACGGATGACCTTTGTCGGCGTTTCTTCACCTTGGAACACCCAAACAGACGATTGGCGTTTATTTTCTGGTTTATATGAGTAAATCCACGACTGATTACCACTGAAGATGCCGTACACATTTTTAGATTTTCCAGCGTTGAAGCGGTCTAGAGTTTTTTAACCATTTCACCCTAGCTTCTTTCTGTTTTTTAGTCAACAGACGCGGTATCTAACGAACTATTTTTTTTAGACACTTCATGCAACTTTTTTTTAAATGAAGTCTTTGAAATCCCAAATGATGCCTCGACCTCGCGATTTATCACATGCCGATCTTCCTTGATAATCTTGCGCTCAGCATCGAAGGTTTCTTGGGTTATCGTTGTTTTTAATGCTCTTGTCTTTGAACCGTCGCTAAGACTCAGGCGTTAACGTCTGAATTCGCCATACGAATGTAAAATTATCCAATGATATGGTGCTTTATTGACCAAGACAGAAACTGGCTCGGCGAGGTATTCTTGTTGAGATAATTTTCTTTAAAAGTTGCAAAAAACTTTTTCGCGGAACAGTTCTCGGATTAATTCCATTGTTCGAATAACTTGTGAACTTTGACCATTTATTGTAGTTACAATACTGCACTGAAACTTTGGATTTAGGTTAACTAAAGATGAAGGTTTCTTTTTAATAGTGATATTTGATTCGTGGCGCCCTCTACGTCCTTGTATGCAACACTTAGAAGACAACCGTCGTATCAATTTTTTGTTAGTTAGTTTGTACGGATCTTCAGAAAAACAGTTAGTATTTTTTTTACCCTAAACTACGTATTATTTGTCGAACCGTAGAATATTCCCACGTACACATTGATAAAAAATTATCGTACGGTGGTTAGACTAAAAGAAAAGGATTCTTATCTAGCATAAAATTTGTCTCTCTATTAAGGCGAATCTACACGCTAGCCAATACGTTAGCCAGTACGATGGTGCGCGTATTGGCGATTAAATCGCTGAACTGCCTACACTCGCGAGTCATGGGCAGACGGGCCAATCTGCGGATGCCAAAAGTGCTCAAAAATCACGTGCTTCCTCTCCGGTACTCGTAGCGCATCAAAAGTTGAGCCAACGAGTGGACGCGTTCACCATCGTTCCCCCAGCGCCCTGTGATCTGTGTTAAAAAACCGACAATATTTGGGTCGCGCGCCAGCGCATGTGCCAGCGCGAATGCCAGTTCTGCCAGCCACAAATATCTCACTCTGCCAATACGTATTTACCAGCGTACTGGCGAACGTATGGGCCAGCGCGTAGGTAGATCCGCCTCTAGGTACTCGTTTAAGAAAAGGTAAATTTGAATTTTATATAACCACACTCACTCAACGCATCATCATCGCATACATCATACCTAAACATACTCGTACATATCTCATGCAAATGCGAATTCGGGTCGAGGGGTTTATACAACCCGTCACAAATAAATACATGCAAAACGTGTACTGCCTGCTCCGCTTGTATAAAAGGAGAAACGGCAGATGAAAAGATACAACTTCTGTGTACAAAAGATATTACCTAACTTTATTATTAGTCTTGCGAAAAGCTTATTAGAGAACACTAGGAAAATTTCACGCGAGACTCGCGGTGGAAGATATGTTTTAAAGTACTCCTAATACGTTTCACTGTTTAATTAAACCGTTATTTTAAACTGAATAAATACTCCCGATGAAAGTAATTTGTTCTTAGTGTTTATGCGTGTCGTGAATATGAATTTATACTCTTTAAGGTAATAAATTACTTAAATTACTCGTGGAATGTTATTGTAAATACGAAATTTAATTTACACTTTCCTTAATTCTTCATTTCTTCCACGCCTTTGCTTACTGCCTAATGATCGTAATCGCACATCACATCTCATTAGTTATTTATCTATTAAAAAGTTGTCATTATCTGTGTCCAGGCGGAAGATAAATACAGATCAAAGAAGAATAACAAAAAACTTTTGCTAACTCTTCCGTAAAGTTGGCTACACGTCGCTTATGAACTTTTTGCTTTCAACAGAACCAGAATCCTGGACGAGTGTTTTTGACTCGATGGGTAATACCTGAAAATGGGAATCTAGTGTGGAAAAGTCTGACCCGCAGTAAAGTGGTTGTTGTTTTCGCCTACTAAGCTTGAGGAGGTCCTGGGTTCAATTCCTGGGACGGTCGAAATAAAATATTTGTTTATAAGATGCTTTTACACTGCAATATTTTACGGTCCCTGTACTGGTTCCGAAAGGTATGATT
This sequence comes from Micrasema longulum, assembly GCF_059751315.1. Taxonomy (NCBI): domain Eukaryota; kingdom Metazoa; phylum Arthropoda; class Insecta; order Trichoptera; family Brachycentridae; genus Micrasema; species Micrasema longulum. The sequence goes on from NW_028278200.1 coordinate 223,991, forward strand.
GATTGATACACTGCATGTTCTTTACCAATGCAGTACTCTATGCGCAATTAGGTGTGGTTTGGTTTGATGATGATGATGATGATGACAGTATAACCCGCATTGTGGGTATTATTTGGCTTCCACCAGTTTGGTGGTCAATTTTTTTTTTTTCTTCCTTGTAATTACCAACTTTTTTTTGTATAAGTGTTAGTTTAGGGCTTTTAATCGACGCGATAAACATCGTGATTAACATATGTGATTGAGTAGCAGGTATCATTAATAATAACGGCTCTAACGTGTTATGGATAGTTCGTTTACTGTCAAGAGTCTAACGTCTAACCCGATATGTTTGTATTTGTCAAATCATATTTTGTTTTACTTGTAATAATTACCGAACAAGTTTAAATGAGTATCCATTTTCATCCATTATTATGTTGATGAGAAAAAAAAAAGACTTGTTAAATCAATATAACTAATTTAAAAAAAACAAATAGCAATTTAGTTATTGTTTTATGGCGTTGAATGCTAATAAGCATTCAAATCACTTTGCACTAAAGCCAAAAGAAAAAACTATTATGTCTGTGTTACCTAAATTGTAAGTTTTCATGGGTGTATCGTGCTTTACTTCCCATGCTTAGTAAGGAGTTTTTTCTATCCTCGGAGAGATGTTTCCATTTATATGGGCGCGAGATCGTTCAGGGAGGCTGTAATTCGGCGTTAGAGAACATTTCGGTCGCTCGTCGGTGGCTGGAATTCTAATTGAAAACGGAACGTGTAGAAACACCGATCCTGCCTCCGAACCAAAAACACACCCCACATGGCATATGGCGGGCCATTGAACGGCATTCGCCGAATATTTCACAACTTTTTCAGCACCCAAAAGTTTTCAATTCATTTCGCTTTATTATTCAAATAGCAGCAGGAAAAAAAACAACGATGTCAGTGCTTAAATGCGGATCTATACCAAACTTATTATTTATTTCATTTAAAATTCTCGTGTACTAATGGGTATTTAATAAGTACAATATAATAGGTACTAATAATAGGTACTTTAATACCATATGGTAAACACGGTGCTCAACTTGCACGGTTTCATCAATTTACATGATGAGTTTATTTATTTAATTAAATCATCAATTATCATTCTGCTTCAGGGTCCAAAACATATTCGATGCAATAAACAAAAACTAATCTCTAGTTCTTTCACTTTTTCAGCTCAGTGAAAAAGTCTGATTAAAATTTGTACTTTTAAGTGTATCTCCAAAAACATGTTTTCAGCTTTTATTAATTGAATAAATGGGATTAGCCTGCAAGAATAAACACATTTTAGCTATCTTTAAATGTAATACTCCCAGGTTATATTACCCTTCAGCCCTGGTTAAACAATAATACCATAACTTAAGTTTATCTTCTACAATTGCACAATTATACTGTAATTAACAAGAGTTTGTGTTGGTTAAGTACTCATTAAGGTAAGTGCTTTTACTCAGATAAACAAACATAATTGCATATCAAGTTATGCGCTAGAGATGCGCTTTACAGAAATATTGTGGAGGAATCGAAGTAAAAATATCTTGTTGAAAAAACACATTCATCTGAATACTAGCGAGTTAGTATTTCTATTTTTCAACAATGTTTGATTATGTCCAAATGCTTGCAGACTGGCTGGATTTCCTCCCTAGGGAGTTGTTCATATTTAAATATATTTCAACAGATAGGGAAAACATTTTTGAGAAGGGAATATGGAAGTCTAGGCATTTCACGTGATAAAGGTTTCAGCTCTTTTACTTCACAAAAATCAACAGATGGAAGAGTCGAGGAAATGTGGATGTTCAAACATGGGTAGAATGGTGAATGTTACACGGTGTGTAAAATGGCTACTTAAACCAGCCAATGACAGGTCATAATGCTTGGAATTCCATACTCCCTTCTCAAAAAAATTTTCTCTCTCTGTTGAAATAAATTTCTATTTTTCTATTAATTGACTTTCAATTTATTGATTAATTTTGAACATAATTTTATGACAATTATATGGGATTTTAAAGCAGGCTCTCTCACATATAATAATATATATAAGTTGATGCCCGCAGTTTTATAGAACCCTGTATTTTGTTTCAAAAAGATACTGCGAATTTAAATATCATAAGGAAATTTAAGAGTTGACGGTAAAAATATTTATTTATTATATGTACGGCCAACGTTAATAACAAAAGTAAGAAGAAGAAACATATGTACAAGAAAATTAACAAAAATAATATAAAACTATGTAGCAGAAAAAAACAATAGAAATAAAATAATGGAATACAATAAAATGATAAACACGATAAACACATGAAACTTCAAGCGAACCCATACCAATTCATCTTGATCTCACATAGTGTTTATGGCAAAGAGATCTATGAAAAGCCGGAGGATCAATTCAAGTTGAATAATTAAATTAAATATTTATGTACTAAAGATAAAATAAAACATATATTATTTCACTATACACGATCAAATTCTCCTAACATTCAAATGTTTTATTTTTATAATATTAATTGTTCTTAATAAATCTAATGGTCAAAAATAAATCAAGGTAAGAATTTATCTACACCATAAAATAAAGTTTTTTCTTAAAATGAACGCGTGACATTGATTTATTTTTGACCATTAAATTTAAAATGTCTAATTGCTGAATATAAATTCCTAAAATATGTTAAATTATTATAGCCCCTACTCTACACATCAATAGTACACGGGCATCTTCCGTGTTTTGGTGTTTATGTAGATATCTAGAATTCTTATTTGCTTCCCCGTGAGATCACAATAATCGATTGCGTGTGATTTTTCTTGTAAATCACTGTATCCGGGCTTCTTTGCTAGTTGTGACAAAAATACATAAACGTGTAATGAATAATACGACATTCATTTCTAAGAGATATAAATATGTACGAGTTAATCATACATAATCAATATTATACGATTTTCATAGTGTAAATAGACGCCTGAACAGAATTCTAAGCGCCTTTTCACAAATAACATGATTTCAGTTAAATAATTTCCAATACCAAGCACGTATTGGTAATGCCTCGGTATGATGGATTATTGGTTTACGAATTTCTATTCTTATTCAATCTTGCGACACATATTTTTTACCACATTTTGTGTCTCGAAATACGAAAAGATTACTTTAAAACGTATTCCCTGAGGAACACGAAGACAAAGCGGGAAAAAATGATGTTCGTATCCTCGTCAAGTCCAAGCATAAATCGTTAATCTCCGTTTGCACAAAAATAACAGTTTTTTAAGAATAATGTATCAAATTATATACCGTATAAATGTATGCACAATGTACATCTGCATTGTAACAAAATAAGTTTTAATCATTTAAAGCATCAACTTTGCGGTCTAATATTTCAACTGAAGATAAATATCAGTAAATAACAACTAACCGACTTCTCAATGTTTACCCATTTCAAGATAAACAATAAGGCTCCTTTATTTCCTGACCTCCTACCAATCCACCAAGAACCATTTATCATTGATAGAATACAAATTATTTGAAACCGGTGGTTGTTGAGCCCATTAAACAATGAATTTGTACATTTTATCTAATACAGTTGAAAATACAAAAGACTGGAAGACTTTTACAAACCTTGGAAAAATGTGTGCTGGTGGTTGTAGCCAATTCAATAAATATGGCTACAATCTTTACTAAATAAAAGATCTTGATAATAGTGGACTGTAAACAATTTATTTTAAAGCACAGTGCGCTCCGTGACGACCGAAGACTTCGAAAAAACGAAATAGAGAGAGATTATAAAGCCTTTGTGCTATCTTTATATACTATGCTATTAGTACCCTGGTGTAGCACGCACCAAAACGAGTAAGAATTAAAATTAAGAACTATTAAACAAAAAACTTAACAAACCTTATTTAAAAATTTCTATCGAAAATATTTTGGGTACGTGCAAATTTTGTAGACAAGAATTGAATTTCACTTCCTAAAAAGTTAAAAGAAGTCATTATATTACAGCACAAAAAAAGGTCACATTTTTGTGAAATAAATTTGAAAACCTAGGAATTTATCAAGATTATGACTAGTCATTGACTGGTTAAATTTATCACTTTACACAATGCGAAAAATAAATTATTCTGCCTGTGTTTGAATATTTTTATTTCTTTTATTCCTCCATCTATTGATGTTAGTCAGCCAAATTAATTTTGCCCAAAATACACGGAAATCAAAACGTTAAAAAATGTGTTAATATAGTTTGAATCAATTATAAATTTTGTAATTAATTTTATTATCACCATGAATACTTTTAATAGTTGCATAGATTTTCACGTATCGTCTTTTTTTCGAGTAATCCCGTGAAGGCTGGATTTGTTCTTAGTTTACCCTGAAACGGTAACCGAAACATCGGAAAACATGCAACCGACATGAAATGAATATTAATAGTTTTAACATTTTTTTAAAATCCTTTCCTGTAAATTTGAATTATTGGAGATTTACAACTTTCAAAATGACCTGACATCCTGTGTTCAGAGTTTTTATGAGAAAGGTGACATCTCCACTCAGGATGTACGCGGCCTACAGAATCTAATTAAAAGCCCCCAGCTTTCCATCCCCCAGCAGCGTGACCCCATATTACAGGATGGAGATGGAAATCCCTTTAAAAATTCAAATTGTGACGTCTAAACTGCCGACGGTTTCAAAATACAATTTAAATAAATTCGTAAATAGCTGTCTACTCACTGGAAGATTTTAGATATGTTTTCGACCATTTTACGTAAAATATTACATATTATAAGTCTCTTTCTATATTATTTGCTTCTAATATTATATAAGTAGGAATATAAAAAATATTATTAATAAAATCCAAATTAATGAATTCTCTTTATTAACATGCGATACTAGTCTTCAATAAAAAAACGTAATGGAGGAAAAAATAGGAGAGATAATGAAAGAGAAATGAGATGATTATTCAGACGTAATTTATACAAAGCCATTGAAGAAACATCTTTGATTGTGGATGGGAGATGATTCCACAATCTAGCGGCATGGACTCTATATGAGTTAGAGAAAAAAAATCGTGTGTAGAAATAAAGAGGATGCTTTGAAAATAAGAATAAAGAGGTTAACAATCAACTTAAAAGTGTTAATATTAATAAATATGAATATTAGGTAATCTTTATACCTATACGGGTTTCTTGCCTTTTCAGAGTATATTATTATTTCCCTTTTCATTTCAAATATTTTTAAAACAATACTTAAGACAAAAAGCTTATTTAATTATGAATAAAATATACACACATCTCGACTTTTTATTTACCACACTTTAACATTTTACAATTATTTTTTTAAAGTTTTTTTTTTTACCACGTTTTGAAAATTTACGTAAAGTTTTTTTATAATTGATTAATATGTTATGGTATGGCCAAAGAATACTTTATTATACAATTCTTAAAATTTTCAACAAGATTCCTAAGCAGATCTTAAAAAAAAATGTTGACAAAACTTTTAAGAAAAAAATTGGTAAAAGTCTATATTGATTATTATTTTATGTTAACAGTCAACTATTAAAATTTTTATAAATACATTTTGTGTGAAAAATACTTATGCTTTTAGTTCTTAATAATGTACATATTAACAATTTTTTGAGTTTGTCTGAATTTTTGTAGACAAGGACTGGATTCAACTCCCTGGAGAGCTGTTAACATTAACATATTACAACAGATATGAAGAACATTGAAGAGAAGGTGATAAAAATTCTCTTAAATGTTCATCTCTGTTGTAATATGTAAATGTTAACAGCTCCCCAGGGAGTTGAATTCAGTCCTTGTTAACAAAAATTTGGACAAACTCAAAATATTGTTGATAAATCCACCTGGTTTATGAAGAAGTATGGAAATTGAAAAAATATTTTTTTTCGGCGTTGCCTAGTATGTAGGTGAAATAATTCAATTCATTGAATCTCACCCGCATAAATGAAGATTTCAGCTCTTTAACTTCACAAACATCAACAGATGAAAAAATTGAAGGAATATAGATGTTCAAATATGGGTAGAATGGTGAATGTTACACAGTGTGTAAAGTGGCCACTTAAACCAGCCATTGACAGGTCATAACCATGTAGATGCCTAGACTTCTATACATCCTTCTCTCAAATGTTCTTCATCTTTGTTGTAATATGTTCATGTTTATATTACTTTTTAAATTTACATAATTTCTTTAACTTTTTTCTTTGTAAAAAAAAAATAAGAAACCAGCTGACAAGCCGGTTTTGCGGTTTAGTGGGTTTCATTATTTTTCCTTTTATATTTATAGTAAATAAACACAAAAAATATATATTTTTTGCACTCGTCACTACAAAAAAAAAACAGAATCGTTTATTTGAATAGACCAAACGACTCAATCGTATTTTCAATTTAAGATAGTACTTCAATAAAAACTATTTCAATAACAGGTAAGCCTTCTTTCGACTTGTCGTCATAGTCAAGGACGTGGAACCTAGGTAAATATTTGGGTAAATCCCTATTTGAACCTTTCTGTCCTATCTTAAAGGACCAATAAGGCAGGTTTTCTGGGCTCAGTCGCACCTGAGTCGCTGTATTTGCAGGTAATAAAGACGTACCGTGGCCTATTCGGACCAAGGCAAAGTGCTAAGCTATAGGGGACATATCTGGAGACACTACCCAACTCTAGACTTAATGTGTTATTATGTGTATCTGGTATCGTATCAACTGTGTACATTATCCAATACATGGACGTGACGCTGTTACAAATTATCTAGATGCTCTTTCCCGTACGGGTTTAACGGTCCATTTAAATGTTGGAAAACTAGAGTTTCCATACACATGCGAGATTATTTTGATTTAAAAATTGTAGCTCATTTGTTTTAAAACACAATATACTAGAAATATAAGGATATTAACAGGCGAACAAACAACAGATGCAGACGGTTAAATAACTTTATAAAAATATGCAAAATGATGTCAGAGAAACTCAACTTTTTAAATTCAGAAGTGATATCTTGCAGAGTTGAAAAATAAGTTAAAAGTCAAATTTATTTAATGCTTTATTGTTTTGTTTTGTTGCACTACAGATGGTTAAGGGGCACTTTTCGAAGAATACAGGCTTCATAACATGAGAGTTTCAGTGATATTGAAAATAAAACAGTTTTATTAAGTCATTTAAAGACATCTTACATATAGCTTGTATAAAATATTAACATATCTACCTACATGAAATAAATTTTGTTGAATTTTTCGTTATGAATATAAATGTATGTACGTAGAAACAGAAGGACAGGAAGAGAGTAAAAAGAGTTGCATTTTTAAAAATTATTAACTTGTCGGCACTATCATGTATAGAAAGAGTTTCTCATATTAAAGAATATATTTCTATTGTTATAAATTTTTTTCCCTTACAAGTATTTAAAAAAAAAAAAAAAAATCTGACCGAGAAATTAAATCAAGTTTGTGAGACGTTTTTCAAATATTTATTATACTACGGGGAGCGTTTTTTGACCAATCAATTCACTGTAATATTTATTCATAATAACACATAATTTGCATATTTAAAAAAAATGGTACACGCTTGACGGTTTTAAAGCGAATAACAAATACGATTCCCCGATTTCCTTAAAGAAACGTTCGCACAGTATGCTTGAGTAGAGTTTCGCTCGAAGTTTCTGTTATTTCGTTTTCTTCGGATAATGTTTCAAAAGAAATGATATCACAATTCCGCACTGAGAAGTTTCATTTCCAGAGACAAACGATTCTACATGCTTTTCGGAAGTCTACCTTCTAAACAATCATGAATACATCTCAAGATACGAGATTCAGTAGAATACGATGTCAGTTTGGAAGCTAGCAGCCATTAGTTGTCATTTCTTGCAATGGCGGATGCTCCAACTTTTATTTCCTCTAGTCAGAGCTCACAGCTGCGGTAACAATGAAACTTTATCGAAAAGAATATATTCGGCGCTACAAACTGAAAGGAGGTTTACGGGACGCCATTGTGCGAACAAAAGGATAAAACGAGGAAGTTTTTATGGCGGCAGTTGCACTTAGCAAAGGCTAATTACGAATATGCATTTAGGCGAGCTCTTGCTAATTGCGCCATTCAGGAAAATTATTTTTCATACGTACAGTTGAAGAAAGATTGCAAGTTTTACCGAACTAAAAATGCAAGGAAATATGCATTACTTCGCTTTAAATTGGCCGTTCAAATTTTATAAAATATTTTTCAATTTTCCACGTGTGAATTAGGCAATCTAATATTTTTCAAATTGCATTGGGTACGAAATCATTTTTGAAAAATTCCATTGCTTGCTGCGAATTAAAATATAAGATTTAAGATTATTTGTAAATGAAATTTCCTGGTAAAAGATCATTGCAAAATTGCAAAAATAATAATTTTGGTTGTAATAAAAAATATGGCAGCAGATAATTGTGAGCAAAATTTTATTGCAGTAATTGACAACGTTAGTAGTTTTTGAAAAATACAAAAAATTGAGATAAAAAAATCATTCAACACTAGTGGACCTGACAGACTTTGTCCTGCCTAAAAGTGCCTAAAAGTTACATGCCTGCTATTAACTCGTTTAACGAACGTTTTTTTTTCGTATTATAATTTTAGATAAACTTTATACTAAGTGGCATTTAACATTGAGTTCGACATTTATTTCTTTTTGTTCCGTCATTGTGTGATTTGCTGTTGCTAAAGCAAAATAAAAAATTAAAAAATATCACCAGCCATATACATATATAATTCTTCTCTACGTGGGATGAATTATTAGTATTCAAATATTGAATTTAAGTAGGTACCTGGGTATTTTGAATATTTTTTAATTACGGAATGGTTTTTGCAAATATCGATATCTGCGCTTTTAACAGGGGTGCATTTTATTAAGGCTTGCGATTTTCAAAAATATATTAAATAACAGTTAATATTATATTAATTTTACCAAAAATCCAATAAAAAAGGAATAAATTGGTTTATAATTATAAGGAATTAATGAAAGAATCTGATTGAGATCCACAAAATCCGAATGCTGTTTGTAAACATTTAAACAAAAACTTTTTTATGTGGAAAAAAATAACACATTCCCATTTTTTTAGGATATGCATTCTCGTCGAATGCAACTTTGGTAGGTCGATGAATAAAACACTTATGCTCTTAACTTTTTTATCTACATATTAAATTGAAGATTTTAAGATCTACAAACAAGCGAGGCGCAAAGTTCATTACTACGCAAAAAACCGAACGCAAATCAGTTAAGCCGTTAAGAAGGAGCTCAGTGACATCACATGTGCAGAAGTATTATATGTATAGAGATAATTATATTTGTTTATGTACATAATCATAGCTTACAGTATCAAACTTATTTATGTGATGATTTTATGGAAATATTTTTTTTTCTTCTAGATGTTACTTGTCAGATAAAAACGCTTGAATATTAGCCATATAATTTAATACATTGAACGAAAATTTATGTTTTCAATTTTGTTGCACGAAGATTTAGAGATGCCGTGAGGTGGAACAGAATAAAAGTACAAGATTTTAATAAACGATAGTGGCTGGAGGAATGTGCCTCATCGCTTACTTTACTTGGAGTCATTTTATTCTGTAGAATGTTATCAGGGAACCGGGGTAAGCTTTTACAATTCAAAACACGTACAAGGAGATATTTCAAACGATCAGGTAACAATCAGAATAGAATATATAGTAATTCAATTAACATAAACACGACGTAATTAACTGGTAACAACTTCACTATTGTAATTTCTCTTCCCGCTTCCAGTGGCGATTTGTAAACCAAATGCAGCGTATTTCGATCATCTGTCAAATGGAGGTGAGGCGGTTAATATAACATTTTAAATCAATATTTCACATCCACATAGCCAGGAATTGAACCCAGGACCTCAAAAGTGGCAGACGAAGGAGCCAACCACTCCCAAACGAGGCGGATTTATCTCAACTCGATTTCCATATTAAATATTTAAATCTAAGAAGCTGTCGGGTCGAAAACACTCGTCCAAGGTTCTGGTTATATTTCACACGTTAGTGTTAAAAGCAATTTCAAGTTGTTGGGTGCCAACTATTGTAATATATTGGTATTGTCAAGGAAAAGCCGATAGTTTGTGGATATTAAATTTGTTACAATAAAACGTCTTATTACTATAAACTCCTAATAAGAAAGTTAATCCCCATAGGAAATTGGATACAAAAAATGTATTCTTACGCGCGGTAAAAATTATGCCATTAAATTGTATGGCGAAGATAAACAGAATAATTTGAATAAAAACCATGTATTTTAGAATGACGTCATTAGTTCTTCTAAATCCGCCACTGATAAGAAAGTTTTTAAAGATTTCCGGTTTACGGTCAGTCAACTGACCAATCAGCAGAATTCATCTAGAAGAAAGGGAAGAGAACTTGAGATGTCGGAGTGGAGAAATTTTAAAAATACAAAATAATACGATACATAAAAATGAAAACAATTTTTTTTGGCTTAGTTTAATAATCTATTATTATTTTTTATTTTTATACAAAAAAACTACAAAATTTTCTTACTCTGAGAGCGCCCGCTCATTTTGTTGGCGGTCGATGTTATAATAAAGATTAGATGTGGAAATTATTGCCCAAATATTTACTGAACATTTTGTACACTTACAGTAAATTCACTTAATAAACGACTTATTTATATTATTTACAGCTCGTTTGTTTTTTTTTTATTATGAAAGCATTTGTTTCTAGTATGTGACAAACAATTAAAGTTGTTTGATAAGAAAATTAATAAAGTTAGTGCGTTCAATTTTTAATGATTTTTTGCTGTCGAGATATCCACAATAGGGAAATATAAGATTTTACAAATACCGATAAAAATATATGAAAGGGATTTAGAATAATTAATTGTATTTTTATAGATATTGTGGAGAAATGATTTCTTATATAAATTTAAAAAATAAATTTGATAAAAATACGTTGCTAGAAAAACGCGACGTGTTTGGTCTTGGTTGTTGTGACGTCAAGATTCGTGATAATTTTCGAAACAAATTTTAATGGCCAGGAACAAACAAACATGAATTGTGACGTATTAGGGGCGTGGCCAATGGAATGACCGTTTTGCGGGAATTAAAAAAAAAAAATATTCTTTATGCTAATAATAATTGGCGAAAAATTATTTTTTTACTGGACAGAATTTTATAGACCTTAATTACTTTTAAAACTTTTTTTTATTATTATAATAATTTTATTGGATGGCGATAGTTTTTCTAGGATTAACTTTTGATTTTGACAATTGCTTTTTAGTAAGCTTGTTTTGATTTTAGATATTTCGAGTGTCTAGGTCTTTCTTTAATTGCTACCCGAGTTCTAAAACCTATGATTGCATTTGTTTCCACGTTTATTACTCCTCCAAAAAAATGGTTTCCTATGGCGAGGTTTTCTGATTGATATACTTGCTTCGTAAGATTCTACAAGCGTCTATGTCCATTATCGTTTTAATGATTTTTCCTTTCAAATCAACAGGAAAACTACGGAAAATGATAGTTAGGATATTTTTAGGTCTTGAAAAATTGAAACGAGGAAATTAACATTTTCATTAAATATCGTAAATTTAAATTTTCCGTAAGATATAAAATATAATATTTCCATAGGGAGAAAAATACAAAAAGTCAATTAATTTTTATTTTGTTCGCAAAGTCGAAATGTTTAGGTTATTGAAATTCCTCGAAAAACGTTTTTGATGAGCGTTTTTGATAAGCTGATTAAATTAAAAACTGAGATTTGGTTAAGTCAATTAATTAAAAAAGACTTATTCAATTACTTTCGATTTCTAACTTGTCGATACGAGATGTATTTAAATCGTGACGCATATCGGTCATCTACTAAATTTTTCAAAAAAACAACATTTTACTACTACTATATATTATAATTAATATTTTTACTGCGTTCTCAGTAAATACTCAATATGGTGACTATATATTAACAGAACGCATTTTCTATTATTATTATATTATTAATTGTTTTTTGTAACCGTATTATATTACATTTTAAAAGTTTTTTTAAAGCAACCTATTATTTTCAATTGAGGGTTTATGTTATACGAGCTAAACCTGGCGAAGCTTTGCTATTGCTAAATTTGAGAACATACTCGTTTATAGATTAATTGAACAGATTTGAAAGTTTGATATCAATTATTGTATTTAGTCGAAATAAGATATGTATGTAGACATGATTATTTTTGCGTTTCGGATTACAAAAATTTCGAGGTAAAGACAAAATCGTTTTGCTGCCCCGTTTTCCGCACCTCAAAACTGATCCGATTTTATATTTTTTTTAGACAGAGTATCAGAATTATATTTCCTGTATCAGTACCTTTTTTGTTTTTCAAAACTAGTTATATATGTATACCGTGCGCCCAAAAAAATCAGATAAAACTGCCTTTTAACGGGTTTTTGGATGGTTTTAGTTTCCATAGTAAACATTTTTTCAAAACGAAACAATAGGGATACGCCAATGGTAAATATCTATAGTGTGACAAAAAAAATCACAGCTCTAGTGCCACATAATCCAGAGAGAAAATATGAAAATATGTTAGTATGAAGAAAAGTCGGACCGCGTTTCCTCTTAAGATGAAACATTATTAATTATACTTATGAAACTTTACTAGAACATCTTTAATAAAAACCGTTCGGATAAACGTAAAAAGATGGTGTTATTTTTCATTGGTAAGAAGGTACCTAGGTACTTGTTTTTATGATCGAATTCCAAAACTTAAAATAATTCGTTTTCAAATATTGAACTTTAGTAGGTACCTGGTACTTATTTATGGTTGAATTCAAAAATTTTAAGTAATTAATTTTCAAATACAGAATTATTTTTGCAAATGTCAAACTCTGCTCTTCTCACCAACAGTGAGCAATGTATACAGGAATGCGATTTTCAAAAATCTATCGAATGTCAGTTGATATTGTTTTGATATTACCAAAAATCCAGTTAGAAGAAATAAATGGGTAAAAATGATATGGAATTCAAAAAAATAATCTGATTATGATGCGAAAAAACAAATGTTGTTTGTAAACATTCAAAAACAAACTTTTTTATACACTCAAAAATAACATCTTCCCAATTTTTTATTACATGCATTCTTGACGAATGTGATGTATAAAAAAAAACATTTACGTTTTTAAATTTTATTAAAGATTTTAATATCTCTAAATATGCTCTTGGCAAAGATCTACATTTCGCTGAAAATCGCACGTAAATTGGTCGAGTAGTTATTTAGTCCATTAAAGACACACATACAAGCATTGCCTTTTAAATATATAGATAGAAGATAAGACAGATTTTGAAAATTTAACTTTATTTTATTTTCTCTTATTTTATGTTTTGATGTTTGTATACCTTACTATAGATGTAGAAAATACAATATAATATTTAAAAGTAAACTTGAGGCAGGACAAGGCAAACAATATTCATTTAATTTTCCCAACGAAATGGAGAATAATAATAAACCATTGGGTCAGTGATATATTCTACTCCATTATTTTACATCCAATTAGTCAACAATTCTACTGTACACTGCGTAAATATCGCGAGCGGCTTTAGCAGCTTTATTTCCTCGATTGAACGCGAAAATAAAGATGTGTCAAAAAAGCTCTCTTTTGTCTGCTTGACATGCCATTTTGAAGGTTTGTCATCATTAAATAACATGTTTAACGTAAAAGCAAACACAATTATTTCTTGTAAAGGAGAAAATTTTTTTTCGAATGGCGAATACCATTTTTACCTTTTCCCTTTTCCCTTTTTTTACTACTGGTTCCCATTTTAAAAATATGAAAAACGGACACAACATTTCGTTTTAATAATTTTATAATGTCGGTGAAACGCGGTAAATAAACTAGTGGTATGAGAGTGACGCACCAGAAGAACGAATTAACTATCAATAAGTCCACGAAAGCTCGAGTGTTGTTAACTTGGCGACATTTCCTTACAGTCTCAGGGTAAGCAACTTTTCTGGAGAACTTTTATGAGCGAATAAACTCGTTGTATCCCGGTGCAAAGTTGTAAAAATCATGAAGTCGACGATAAACTTTTCTCGTGTCGTATAATGCAGTATAAGATCATAAGTGAATCTTTTAATAAAGCACAAGACTTCATCACGTCACATACACACCTCAAAATTGCGGGATGCAATGTTTTATACATTTTATTTAAGCGTGTGTTCGTATGGTGTTCCTTTATTTAATACGATAACTGTTGTATTACATAATTATGATAATAATGATAATAACAATAGTTTATTAACAAAATTACAGTATATGTATCTACTACATTGTTTATGGTAATACATATCTCTGGATTATGTGTAGTCTGCCTAACTAGATACAACCTGTTTTAAGGCAGACATTTTTTTGTGTGGAGCTTAATAAACAAAACATGACTACCTATTACTGATTAAAGTGTACAATTTTACAGTATTTTTTTTTTTTTTTTAAATTGATTTCTTATGAAATTTATTTAAACAAATGTTCTGAGTTCTCTTTACTCAGGTCAGTAAACAATTTTTTGTCAATATATTTAATTGGATTCGGGTCATGATTTTACAATGATCGGGCAATAAATTGTATATTTTGGGACCCAAAAACCTGAAATTTCTTAGCCAGAATTTAGAGTTAGTAGTGGTGATTAATACTATTTTTTTAAATACGTTTTGATACCACTAATAAAACTACATGAATGCATTTGATCCAAGATGGCCAACTTATTGAAGAAATTAATCAAACTTCGTTTTAAACTGTACTGTGAAATAAAAAAAATATTAAAATAATATTGAGAGGCTTATCTATAAAATTGCCCTTTTTACAAAATGGCCAATTTTAACTAAGGGCTGAATTTTAAAATTCAAAATTTTTTGCGCATTAAAGCAATGTTATCTTTATGTACATATTTTTTCTGTACGTGTGATGTCACGAAAACTCCTAAACGGCTTGACCGATTTACGTGCGGTTTTGTTGCATAATAATGAGCTTTGGGCTGCGGATGTTTGTAGATCTTAAAATTTCTAATCTAATCTGTAAAAAAACTGGTTAAGAAGAACTGTATTTAAAAATATTCTATTGACCACATCTCATTGTAAACTTTTTAAAACAAGTTAAAAATACACCCATCATGCATTAAAAAAAAATAACACACAGTTTTTTTAACCAACTGAATAAAAAAGATGTATTTGTTTAAATTTGTTAATACAACTGATTAAAAAAAAAAACTTTGACTCATTAATTTTAATAGTGATTAATAATACTTACCTTGTTAACGTATTGCAAAATAATGCAGGGCAAGTAATACATAGTTTTATGTTCTGAACGAAGTGGACTCGTCAAAACTGGCAGTCATAATAGTTTTACTATGAAAGAAGTATAAACGTTTTAGTTTTGGATATAAAAGCACAATATTGCAAGGTGATCGTGATGACCCATTTGGTTCTGTGTAATAATCTATTGTATCTGACCATCTATTGATGGCGTAACAAAAATTTATTGAATGCAATGTGCAACTTTGATATCGATCACAAAGGCCGAGACTGTTAAAAAAGAAAGCTTTTTAGATATATTTAATTGAATTATTTAATAAACAAATAAAAAAAGAAGCCCTGTGCTGGTTTAGACATGTAGAGCGAATGGACAACAAAAAAACGGCAAAAAATATTTACGATTTTTGCGAATGTTTAATTTAATTAATTTATTTAACTTTTTAAACATAATGTTAATTGAACATTGGCGAGCTTATTGCCAAATGATAATTTCTTCCAACCAACCAATAAAACAAAAGTTTTATTTTTATAATTAAAGTTACAAAACATATTCAATAGAAAATTACAGTAAAAAAGCTCAAAATATATAAAAATTTAAATAAATGTATTTGTGAATAAATTATTTTAAATCAATACCATTACTCAATGGGAAAAAGGAAAAAAGAGGAGGTGAAATTAAAATAAAACTAAAAAGTTTTATGTAAATTACCCTTACACTGTATAATATTCACCAGTCTGAAGATGTCCATTAGAGGGTAAAAGCGCTAATTGGCTAAGTATTTTGAAATTAATACCTTATTTGTAAATATAAGTTATTACATCATTACAATGGAATTCCATCAAGAATTGTCAATAAATAATTTGAATAAAAAAAAAAAAATCAAGATACGCTGCGATTGGTGTACTAATGTAGTGCCCTATGCACCGTTATGTTCGGAAAGGGAATGATGGTGCTGAATTATGTTATTATCATTTTATTTGAATACTTTATATGGTTCCCATTCCATTATATTAAATCCCAACTAAACACATCAGAAGTCCTTCAGAGATTGAGGAGTTGTTCTGGACTATAAACTGACATACAACGAGCATATAAAGATATAAAGAAGCATATAAAGAATGCCCGTACGAGGTTTTCGCGTAACCTAAACTACTTAATACCGAGAACGCGTACGATGTTTGCTCGGAGACACTTTTCATATATAGCTCCAAGAGTGTTCAACGTCTTGGATGAACATATTAAGTTCTCCAAAACAAAGTCTATATTTAAGATGAAGATCCATAACTGAATTGTATCGAGGGGTAGAGACCACTGCATGAGATTGCTTCGGGAATAAATGCATAACATCGCTGCTGTTTTCATTATTATCCAAATACGTATATCGTATATGTGTATGTCATCACTGTCATACGTATTATTTTATAAGTTTTGATTCCGCTTCGACATGTATTATAAATTTTTATTATTTTTATTTTTCTATTATTATTTTGTATATTGTTTTGATTATTTTGCATATTTTTTTTGATTACCTGTATATTATTTTAATATGTCAATAAATATTTTTGATTTGTATATCGAAGAGTCCCGACTTAACACGGACTTTTCTAACAAGTCGGGACATAAAAAACATATAATTGTGTCTATGTAAAATTGTGTATTTTGTGCATTAAATAAATAAAAAAATATATAATAAAGTAAATAAATCACTGAAATTACTTGGCTTCATTAACAGAATATCCTTTGATTTTATTTATATCTGCACTACCAAAACTCTTTATTGCTCAACAGTTTTCACTCTTCTAGAATATGCCTCTGTGGTCTTTTCTCCATTCTATGTGAATCGCAATAATTGCATTGAATCAGTCCAAAATCGCTTGTTTCGAAAAGGAGCGTGAATGCTTGGACTAGAGAGAAGTAACTATTCATATGTTGATAAGAGTCAATGTTAAATATTTCTCGTCTACAAAAACGTAGAACTAATATTAACTTCATGTATATGTTCGGCATACTAAATGGTAAAATCGATGTGCCATCATTACTGGGACTGGTAAAATTCTATATTCCGATTCATAGGTTGAGAAACAACGAAGTACTGTTCATCGATCAGCATAGAACAGATTATGGCCTTAATTCTTCAATGCCCACATTGACTCAAATGATGTCATATTGTTAACTGAATACATAATCTGGTCTTTTTTGGTTTAAGTTGGTACAATGATTTAAACGAACACTAGATAAATAGTCTATATCTTGTCTTGTTTTGGAATTCAAGTTCATTTCTTTTGAAACATTAGGAACAGAACCAGAATAACGGATATTATGGATCGCGTAGCAGGACTGAAGTGGCAATAGGCAGGACATGTTGCGGGTCAAGACCCCACAAGATGGACCCCTAAAATTTTAAGATGGAGACCTTGGGAGAATAAGCGAGGCGTCGGAAGACCTCAAAAAAGATGGTTCGACGACATAGCTGCTGTAAGAGGTAAAACTTGGATGCAAGTAGCAACAGACCGAGGAAATGGTAGAATATGGAAAAGGCCTTTATCCAGCAGTGGAGGATAGAAGGCTGAAGAAGAAGAAGATTCTGTTTTTATGTCCCTTATGTTTGTTAATGCTTATTTATTATTTTTAATGTTTTAAACAATTCTTTTATTGTAATATTAATACTCTATGAATTGTATAAATGGACAATGTCCGTAAATAAATAAATAAACACAGGTCTTTTGGTCTCATGCAGTTGGGAATTACTTACTTTTTGATGTAATTTTTGCTTTTTTGTAATATGTATAATAAAAAGGTATGGTGTACTTCTTAAGTCTAGGTGTAAAAAAATATTGATGAAAGTTTTCTTCATTGAAGCGTCAAATCATTATTATGTATTTCCAGCTGAAATAATAGCTTAATTTTTTTTCGCTTTTTGTACTAAAATGCCAACGCTGTATTGTTGCTTTCAATTCATATCTGACGCATTATAATGCAACGTTTCTCGTTCCAGAAGGAAATAGAATAATCTCGCGGTAGAATAAAGCGTCCATAGAAAGTTGTAAACATTACGACGACTTACAAATTGGCATCAAGTCACTTGCAAATGCCTTACCTTATGTAGAATGAGATTTACAGTTAAAGTATTCAAAATTCGACGACGATATTGAAATTTCCATTGCCTAGATTTTGCATCTCAAGTCGCAGAATGAATTTAAATATTTCGTACCATTTTAAATTGAAGTGATGCAAATATATTACGTGACTTTGCGTCTGCAGTATGTAATTTTGCTATTTTGGTATGTAGTTATATATTTTATTTTACGGGTTCGAAAATACTCTCACTCATGTTTTCATTGATGTACAGCAAGTGATTGTACTTCTTCTTCCAAAATATTAAACTCACTGTTTGAAATTTAATCACGATATTTGAAAATATTTATTGCACAATTTTGCTTCACGACGTAAACTTTACTGAATGGTCACGACGTGTGACGTGTGAACCCTAAAGTAGTAAGGAAAATAATTAAAAAGCACATTTCGTATTCAGATAAAATGTTATGTCTGATCGTTGGGTCCATAGATATATTACATTCAATCTGTCATTTTCTTGTCCAAACAAAATGCAATACGGTTAATAGTCCTGTCAATTGGCTCTAACATGGCTACAAGTTAGTAGCTCTTTTACAATACAGAGCCGTTTTGTAATTCAGCTAGTTAATATGTATTCCGGCTAAAATGCAATACGGCTAATTGTCGCGACGATTGGCTCTAACATGGCAACAAGTAAGTAGCCCTTTTACAATACGGAGCCGTTTTGTAATTAGGCTAGTGTTTTCAGGATAAAATGATAATCCGGCTGATAGTTTTAATTTAAAAAAAAAAAAGGAATAACCCGCTAAGCCTCTATTAAGAGGCTTGTCAGCAGTTGCGATGGAGAGGATATAGAAGGAGGTTTTGAAAAATGTACCACATCACCTAGACCAATTGGGATAAAAATCTTTCTTGAAACTGGTGGGAATCAAATCCGCGATGCCAGTTTCACAGTTGGCCGTCTCACTCACGTCTCACAGTTTGAAGACATTTAAATGATTTTTTCTTGTGATTGAAAAAAAAACGTCCTTTTGAGAATACCAAAGATACCTACGTATGGATTGAAAATCACAGTAGATATCGTAATATTAATGAAATAATAGGGCGTTTTAAAAAAAAACACCTTTTTTCAAAAGCCTAAAATAAAAATTACTCGAATTTTATATTACGCTACAAAGTTATCAACTTAAAAACGTTTTACGAACAAAAAATAATATATTTCCTAATTTTTATCTTCTTCTTCACGTGTCATGTCGGGTCTCTGACATCGACGACCACTTATAAGAAAACTTCCTCATCCTGAGCAGTACAAAACGGCTTCTCCACAGTTCTAATCCTGGCCCACCCTCGAATGTTTCAAAGCCAGGAAAACTGTTTTCTTCCGACCCCTCAACGTCCCTTCATGACAAGCTGAAGTATGGCATATTTAACACCTCTCTACACATGGTCAAATAATGATATCTTACGGAGCTTAACGATATTAAATAGTTCTCAATTCATATTGGCTCTACGTAATACTTCAATGTCGGTTAGCATATCGGTCCTAGATATTTTTGACGTTCTACGGTGGATCCACATTTCAAATGCATTAAGGCGGTTTATAATGTTAACTTTTTTTTTTCAATATATATTTGGACCCCTGTGTTAAGTAGCCTTACGTGTCATGTACAAGGCTAAGGTACTCGGAAAAAATTGTTTTTGTTTGTCTTGGAAATGGGATGTTCGATCACTGATTTTGGTTTATTACCTTTATGAGTCCAATCATCATTGTTGCAAAGTTCAAGAACAATGGCGCGTGATAACTACTTTTAACTACAGTGTGGATATCTGTTGAGGATATTCCACCTTTCCTGCATTCTGCTTCAAGATTATGGCGTTGCAAACTGAAAAATGGGCACTTCATTAGATGAGCAAAGGGTAAAAAAAAATATTACCCTGGCAACACTTACAAAATTTTCATTTTGTTTCTTCGACAATCTGACAGATGAAAAACTAATTCAATTTTTGAGTAATGCGTTTGCTACTTAAACATTCGTTTGTAAATTACACATAAAATGTGATGCCATCCTGTTTCTTTAAGATCCAAGCAGTATTTTTACAGTTTAAAAGGACACAACACGGCATAGTTGAATTCAAATCAGGAATTGCGTACTGAGCGACGTCTATAAAGAAACTAATGGGTCAAAACGTAAACCTACTTATTTATGAGTAGTTAAGTCGCCTTCTGTTTGATGTGCGTATGTGGTTTCTGGACTATTCTTAATTCTATGGGTTGGAAATACTTGAAGAAAGGAACAATGATATGAACCTACCTTTGATACGATGAGGGTGTTCTTTAATTTTGGGCACTGGATGATGAAATTTACTATGAATTGTGTAATGATTTATGATAACTTTAACAACGACGCGCGACGAATCGTAGAATTTTTTGCAATCTAATATAATGTCAAAAATGTTATTTGTTTTGTTCCAAATCCAAATCTTCTAATTTCAAATATCTTCTATCTGTAATTTAAGGTAGGTACCAAAAACATGGTTCAAGGGAAGCATGTGAAAGAAAAGTAATCGGTCAGGAATAATATAGATAAATAATGTTGTTATTTATTAAACTCTACTAATCTAATCTCACTAACTACTCTACTAATCTCAACTAAAAGTTTATATAATCGTCACAAAGAAAATTTTCCATTTTGTTAAATGCTGTTAAGGCCGCTTCTATTCTGAATTTCAATTCTAATTTTTATATGCCTAAGTACGTAAATAAAAATACGCTCATCAAATTTAAACAATTCTATTCACTAAAGCGTATGTCTAAGAAATTTGATTTTGAAGAGAAGTAGACGGTAGCAAATATGGATTCCAAATTTCTATCCAAAAATTTGAATGAATTTATATAGATTGATGTATTTATAGATTGTGCGCTGTGGTATGTAACCAAAATAGGTCTTAAATTCAATTTCTGCACCAAACATTCTACTGTACTTCTTCGTTGGTATTTTTTTATAATCTGAGACCAGAAAAGAAAAAAAAATTCGAGTTATTTGTATTAATTACTAAACATTATTAAATATTTGTATATTACCATTTACCGACTTTTTATGTCAACCTGTTTTAAAACGTACCTCTACCTTTGTCAGAACACCGATTTAACCAACATGCAAAACCCACTAAACACCTTTACTATAGTTGCACAAAAATATAAAACCAACTACTCCAAAAATATTTGTTAACTTAAAAATATTAATTTTCTTTCAATATCTGTCTTTCTAATTTTAAATGAAATAGTACATATTTTTAATTTGAAGAATGTTTTACCGTTTTCAAAAAAAATAATTTTGAATTCATTTTAAGATCAATATTTTGGTTCTATCCAAATTTTTGGAGACAAGAACTGGATTCAGCCCACTTGGGAATTATTAATATAAATATATTACAGCAGGGACGAAGAATATTTTATTTAAGGATATAAAGAAGTCTAGGCATTAACAGGCTTGTTTAAGTGGTACTTTAAACACTGTGTAATAGTAACTATTCCGCCTATTTCGAACAATTTCCATTTATGTACATTCACTCAAAATACATTGAGTAGGTACTTATAAAGCAGAGTTTCTTACTATCAAAGTACTACAGATGTAATCAAAATGACAATGATTTGTACTTGAATAACAGACGTGATATTCAGATAGTCGAGAAATCAATTAACATTGAAGTAGAAGTAACAATGATTAATGGTGGCTAAAGATCGTTTCGCACCCATATTCGATATTTTAGAAGGTGGTCCACAGCCGCTCAACCATCGATTGATAATTAGAGCGCGGCTTCCGAAATTCCACTTAATCTCATTGTTTGCAATATTCAGCATGGCTTTGAAAACGGCTTTCAATTATTTCAGCGTATTTCCTGACACAGGAAACAATTATCACCACCTACCGGCGAAGCGACTGAACAAAAAGCGCCCCTCGAAACGGCGTAATTATTTTCTTATTCCCGCAAATGAAATTATTATTCCCAGTCATGTAGTATAATGTACTATTTACGACTCGCCCCGAGTTGAGACTAAGCCTACCTTGTTTTGGTATTTAACTCACTAGATATCCTTTTATCCCCTTTCGAAAAAAAACAGTTTTATTTATTTGTTTTAAAGTTTTTTTTTACACTACAGTTTTTTTACCGCTAACTGAATTTAAATTATAAGCTATATTAATGTGTTTTACTACAATGTACCCAAAAAGATTAATTATTAATTTAAATTAATTACGAGTGTTTTTTTTTTTTTACTTCGTACCAAATTGACATTGCGAATTTCGTTAATGTGCTTTACAACAATGTTCCCAAAAAACGATTCATTTATTAATTTTATACATCGTATTTATTGTTTAATGCAAAATTAAAAAAAAAAAAATATATATTTGTCATGTTTATGAAGAATATTCATACGAATGAAAGAGATGCCAATATCACAAAAAATATGTTTGGCACGAAAATAAAATTTATAACAAGGAAGACAGAGACGTTGTTCTGTGGCTGGTGTTTGTATGAAAGAGACAAAAAAAAAAAGTTCAATCAGTCGGTTTTTAGCAGTAAGCGGGAGTATACGCTAGTTCAATGAACGAGGTATTACGATTTTCAATTTATTTTGTTACAACAGGCCTATATTGTAAAATATTTTTTATACACTGAAGAACAAGAATTATTTAAAGTATGTGTCGTCTATGTTTTTTTTCAAATATCTAAACTTTGGAATATTCTATCGTTTGCTTGTGGTAACACGATGTTACATCACCGCGTGGAAGTGATTTTTTTAGCATGGCCTTTTAAAAAATAACTCTGTCTGAAACTTCGACAAAAAGATGAATAAATAATAGTAGGTAAAATGCAGAAAAAAACAATTTTCCGGCCTCGTGGTGCAATGGTTAGCACGTTGGCTTACCACGCAAGAGGTCACGGGTTCGGTTTCCGAAATGGTTGATATACAATATTTATTTTAAAAGTGTTTTCACACTTTAATATTTCATAGTCCCTGGAATGGTATCTGAAGCGTAAGATTGATCATTTTACCTTCATGTGATAAAAAAATAATCAAGATACGCTGCGATTTGGTGTCACAATGCAATGCCCGATGCAACATTAGGTGCAGAAATAGAATGATGATGATGATGATTACGAAGAAAAACGTTGAAATATTTGCACGAGAATTTTAAGGTTCAATATATATTTTAGTGGCAAGTTGTATAATTACAAAAATGTATAATTGGGTCTAATTATACGCATTTATAAACAAAATATTATGAAAAACGTCAATACCGTAGGTACAATTTTTTTTTAACTAAACGAATTAGAATTATGTTTCATTTCCATATTTAATCTACCGCAAATTGACCAAGAAGAAAAACATCTTCATTATTTTCTAAAATAAAACGTCAGACTTTTATTTAATATAATAGATATTATATTATCGTATAAACAACACATTATTCTGCCAAAGGTCGCACGACCTTGTTCTCACAAAGAAAATCCAAAAAACTATAAAAATATCGTAAATAAGCCTTACATCCTTAGATAAATATTTTCTTATTGTTTGCTTTGATAAATCATCCGAAGCCAAACTACGCCACCGACCGTGCCACCTGGATAATTTTTCATAAAAAATACAAATTTCCTTTTTTATGAGAAAAATTACTATGTGTTCAATATTGTATAAGAATGAATTATTTACGCATTGTAGAATTATAAAGCAATAACGTAAGTGTTACTTTGAATAAAAGCATTTTATTTGTAAAAGACACGTATAAGTAGAAATCTGATTTGGTTAATTCATGTTTTGATATTCATAAACTTATAAACAACCATGTTATATTATCATTAATCTGTTATCTGTGTATAATGATGAATAGCGCACTGAATTTATAAACCAACGGAGTGAAAGTTTATAATTTGTTTTATAATGTTAAGGTGATCAGTGATGCACCTCAGATTTTAAATGTTTTTGATTAAGACTCTTTGTTCAGAAAAAAGTTATGCATAAAACATTTTTTATCGTAAAATTAAAACTATGTCATGTTCCTATAAATTGCTGTTGAATTCTACTAATGTTTTTAAAAATCAATACTTCCTCTTCTTCTACACGTTACAGCACTAAGCAGGTACTAACAACTATAGAAAAACAAATGTAATTGTATACAATCATTAATTTTTAAATTTATTGCATTAACATACATTTTTATAACCAGATAATTAAAACACGATGCGTCAGAGCCTGACCATGGAACTCAAGAGGAACATTCCTCACTGTAAACCTTTAAAAAAAACTTTTAATTTTTTGTAATGTGAAAATTGAGTAAATTCCTTATTAATCAGACAAGTATCCCTTCCATAAAGCTGAGAAACATAGACAACTATAAATACTGAATACTGAAATTGAAACGTAAATACAGTTTCCTCAACCACATTCATCGTCATTTCATGTTTATGATATGGGTGATTTTCACAAAAAATGGCGCTAAATTATCCAACTATATATATATATATACTGTATCTTTATTAAGTTTACATGTCCAAGCTTTATTTCCTCATTAAAAAACAGCTTTTATTTTTAATCAATTAGGTTTTTTAAATACGCGTTTTTTTTATTAACTTTAAAGTTCAAATATTTGACCAATTCTGTTATTTGGTTGGCTGGAAGAAATTGCTTTAAGCAATAAGTCTACTAAAAGCACTTTCTCTGTGTACTTGAAAATTTTAAAATACAACAATACTATCCCTCCATATATGTTAAGATATTGCAAAATAATATGTTGAAATTGGTTTTTTTTTGTTCTTTAAAATAAATTATTTATTTTCATCGATTGATATTGAAGCCATGTTTTTCTGCTACATATTTTAACTAAAAATAAACGAAATTGTGACTTTGAACGAAAATCGCACTCGCTTAGTAAAATCACGGTTTACGGTCGATTTAATAACAAACTGTCGGGCCAAGGAATAAATATTTAAGCCATAATGTATTTCATAGTCAATTGAAATAATAATTCACGCAGCTTATCCGATGATGTCATCAGATTATAGATTGTCATAAATCTATTTACAGGACTTCGAATATACCTAAATTATTGCAGACAAGTAATAGATTTTAGCTCCTCAGGCAGATAATCCAAATTGATTAATATTTAAACATAGATAGAAAAACTTTTAAGGAAAGGGATATGGAAATCTTGGTAGAAGTACAAGAAATTTAAGTATTGTATTATAAGGTGAAACAATTAAAAAATATCTTACCTTTGTCGTTTATGTTTTATCTTATTTATTTATTTTTGAAACCAACACAGTCATAGTAATAACAATATACAAAGAATAACAACTAATAACAATACCAATTATGGGTTTCATTTAGGAACTGAAATATTAAAAAACAAAACGTACTGTTTGCTAGGGGTGAAAGGAAGTGGGATGGGAAAATAGGGAAGGAAGAGAAGAAGAAGAAATAATAAGTAAACATAAAACACTGAAAAAAGAAATAAAAAAGTATTTAAATGTACACATACAACATACATACATATACATACACACGCACATCCATATATATACATACACTTACATACATACACATACATACATACATATAAAACATGAACATGCATATATATATACACATACATACACACATGAACATATTCGCATACACTAATGCACATACTTTTGCGTACATATATGTAATTAAAAATAAAATAAGTAAAACGATAAAAAAATAGTAGTAAAAAATTTTGCTCTTATGACGTCTCTATCGCAATTTCGATATATTTTTTAAAAGAGTATTTTTTTTCGTTAAAAAGATCTATCGCGCTAAAATTTTTATCATATGACGAGCATACTCGATAAATGTATTCATTTTTACCCAGATTCATGTTATTTTATGATAAACGATTAATGTAATTTTATGGCAGAAGCCTTCTCTCATAAAATTACATTAAATGTTTTGATTTAAAAAAAAAAACAAAATGTTTGTAGAATAAGTGTCCTTTTTTATTTTTGCAAATTTGATATTTTTTTAGTACACTAATTTAGTAGAAATCGATCATGTCTTGAACATCAAACCGTAAAAACACAAGACAAGGAAATGCTCAGACTTCCATATTCTCTTCTTTAAGATGGTTTCCCTCTCTGTTGTGACAAATTCAGACAAGAACACTTTGAAACATTCCATTGAAGTCAATAAAATAATGGAATCTTTCAAAGTGGTTGGTCACAATTGGTCAATACTTTTACATGGTCAATAGTTTCTCTTTGAAATAGTGTAGTAATACAATCCCTCCTCTGCATATCGAAAAATCAAAGAAATATAAATTTTTCAACATACGCAAAATAGTAAATCTTGCGATGCAAATATAAACTTTGGAAATTATTCGACTTCTATTTAGAGGATAAGGATATTTATCCTTCTTAAAACGGTTCTCTATATCTATTGAAATATACATAAATCTAAGTAACACCACCATAATATTGATCGTTCAACTTAAGAATGATAAATGATAATATAAACATTTCATTATAAGTTTTTCAATTTACAGAAGCGACGATAGAGGTAAATTAAAGGCTTCGGGTGGTTTTAAAAGTTACGCTTTAGTTTCTAAGATATGTTATAAAGCATTTTACTTTGACTATACGTGGGTTTGTCTATATAACTGGTGAAGATCTGAAAACTGTTGGTTTAAACATTAACTGAACAACTAGTCCATAATAATCCAAATAGGTAGATTATTTAGACAACTCGCTTTCTGTGTCCTGATCTGTACTCTTACAAAATGAATAAATGATTGATCGAGATAGTAAAGGGTACTTCTTATTTTGCAAACACATTAAATATGTCCCATCAAGGTAATCTCAAACTATACAGAGAAACGTTGAAAAATAAATTAAGATGAATGACGCATTCGTTCACATTTACCGACAAAGAACGTATATTTATTATTTTATCAATAATACAGTGCTGGAACTTTTTAGGCGTTGCCATAGGCTTCAGGCTCTATGGAAAAGAAAAGAAGCGAAGGAGTTTACATGTTTTCTTCGCACTAATAATGTTTTAATATAAATTCGAAAGAATATTAAGCTAACAATGCTTGAGTATGTCCAAATGTTTGCAGACTTGCTGGATTTCCTCCCTAGGGAGTTATTCATATTTAAATTTATTTCAACAGAGAGGGAAAACATTTTTGAGAAGGAAACATGGACGTCTAGGCATTTACAGGGCTTATGACCTGTCATTGGCTGGTTTAAGTGACCATTTTACTCACTGTATAACATTCACCATTCTGCCCATGTTTGAACATCCACATTTCCTCAACTCTTCCATCTGTTGACTTTTGTGAAGTAAAATAGCTGAAACCTTTATCACGTGGGTGAGATTCATCTGGCTGAACCAAATCACCTACTAGGCAACGCCTGAAAACAAGTTTCCAATTTTTATACTTCTTCTTTTACCAGGTAGTAACTCAACAATATTTGAGTATGTCCAAATGCTTGCAGACTGGCTGGATTTCCTCTCTAGGGAGTTGTTCACTTTTAAATTTATATCAACATAAACTGTTGAAATAAAATAGAATATTAAGCTAGCTGATGTAATGCGTACATTATGTAAATGTTTCCAAGATGTTAAGGGGTTTTGTTCAGTTGTTAGTTTTGTTTGTATTTTTTATTTTTTTTTATCTATTTTAATAGTATAATAATACATTTTTACAATTTAAAAAAAAAATTCACTTGTTATATTTTAACTAAAAGTAAAATCCCACCAAGCCACTTTCTGTAGCTTGTCGGTGATATATAATATGGTGTATAATTATATTTTCTTTATTATATTACCTTTCTAACAATGATCCGGGGAGTATGGGGGCGCGGCGGTCCCAACCTTGAACTCACACTGCATTCCTTCGCCGTCATATACGGAGACACAAATAAAGTGACTGTGAGCATGTGAATTTGACTAATTACAAACTGACTGCAATGCAGAGAAAACTGAGTACATTGAATTGTCCAGAAGTACCATGTTTTTGTTAAAACGGTAAACCAAATATTGACATTAAATATGGAAAACTAAAAAGATAGTCTTTTTGAATAAATATACAATTAATAAAACACTTTGTTTTTAGACTACTTGAGTTTATTTCAAAGCCCTACTAGTTTCGAAAGACATAGTTCCTTCCATCTACAGGTATTATTATAAACTAAACATAAATAAAAATAAACAAAATAAATACACAAAATTAAAAATCTTGATACTGAGAGGGGTAGGAGGAGCTAATAAAAGAGGAAGGGATTTATATATTTATTTAAATCATAATATTTATTTATTTAAATCTTAAAGTAGGGCACACATATCATACATATTGTTATGTGTGTTCTAATAATAACATTGCAAATATATTTAATTTATAAATTGTTTATCACATATGTCTTGACCATTATTTAAAATTTTGATATGTTTTTTTCTTCATAAATATTTTTTTCCATTTCGTTATACTTTTTAATTGCTTTAAATAAAATTGAATTTTGTGACTTTGCCTTATATTGGTAATATTGTAAGCATATTTAGGGATTTTTAAATATAATATTATAAATTGATGTTTTTTTGGAATGAAAAGGTATTCATTATTTGGCTTTTACTTGTTATAGAATGAAGGAATTTGATTTGATATGATTCATAAGAATGGTTCGATTTCATTTAGTGGTCTAAAAACAAAGTGTTTAATTATATATATAGTCACGTAATTCCACAAAGTTAATGCCGAATTAATCAATAATATCCTTATGAATAGTTTCGGGAAAGGGCGAGCGCTGTCATAAACCAGTCATTGCGGGGTGGTGGGTCATATATTCTGTAAATGCCTAGACTTCTATATGCTCATCTGAAAGACGTTCTTCATCTCTGTTAAAGCATGTTTTTTTTCGTTTAAGGGTAATTTGGAAAGCACGTTCCTTAGATATTAATTTCAGTTTATGTATGTTTTAATAGTAATCACCGTTACTTTACAGGTTAACCCTATAGAAAATATTGAAAACATAGACAAGTGAAACTGAGATAATAGCACTGTTGTGAAAAGGGTGAATAATCTAATCTACACAACAGTTGGAATGTGTTTTATATTGACAAATGATAAATAATGCATGCTTTAGTTTTTATGTTTTTGTACAAAAAAGATTTTGATTGTGTGTATGATACGATTGAATGGTTTTTAAAGTCTGGCTGACCACACAACCTAAAATGTGCATTTCGCAGAAACTGCCAGCCTTAGTAAAACTCTGATGTGTGTTATGATAATATTATTTATGTTTATATTAAGGTGGTTTATTATAAAGAATTACTTAATTTTGTTTTTATAATAACTCAAAAAATAATTGATTTTTATTTAAAAATAATTTTTGTTTTAAATTTAATTTTTTTTTGTTGAAGTCTGGCTGACTACAAAACCTAAACTATGCACATTGCCGAAAACGGACAGATCTAATGTTGAATAAAAATTCATACAAACTCAGAATATATGAGGAAAAATTCATTTTCATGACATTTTGGCATCATGGAATTTTCGAAAGGTGATTATTATATTTTTTGTATGAAAGCGGCCTTGCTGTTTCAAGCAAAACATAGGATTAACCTTTCTAAACTTGATAACACCAAAATCTTATTTTTTCTAAATTATGGACTGGCTATTTTCTGCATATCTATGTTTACTTGTACAGAGAGAAATCAACAACCTTCCCCCGGAACATAGATAAGGATGTACAGTATGTACAAGGATATGATAATATAAGGATGTGGCAAAGTTGATTTGGGAACAAACAAGGAGTATATTCTCAAAAATAAAGCTCTGTTTTGGTCCCTCATTCAGTGGAAAGGCTATCACAGTTCTGGAAACTTCTCTCCGTTTCCTTTTGTCGCGTGATACTTTTGAGAGAAAAAATGTTTTTGTCTTTTGTCCTACGTTCGTCTTTGTGAGCCGTGGCGCGGGCTGCCTTAAAGAAAGACCATTCTAATATTTCTCGTAAAAAAGTTCAAAAGATTTCTGATACAAAATATTATGTATCTCTCTCTATTCACGGAGAAAATTGCTCTACTTCAGTGAGATTTCACCGACATCAAATTCTTATTGAGGAATTTATACCACTATGTTTCTTAATACGAGTATTTGGATATCAAACATACATTTAATCTGAATAAACGTATTCACATAACTCAGAAAATAAGATTTTTGTAAATTAATTTATATTTATGCATTAATACTTCATAGAAATCGAGAGCGGTGTTAGTTGATTAATTTTTTAGTGGGTTTAAAGTCTTTTTTCCACATTATATACAATTTGATAATATTGACACTCATGTTTTTTTTATTAAATACGAAAAAAAAGCAAAAATATTGTTAAAACTACCAATCTAAAACCATAAATAAGGAAATGTTCAAAGCCTTCTAAAATAGCTTTTTTAAATTGACGTAGTAAAAAATGTCATTATTATTTATATTTAACTGCAGTAAACTCACATTTAAAAGAAAAATTAAAAAACTATTACATGATAAAAATTATGTTTCTTTATAAAAAAAATATTTTTACATCAAAAATTTAAGATGTTTCTATTTACTCATATCAAACACACACTCACCCTGTCCATAAACCTACTCTCACACTAATATATACTGACACAAATATTAACATACCTACCAAAACTACACTTCACTCACTTACTACGCATCCTCACACACTAAAACTCGCACACATGCACTTCTATATGTATTAATAACTGAACTAGATTTTTATAATTGTATTTATGTGAAAAACTGATTTGGCTTCATTTCATATTTTATTATAATGTTGTGTATATTTTTTTGTATTGTTGTTGTTTTTCTGAATAAACAAAAATAAAAAAAATATAAAAATAGTGTATCTTTTGAATAAAAATAAGTAAGTTTTAAAGAAAAATTAAAAGTTTTAAAATGAAACTTGTTTATAAATTTTCCACATCATAATTTAAAATAAAAACGGTAAACATACTTTGATTGAAGGTATATACTATACATAACTCTGTAAAGGTATAATTTCGTAATGTGGGCAAAGAATGTGCATTTTTTAAATGAAAAAGTAGTTCATTCTAAAGTCTGGTGAGCAAAACAACATTTATTTACATGTATGGGCGGATAGGCCTTATGGCATTTTTTCTTATCTACTCAAACCGTTAAGTTTGATAAAATTACAACTATATAGACATATTCTAGGTAATCTAATAATTTGTATTATACAGAATCTTATAATTTTATGCAAAATTTGAAACAAAAAATTTAACTAAAAATCTACACAATATTAAAGAGAGGAGAAGGGATGAGAAGGAAATATGATGAATTAGGTCGACAAATTAATAGAAAGTGTCAAGACCATCATTGATTGTAACCTCATTTTAAGTAGGTACTGAGTCTTATTGGTTCTTGCCTAATAAAATTATCGGATTATCAAAACGTTTAAGAAGGTACACACATAATATGGAGTAATGTACAATTTTTCATAACCAAATAATCAGTTCCTAAAGACATAACATGTTTGTAATAAAAAAGGATACTAAACTTCTGGCGGACGTTTCTACTCATAAAATATTTGCATCTGAGAAAAACAGAATATTTCCTTTTACGGAAGAAAATTATTCGCTTCTACCCTAAATAAGTAGGTTCTTGATTTATGAGGGTGCCTTTGACACGTACATGATAAAGTACATACATGTAACATCAAGAACGTATTTTACTAAGCAAACTCATACATTTCAACTCTAAAACGTACTGTTTACAAATTTTTAAGAGTAAAAATAACTCGAGTTATTTAAGGAGTTTTTATACCTTATAAGATAAAAAGATTTTCACTATTTGTATGACTGTAATTCATAAAAAAACTCATTTGAAAACTTACAAGTATATTGAAGATATGAGTGCCTAATTGACTTATGATTTCCACACATAATGTATCATCCAACTGGGGATAAAAAAGGATTGAGATAAAGTGAGAAAATATCTAATACTTTATTTTAGAAAAGTATTTGAGTCTACGTAATAAAAAAAAATAACTGCTGATTTTTAGCGAAACTTTGAAAAATGAAGTAAATATTCATTCATTATATATATATAATCATTTCTTTGTCATAGGCATGTTTAATTAATGTTATAAATGCATCTAATGGTGTATAGGTAACTTTATTGGTACACCAATCGCAGCGTATCTTGTTTTTTTTTTTGTTACATGAAGGTAAGATGATCAGTCTAACGATTTAGGTAGCCGTCAACTATGAGATATTTTAGTGTGGAAATACCCTATTAAATAAATATATCATAAAAACACTGTTGGGAATCGAACCCGAGACCTCTTGCATGGCAGGCAAATGCGTTGATCATTTCACCACGAGGCCGATAAATATTAACATGTAATAAAGTATATTTCACTATTTAGACAATGATTAGATTAGAAATATTGCAAGGAATTAAATATTTCAAATACTGTTAAAAATAAATTATTATGAAAAATATTTTAATGATTATTTATAATGAAGTGTTACGAAGTGAATGCCGATTCAATTAATAATATTAAGGTTAAAAATATTTAAAAATTAAAGATCCATTTAAGTAACTTGATACGGTTTTTATTTTTATTATCAGTTAGTTATTTCATCTTAAAATTGGAATCTTGTCGAAGTGGATGAACAATGCAGTTCGGTATGTGAAATAGAACCATAATCCTGGACAAGAGTTTTCGAGATGAATCGATAATCTTAGGTAATAATCTTAAAAAAGGAAATCAAGTGCAGTAAGTCCAATTTGTTGTGTTGGAGTTGGCGCACTTGTCTATCATTTTTGAGACCCTCAGTTCCATTTCTGGCAGTAGAGACATGGAATTTCGGTTTAAAGATGGACTTATTCTGCAATATTTCATTGTTTCTGGATTGGCACCTGAACCGTAAAAAATCACTTTACATGACTAAAAACACAAAAAAATGCAGCACAATCAACAGTCATAAGTTTAGCCGAATTACATTTAATAAAATATAAAACGCATTTTATAATTAGTAAGATTCAATAGCATTGAAAGAAAAGTA
This sequence comes from Micrasema longulum, assembly GCF_059751315.1. Classification (NCBI taxonomy): domain Eukaryota; kingdom Metazoa; phylum Arthropoda; class Insecta; order Trichoptera; family Brachycentridae; genus Micrasema; species Micrasema longulum. The sequence goes on from NW_028278200.1 coordinate 257,463, forward strand.
AAAAAATGATACATCTCTGGCGTGTTTGCATTTTCTTCGTCGCGAATGAAGGAAATTTTATCACTTTATGTTCGCTCATACACGACAATGCTGACGAGGTTTCGGCATTATTGGGTAATTCATCGTAATCTGATGTCATTATGTGATGCATGCAAATGGAGTAAGACGAGATTAACGGAGCTTCATTAGGGAAACCAGCGCTGTCTTTTCCGAGAATCTCTCGTTACTTGTGGAAGAACACTTCAAACTTTCTGCGAAACCCACTTATTTACAGTGTAAGTCAGATAGTTTTAAAAGGATAAAAAATGCACACTGGACTCCCGAAGTCGGAATAATAAACGAAGACTTACACGAAGTAATTAAAAAAAAAATGGTTTGATTTATTGTGAAACAAAGATGCGTTAAACTGTACATTGAGTGTGTTTAAAAATACAAAATTTAAATTTGATGCACTTACTTTGTGGTTATTTATTTTATAATTTGATTACTGTAATAAAAATCGATTGTACATTAATACCTCAAAATGTCATTCCAATTTTTAAATTAATTAAGACTTATTATTTCTGGCTACGATACAATCCCACTTACTATTTAACGATGCTCACACTTACACACACTTGAACACTTACTCCCACACTAATACACATAAACACACATCTACACTTAAGCTAGGGTTTTCTAGCACAGCGGTGCCCGTATCTTAACGGTCGTAGTGAACGGTGATGCGGTGGACTGCCGTTTTAACGGTAACTAGAGTGTGGTTTCCTAGGAAAACAGTGTTAAACGGTGTTGATAACACCGTTTTCATAGGAAATCACTCTCTCGGCACCGTTACGATGGATCGGCATCACCGTTCACTACGGCCGTTAAGATACGGGCAGCGCTGTCCTAGGAAACCCTAGATTTACTCTCATACAAATAAACATAAACACACCCTTTTTTTGTGACATAATTTAATAACATATATGATTTTTATTTAGAAACTTCGCTGGTCTGTCTTTTAACCGTATTTTTTTATAATGTCATTATTATCATTGTAGACTATTAGTTTCTTAAAAATAAATAAATAAATGGAATAAAAACATTTATTTTTAACCACTTATTTTACATTTTATAACTAACTAATTTTGACACTTTACATGTTTCCTTATCAATGTATAATTTTGTAATGAACAGTGTCCGATTTTAAAATTCTAACGGTGTAATATTAATTATGTTTCTGAATTCGCAAACAATCTGATAGAAAGTAATCTTAATTTTAAACAGACTCTAGATTAAAGGTTTGACATATTAAAAATAAAACACGATACTTAGACAACTCAGAAAACTTAGAAATTGAAAAGCGATGTATAATAGTTTTAGAAATAAAAATATAAATGATTGAATTCTAACCCCCCTATTGCCGACACGCGCGCGCCCTTCTGGCGCAAACGGCCACATGGCTAACGAAAATTTCGCCAACCCGACTACGCTACCAGTTCCTGGATCCAGGTTGTAAATCTGGACCCGAAACGATTCGTCGCTAGCAGCGCCTGGACCCTGGATTCACTCGTGACGAATACAGGGACCATGCACCTGGGTACGGCCTCGCTTCGCGCAGCGTTCCTGCGTCCTCGTTTCGCGCAGAGAGATTCGCGCATTCAACCTTTCATTATTTTTCCAATTCCATACTTCGCTCCCATACATTAGGGTTGATACATTGTGAACTGCTAGTTTTGCCTCCTGCGACAAACATTTGTTTGCCATGGTAGATTTCAGTGCACTGTTCCCTCTGTTTCCGACACTCACCATTCGTTCAATATCTTTCTCAGTCTTTCCATCCCTGATAAACATATCCCAGATACACAAATTCTTCTACCTGATTCAAAATATCTCCGATCTCACATTTAGTTACATTTTCACCTCTTTCGAAAACCGAGAAAAAACTAAACGAGAGCGCCAAACACGAGGGCTTAATTATTTTTTAGCAAGGTCAACCTGAATTGTCCTTATTTCTTTCTGTATACATATATATTTTATTGTAGAAAAAATATTATTAATCAAAATAAAAATTAAATATCTTGAAAGATTTTCTGGTATACTCTAGTCATCATCTGCGTCGAGCTCTTACCTACACCTAAAAGTGATAGGGCACTGCAATGGTAAAGTAAATGCGGCGTATTGTGATCATAAGTTACAGGAATCTAAGGTGATCAGTCTTATCCTTCAAGTGCTAGTCCGAGGACTGTGTAACATTGTCTAATAAACTAAAAAATCATCTAATGGACCTAATTTCATGTAGAACTTGCCAGGAATTGAATCCAGGACGTGAGGCACAGTAGACGAATGCGCCAACCACTATACCACGAGGCGGGGTTTTCTCCACTCGAATTGTTTTAAAAAGATTTTGACCAAATAGCAGCCATCGAGTCAAAAACACTTTTCTAGGATTCTGGTTTTATTTTACTAAATAAACTGTATTTTTCTTCCACTCCTATTACAGCAATTATACATTTGAATACTTTTATTTAAAACTTTGAGAATGAAATAAATGTGAATCAAAAACCGTCTGCCTTGTGATCAAATGGTCTGCGCGTTTGTCTACCATGCGAAAAGTCTCGGGTTCAATCCTTAATATTACTTGGTTGACATAAAATATTTATTTAAAATCGTGTACCTGAAGTATAAGACTGATCATCTTACCTTGTTACAAAATGATCAAGATACGTTGCGGTTGGTGTACGAATGTAGTGCTCTATACACCATGCATTTAAGAAATATATTTTTTATCTACTCTTACCACAATGAGGAAGATCCGTGTTTTTGTTATTTGTACTATTTATACTATAAAAAAAAGACAGAGTTGAAAAAAAAAACATTATAACTCGTGTTATCACAGCATTTTTTTTTTAAGTTTCGTATTTATTCATTTATTCGAAATTACACTAGTATACAGATTCATGAACTTATTGAAGCTTTACCTTATTTCTAAAAATACTCCGCGTGTGACGTCGCAAGTTCTCTTCCACTTCTTCTCGGTCAGTTATGTCGATTGGTACCTTGACTTACCGTTAACCGGAAATCTTTCACAACTCTCTAATCACTAGTTGATTTATATAAACCGGTGATGTTGTTCAAAGTTGTTCTTTTTTTAAAAATATTTTTTCATACATTTCCAAGAACCTTTGCCGTACAATTAAATGCTCTAATTTTTTTATATTCAATTTCACAAAGGGCTGACTTCCTCATTCGACATTTAAATGAACGTTATTTTAAAATAGGCGATAAAAAAATCTGATTACCTTTTTTATTTTATCACCAATGAGCTTAATTTATTATTTGTTTTGATTATTTTCAGGTGTCGAGTGGACTAGTGAAGTTTATAGACCCAAACATCCCTCGCTAGAAATAGTGGCTAGAGCTTTCCAACCCCTTCGAACGTTATGTCTCAGAGTAATGACTCATACTAATAAATGGGTGTCCCGCCTTCCTCTAGACATCAGAAGAAACGATGAATGGTAAGAAACATTATATTAAACTGTTTTTTTAGAGAAAAATAATGTTTTAATTTATATATTTCTGATAAAAATATAAATAAATATTGTTTATAATGTGAAATAATGCAACGACAATATTACGTTTATGTGTCCAGGTAGATGAAGAATGCAGACACATGTGTTAAAAGTAATTAAGTAATTATGTATGTATTCGTATGTTCATTATTATATTATTATATTTTTGTACCTTTTACATTATTTTTAGGTAACTTTTTTCTTTTTTTATTCTTTAAATTTAAATTTATCTTGTTTCTATTAACTTTATTTTTATAACTGTTAATAAGCTTATGTATTTTTAATTTTATTTGTAAGTTTCTAAGTGCCTAACAATTGTTAATTACTTTTATTTTGATACTGATAATGAACTCAATCGATATCTTACACAACTGTGGAAAAATTTTATTGACTGTTTTCACAATTTTCGTTCATATGTATTCTTATTTTTTTTATACAATATATGTAAAAACTGTTGTTTTTTTCCCAAATAAAAATAAATAAATAAAAAGATAAAAAACTTATTAATATTTTATATTTACATTGCTAATAATATAATATGGTTATGTGTGCCCTAATTTAACATTCAAAATAAAAAAATAGAACCAAAACTCTGAACTATAATTTTAGACTCTCGAATAAAAATCCTGAAATAGTATTTTTACATTTTTATTCATTATATTTATATTTGTACAACAAGGTGATATGTTTTGTGTTATTAAAATTACAGAAATATTAATTTTAGATGTATTATGTCTCAATATGTTGGGTTTTGAAAAGATAAACTTCGTAAAAGGTCTTTAAAATTTTACAAGTAGGAACTAAACACAATGTACATATTATTACAATAAACTTTCAGCTTTTCACAAACTGTAAATCAATGGGTAATGGAGACAGGCAGATAAAAAAACGATTTATTTCCTAAACCAAATAAAGATTTATAAGCTATAAATATCTGTTTACTGCTATTTTATTCCGATTAAAAGCATCAATTGCAAGAAAAAAAGGGTCATCGTCTTTATTACACTGAGGGGTTTGTTGATTTGTAACAAATTATAAGCCTCATTTTAAAAATTAAGCGATATATTATATAGTATTTAAATTATCAAGGTTTTTGATAAATTCAAGTTAAAATAAAAATATTTATATCTTAACCACCTTAATCGATTGTTTCTTTTAAACATATTCAAATATCATAAGATGACAAAAGAATCGTTTAATAATGTGCAAAAAATATACCTCAATTTGGAAAATAAACATAAAACATAACATAATTACTATTTTTTTTAAATATATATTTATTTATTTACATACATAAGTTTATTGTACATTATTTGAGACATAAGTCCCAACTCCACGGGACTAGAAGTCCTGTGTTGAGATGGGACGAGCAATTAGTTGACACAGACACTTGAGTATATCACCATAAATATAGGATCAGAAACATAAAAAGTAATTTAAAAAATATATATATATGGCAAACAGAAATGGTAAACAGTAAACTCAAAAATTCGGAAAAACACCCAGGAGTTTCCTACTCAAATCCCTCCCACTAAGGAAAATCCAGTCCTTAACTCCTTTCATGAAAATAGTTTTTGTCCTTAAGAGTTTAATACTCTCTTTCAAAATATTGAACATTCTCGGTGCGATAAATGAGAGATGTCTCTGAACAAACGTCGTACGGGTTTTGGGTTTGACATAATTTGTGTTCTGGGAAAACCTCGTACGGACATTTCGCTGAGACCTCTCCTTATTGTTCGACCAGAAGTATGTAAGTTCTTCTTTAACGTACAGTTGTCTCATATCGAGCACCTTCATGTATTGGAACAACTGTTCTGACGGGTATGTTGAAGGGTGCCGGAATAATAATTTTTGTGAAATAATAAGAGGCTTTAAAATGGATGCCGCATAACCCTCCCAGCTAACTATCGCATAGGTTACAGTGAATTGAAACAGAACAAAATACACACTTCTGAGAGCTTCAATATCCAGAATGTCTCTAAGAGAGCAGAATATATGGCACAGCTTTCTTAACCAGAGTCTAGTGACTGGACCTGAGCCTCCTATCGCAAATTCCTATCAATGATAACACCAAGGTATTTTATGGAATTAAATAACATCGATACTTTATTATTTATGATCATTTGACATTTTTTAATGTATTTAGTCCAATGATTAAGTTGCCATCCTTAATTGATTTTATTTTGACTAGCGTGAGATTTCAAGTGACAACCAAAGCTGGCAACAATATTACAATAACTAATTCTCAATTCTTACTACGCGGACGTTGGAATGAATGGAGTGACATAACAAAACTAATGACATAATACTCATAATAAAAGATCTTAGAAACAATTTCAGATCGGTGTTTGTATCTATAAATCTATGGTTTAAAATAATTTTGTTCTGAATTTCTATGGATTGACTTTGAGAGTTTGTTGTTCTATGGATATATTTGACAACAATACTATTTCGGTGAGCATCGCTCCGGTTAAATTTAAAGTGATGTAATAGTGTTATATTATTATATTTAAAAAAACAATCTCTGAGACCTCTTTGAGATTTGGTCAGAACACCCGAGTTGAAAGGCCATGAAAAAACGAAGAAGAGATTGTGTGTCTCGTGAATATAAAACTTGTTATGCTACACTGAAAGTACTTTAAATATTGAGTAGCACAAGTAATTTGCTCAATTTTATTAAAAATAAGACAACATATCATGAGATTCATATCAAGCACAATAATCAACGTATGTATATGCATCAAGATTAAAAGTAAAATTTTATGACATTCTGCATAGCAATATAATAGAAAAATGGATATGATTATGTACAATGTTTTATAAGCCGGATAATTGCTAACCCTAAGATGAGCATTGTGAGTAAGGTTTGTGAATTTTTAAACTATTTTTGAAATTTTATAAATAAAGACACACAAAGTATATTGAATCGAGCAATGACTCGTATATAAATTTATAGCTTGAGTAGATCTGACTCGATCAAAAAAATCGTTAATTTTCGGCCTTACGGGTAAAAATATTTCCGTTTTTGGACCATACATACTTTATTCTTTTGGTTTTAGCTATTTGTTTGGTTTTCGCCAGCAGAAACTTGCACCTTCTTGTCAATTGTTCAGAGATAAAAACGTTTAGATTTAAGCCGATGAGGGTTGCATTTATACACTGTTTTTTACTTTTTATGCACTCCCTATTTTACGTTTTAATTTTCTGCAGAAAAAAGCCTTTACCTTCATTGGTACGCATTGTTAAAATAATGGAGCTTGGAGTATTTTGTGTTGGAAGTCTCCTCGAGCGTTCTATGGTTACAATTTCTTTCTCCGGTTCCCAGCTTATAATCATAGCTTTATTATTAATAATTGTCGACAGAGAACTATTTGTTTACTGAGATTTATCAGGGCATCCTCGGATTTTAATCTTATTTAGTATTTTAATTTTTTTTTAAATACATATTTTCGAAAATATTTACATAATAACCTTAAAATGAAAGTCCTACTAAATTGTAAACGTAAAACTCGTCAGCAGGTTTTTATATATTGCTTTGATTGTTTCATATTTATCCTTCATTAATAATAATTTTATTTGAAAAAAATGAAATATTCTAGTTTATTTAATATTTTATAAAAAATATAAACCACCATAAATACAAAAAACTTTTTTCATTATTTGAATACACGTCACTTCTGTATTTAACTCACTATTCTTAAAATTAATTGGTAGTATGTTACATATTTTAGGTTCATATACTGTATTGCAGTGTTTCTTTGCCATATTTATTACAATATCCAGGAACAGCTAGCCCTAGCTGGCTATACTAGTAAACCTGGTGTTATAATCATGTACCAATTTGTGTTTTTACTATGAGATCGACGTTGTAATTTGAGATGTCATTTCTGACAATTATTATTTACAAAAAATGTCTATTTATTAAACGAGTCAAAATGTTAAACCAATGTGTTAAAATACTGTAAAAAACACATAAGTTTACATAAAATAATATTTTCATTTAATTTAAAAAAAAAGAATTAATCAATAAATAAACAAAGATAGTATATAAACCGAAAGAAACGATTTCATTTTTGACTGTTATTTTATTCTACTCATTAATTTAATGTTTCAAGAAAATTATTGTAGGGAAAGATTAACTTTCGTTAAGAAATTTGGTTTTATCAAAGAATCTGTAGTGAAACAAGAAAACAGATAATACAAAAAAGTTTTCTCTTGGGAATAATACACCTCAATTCAATCTAAATAAGTTTTAACTTTCATTTGTAGCATGTTAAATAATTGTAAATATCTTAGCGGTTAGACCTTCGCCTTATTCTGAACACGTATTAGGAAATGTTTAAAGATTTTTCCAATACAATAGGAAATGAAATACAGTAAAGCGGTGTGCGGCCGAAGGCTTTTGGTTTTTTTTGTAATAATCCCAGAATCGATTCGAATTGAGTGAGAAAGGGGTTAGACGAATGTGTTTAGGCTGTTGTGGGTACGGTGTTTCGGAAAACGCAATTTTCTTTTCTAATGGTGATGAAAAAAAAAGGAAAAAGCAAAAAGCAAAGACAACCGTAGAAATAAGTTACGAATTTATTTTACGTTTCCCTTAGGAAATAAATTGAAATATCGATTTGTAAAGTAAAAAAAATATATTCGAAAACGTTCGGCGAAAATCAAATTTTCTTTGTCAGTACACGCACAATTAGATTGATATTTTTGTTGATTGAATTTTACTTTATAAGTCAGTAGATTCCCGTTATATCGCGATAGCTCTTATTTTTATAAAAAATAAACAAGAGAAAGGGTACCAAGGCTAAATGAAATAATATGACTACTGGTATACGTTATTATCTAATCGTATACGCTGAATTTTTTGCATTAATTGCTTCTTATAGCTTATTTTGCTATGAAGTTGGTTTAAGCAATTTTCTATTTTTTTTTTTTAAAGATAATCAAGAGAGAATTTTCCCATAATTAAAAAAAATAAATTTATTGCAACATTTACTTTTAGGTGGGTAGTGTTATATACATAGACTGGGTGCCATAGTAAGTAAAATGTCATAGTAATTGAGCACCAAATCTAATCGTCAAAAATGCGTAAACGTAAACATTTATCTCCATCAATTAATGCATTGTACTTATTTATTCTTGACCATTAGATTTAAAATACTCCATTTCTGTAGCATCCTCCCTGTATATTAAAAAAATAAAATTTTCAACAATATTCTGAGAGTGTCGAAATATGAGTAGACATGGCTGGATTGTATTTATTTATCTAAATGTACAATACAGCACTTCAGTCAATTGCAGTGTAAAAAGATAAAAAAAGCAAAATAGATTATTGAGGTCTGTTAAAATAATAAACGAAGGGAGTTATTAAGATTGAGGAAACTCCCATCCCAAAAATCTTTTCCCTATCTGTTGCAATAAATCAATCTTAATAATTTTCTAGGAAGTGGAATCCGTATTTTTCTACAAACATTTAGACATACTTAAAACATTGTTTTTCTTGTTCTTTAGCCTTCATCTCGCCACTGATAAATAAAGGCTACTTCCAACTTCTTCCACTCGTCTCTGTCTAATTCCCTCCACATCCTAGCACGACCAGCTATCTGGAAAATGCTATCGGTCCATCTCTTTGGTGGCCTTCCAACACCTATTTTATTTGCCCAGGGCTTCTACTTCTCCCCGTTTCCCACCGTCCAGTGATATTTATTTACTTGTTTCTTTATAAAAATAAACATTTTAAGAAAAAAATAATAATGTTTTCCTAACTCAATGAGGTCAAGAGCCCTGTGCTGAGTTGGGATATAATATAATGAAAAGTGGAAGCGTGCGTATTATTCAAAAATACTAAAAATAAAAATTATTACATACATTTTAATAAACACCTGGCCAACAAGTTTAATGGAATATAAGTATATGTAATGTCTCGCAGCGGAATCGTGCAATGGTCTCTTTTCTTAGACAAAACCGTACACTAAACTAGTACACTTTTCCTGAAAATGGCTTTCGTTTTGAGAACTGATCTTATTTATATTTGCTAATTGCCATATTACGTTTACTTATTTAGTTCAAGTTATTTTTTATTCCTTAATCATCCTGTAGTATAGAGTAAAGGTCCGAATGAGATTTCACATTTACTAAATTCGATTTCTTTCTGTGTATATTGAGATAATGTATTCACTCACACTTTGACGATAGTAACGCATATATTATTATATACGCTTGTGTAAGTATATGCGTAAATGTGTATATGTGAGGGGATGCCAGAACTAACAATGTATAAAAAGATTTCGGTATCCTTGTGAAACGTGATATGATTTCTACAAATTGATTAAATTCCCGCACACATTATTGGAATCGAAATATTAAACCGGTTTTTATAAAACGAACATAATATTATCTCTCGCCTCGGTTGAAATATTGTCGTGGTTGCTACAATAGGTTGTATGTCAAACGAAATATAATTAGAATTTTTTAGAAGAGACAAAAAACATCTGTATTTTGCCATCTTTTCTCGACGATTTTTTGTAATCAAGTTATTACTATGTAACGCATTTATAAACATAAGTTTTCTCTAATAAGTACAATTTTCTTTAGTAGAAACCACCAAAATTAATTGTTATAAACATAATTGAAAATCTGTAAATCATAACGAGATAAATATTTCAGAAATTTTACTTCGTACTTTTGATTAAAATCATTTACTGTTATTGTAGGATTGATAAATAAATAAATAATTATGGATGATTTTCCTCCAATTAACACATTAATATTAAAATATAAAACTTTTTTCTTAGACTGTTCATAAAAAAAGCATTGTAAACCGGGTTAAGCGAACGCGACAAAAACAACAAAGAAAAGTTTGAGATTTTAAAGGCAACTTTGATACCGTCCCTACGAATAAATGGAATTTCTAAATATTAAAAAAAAAAAGTTGAAATTAAAAATGAATGCTGAAAGTCAAAACATTTATAAAAACGTTCAAAACTTTGACTGAAAATTAAAAAAAAAAAAAAAAAATTATGGACGCCTTGTCAGATTTGACATTCCAACCACTGTGCAGCGTGAGCGAATAGAACGCCGTTAGTGGAACTCCGAGAGCAACTGGCGTTTTGTGGCGGCGGTACAGGCCGGCCTGTGCCACGCGTGAAATTGTCTATAGCACCGAGAGTGAGACGTATAAAGTGTTTGAGACAGTCATGTATTCAATGTTATTTCACTTTATTGCCACAACAATGCTACACATTAGCTAGATTCTGATTGTATAGGTGATTTATCTCCAATTTCTGATAAAGTCCTTTTTCTGTGCGAAATAAGTATCCATTATTTAATAATCAATTATTTTAACCGATATGTAATTTCATAACGAAAGAATACCGAGAGATATATATGCAATGTGTACTAGCTACAAATTACCGGGAAGGGAGAGTTAAAATGATTTATTTACTAAAGAAATGTTTCAATATTTCAATATTAAAAAGTGTAAAACAGAACACTCTGAGTATTTTTGTTCGTTTTTCAAACGTTTTTTGTCTCGCATAGAAAAACCCTAAATGTAATTTTTTGAACGTCAATATTATGTGTCACATTGAAGTATGTGAAGTAAACATTGCATCATTATCATAAAATTGGAAACTTTATGGGAATGCACCGGAATGAAACGGGGAAAATAAACAAACTTGTATTTTTTATGGGTTCGGCTTTTTATGATGCGGGGGCGGTAGATAGCGCAAGAACGGGAAACAATATTTAAAATACCAATGTTAATGAATACAGAAATTGAGGAACACTGAGAAACACATTGCATTACCAAATCCAACAAACACTTGAAGATGTATAAAATGTAAAAAATCGGAAAAATACGCGTGCGTGCATAAGAAGAAACTAGAATTTAGAGGATCGACGTTTGTATAAAAAACACATAGTGGCGTGGTGTTCTATCCTCTCTGCCCACATAAATGGCAAAATGGCTTGTTCGTTCGTTTCAACTTCGTTTTCGTTTCGTTTCGAATGGTACAGAATGGTTAGAAATATAATCTGGTTTTTGAAATAAACCCTATTTCAGTTACCACGGTAAAGTGTTAACATCTTATAACGTCTTATAAGCTGTGTCTAGGCGGATAAAGAATACAATTTTGTATGTGAAATAGAACCCGAACCCTGAAATAGTAGTTTCAACTCGATGGCTGCTGTCATGTCAAAATCCTAAAAAAGAAAATCTGGTGGAGGTAAGTCCGCCACGTTGTAGTAATTGGCGCGTTCGCCTACTGCTCTCGAGGTTCTTGGTTCGAATCCTGGCAGAAAAGACGTGAAATATTGATTTTTAAGGTTGTTTAAACTGCAATTTCCATTGTTCCTGGACTGTCACCTGTGGTGTAGAATTCGTCATCTGATCTTCATATAATTAATGATCTAAATACGTTGCATTTGGCATACAAATGTAGTTTTTTTTACACAATCAGTTGTGGAAAGGGTAATGATAAAATGTGTCTCGGACTCACGGGTCAAAGGTCCGTGGTTCAAATTCCACTCTACCCCACCTTGATTCCCATTTTCTAATAGTAAGTTATTTACAACTCGTTGAAAGTAGCCCTCAAAATTGTATATTTGGGTAAATTATAAGAACGCAGATATATTTTTATTTTTTTGCAAATTTGACAAAGTATCTACTGATTTTCAAAACATTGTCCGCGTACCACATCGCGCCTCAAAAGTGATATGATTTTGTTGGTAACGATAATTTTATATACGGTTGATAAAAGGTCCGTGAAATAATATCATTAATATCTGTTTGTAATCAAACGTAATTATGCAGAAAGCAGTCAGTCCACAATTTTGAAAAAAAAAATAGATATTGGTGTTATCGGGTGCATTAAGGTCAATTTTATGTTTGACTAAAAACAGTCATGGCCGCTTTCATACTGTTATAATCACCTTCTGAAAAAAGAGTTTATTATAAAAACGGAATTTTTTAATTTGCAGGAAACACTTATAGCACTAGAATTTTCGGTATATGATGGTGATGGGAAGATTTATGCCTGCAGAAATCGAGTTCTCTTAAATAAATTAGAGTGGATAAATATATATTTTAATTTTATACATTTATTAATTTGAAAGTACCTGTACTAAAAAAAACATTTCAATACAGAATGTCAACATTTTTGAGAAGGGAATATGGAAGTCTAGGCATTTACAGGGCTTATAACCTGTCATTGGTTGGTTTAAGTGGCCACTTTACACAGAATCGGCAGAATTGTGAATGTTACACAGTGTGTAAAGTGGCCACTTAAAATAGCCAATGACAGGTCATAAGCCCTGTAAATACCTAGACTTTCATATTCACTTCTCAAAAATATTTTCCCTTTTTGCTGAAATAAATCTAAGCCATTATTTCAGTTTCATTTTTCTAATAGCTGGCTGCTTTTTGCATAACTACGTTCAATTCATGTTGCCCTAAAAGTTTTTTTTTGATTACACCGTTATTAAGAAACACGGTTTTCTCTCTAACATCGTTATTTTACCTTCTTCCTTGCGGCGAGCCAGCACGATACGATTGCGCACTAAGTTCATTTTCCCGAGAAGATAAATGGAATTAAGTCAAAAAGCGCTCTCACCCTCAATTTGTTGACTGGTGACCCGCGCTTAGGCGGTAGATCATTGGAAGTTGAATTCAACAGAGTTTCAATTAGAAAGATAAAATGTATACTTTTCGTCGTTTTCGGGTGATCCTAAGTAGGTTGGATTCGTTTCGATATTTCTGCTGTTGTTACAGGAGACATTTTCTATTTTTATGACACTTTTTATGTGTGAGTGTGAATGCAGTGTGAGTCATTTTCAGGGTACACATAGTTCACACTGAAAATGTCTCCTGGAACGGTATCCGAAATGTAACATCCGAACAAATTCAACCTACAAGGGACCGCTCAGAAAAGGACAGCTCACATGATGATGATGAAGCCTATTTAAAGCATTTACTTTAAAAAATAAAAATAAAACAACATGTCTTTGTATTTTAATTTACACTATCCAGTCCTTTTATTGAGAAAATATTGTTTCCATACTTAGTATCGTTGTGTAGTCTAACCAAAATAAGCTAGCTCACTTTTGAAGTACGTCTTTGATGCACAGAAAAAATATTTATTTTGGCACTTGTACCATTCAAGTTCACTTTTTAACATGATGCCTTTGCACAAGCCAAATGAAATTTTCAGGGTATTTTTAAAAAAAGAAAAAAAAAATTAATTTGAAATTTTTTTGTAGCCCTTAAATGTTAGTTGAAAAATCAAGTTTGCATATTTTTTGGAAAATATTATTTTTTATTTGGAATTAAATCAAATTAACTCAAAACTGTATTGTAGGATAAAAGGTCCACTATTGAGCAACTTACAAAAAAATATATATCGTAGGCTCAGTAGTTTGGCTACACTTAAGACATCCAGCCTAAAATCGAATTTTTACTAAAAATTCTTAAAAATCCGATTTTAAACGACCGAATATTGCTGAACATATATGGGGGTTAAATCGCTGGGCATTGAGGTCTCCCATCGCTCTGCCATCGATGATCCACCCCCCCAGTTACAGGTTGTATATTATATTAATCAACTGTGTAGCTGAATCAAATCAATTTGAGTAATAATATGATTCGATTTAAAGATAATACTTATTGTTTTCAAAGAAAAGAAAGAAGAAAATAAGAAAAAAATAGAAGTTATAAAAGAAACTCAAATGAATTTTCATATTTACAAAAATAAAGATTAAACATTTGATTTCAGAAACACAGTGATAATTTTTTTGTATAATCATTTACTCTATCACGATAAATGTCAATATTAACTTGTTTTTCTATTTGGTTGCATAGTCTTGACATTTTTGCAAGAGGGTTTAAATGTGCCATATTGTTTGTAAACATTGGAAGGTAAAATGTGTCAGGTGATCTCAGACGCCCATGGGGAACGTACAGTGACATATTTTCAACACAAAACACTGAATCAACATTATTGTGAATAATATTAAAAAAATACATCATGTATGTAATTTGTCTCCAAGTTTCTAATTTTTCAATTAAAAAATATTTCTAGCGCTCTTCATAAAATTGAAGTATTCTTTTTTATTTACTTTATAGAATATTTTATTTACAAAAGTAATTTAAGAGAACTCCTCACTCGAGCAACTATTAAAGGGCTAGGCAACACAGACCATTTGTTTTTCCCGAACCTAGGACAAATTTACCGTTGATGATGCCTGCGGGGGAATGATTAATCCGTTGAACAGCCTAACGAGATTAAGGTGATTTTCACAAAAATGGCCCTATATAAATTATCCAAACATATATATGGATCTTTTCCAGGCTAGGACTACCAGTTTTACACTCTTCCTCTCAAACTATGTATAATTATGTGTATTAGTGACTTATTCGTCTTTGTTTACAATTGTTTTTATGAACTAAATGTTAGACCTTAATAATCGATTGTGCCTTTTTATAAACATGTTTTTGTAATTACCTAATAATATAATTTATGCACATTGTTATTGGCAGTAGTGCTGTACTGTTCGTTTTAATGAAAAAAAATATTTGTTAAATTGGCTTAGTTTAGTAGTTTATTAACAAATAATAAACAATCTTTTATTCCTCATTAAAGCATAATGACTTTCGTATCAAATAATAACTCAAGCATCAAATGATAATATTCGCAAAATTGATTAACGACTTAACACGTGATTAGGCTTTTTTCATTTATTTTGTGCAGAACATTTGAATTAAGACCTTCTATTTTTATTTGAATATTGACCGGCTTTGCGGTTACTACCACATCGTCATGATTTATTAAATTCATTTATAAACCCCAATTTCAATATAAATTATATCTATTAAAAATACAATACCTACTTTATCATTGAAATACAGTGTTGGAAGTGAGAATCTGAACGTATTTTTTACCGCCAAAACGAATTAATATTAGGTTACTCACATTATTTAATCAAATACGAGTACATAAAACGCTTTCGGCAGGTTAAAAAAATATGGCATTTGTTTTGATGTTCGTTAATTAAAACCCAAATAAAGTTAGCCCCGCCAAAATAAACATCACTATTCCAGAACATTATTACGCTGGATAAACTCAATTCTGACCCCAAGTGATAATAAAACCAGGAGACATTCTGATAAAACAAAGTTTCTCTTAGTTTCCCAGAACTGTGTTTAGTGATCGTTGTTGTGTGCTGGAGATTTTATGTCTTTATAAGGTTTGTATTATAAAGGTTATATGTAGGTTAGTGGGAGCGTGTGCGTGAACGTTGAATATAACCGGGAGGTACAAAGGCAGGTACGACTGTCCAGATGGTGTTCTGAGTACTCTAAACGTGTGAACAAAGAGCAAATGTCGCAGTCTCTGAGGAGTGTGACAATATGTATGATAACAAGCAGAAGGACGAAGCTATGTGAAACGAAGCCATAAAGAGTCATGTGAAATGTTTCCATCGTCTTGAGTTTATTTTTCTACCTCGGCCGTTCCATGCTTAACAAGTAGGACTCCAATTATCCGAATCAATTGGAACCGAACTCCATTCGGATAGTTGGATTTTTTCCGAGAAAAGGGTATACTTTAATTAATTCTTCTTCTTCTTTTAGTGCCTTGCCGGGTCTCCCCGACGTTGGCAATCACTACAGCATAGGCAAATCATGAATCTGTCCTGAGCTATTTTTATATTTCGCAGCCAGGACGACTGATTATTGATGTACTCGCCGTAGTGATTCCTGGGAAGAGGTGATCAGAGTGGTTTCCCGCTGCTTTCTCTGGTTTAATTAATTACTGTACGTATATTGAAAATGAAGATGAATGATTGATAGTGAAAAATGGGCTTTAAATTAATTAAATAAAAATACAACACTTTAACATGTTAAGTTAGTTACAAGTGCTGTGCATTAGCACAATATGTACGTACTCTTTTGTAAATGAAAGCCATTGCTTGCTGAAAATCTCGGTCAAAGTAAGTTGTTTGACTGTTATCATCCGTTTTCGGGCAGCCAAGTCATTTTTTTGCGAACCGCAGTACGGTTACGTCTTAATTTTTTTTTTCTGAAATTCTGAAAGCGATTCAGATAATCAGCGATTCAGGTAGTCGGAGTTCAGATAATTGCAGTTTTACTGTGCTGTGGTGATTAACTCTTCACTCCCCCTCGTTTAATGTGACAAAAATTTTGATGTCTCTTAAGAAAACTCTTGATCACACTAATAAAATGGAGATATAATACTTTAAAAAATATACATATATGTGTTATGTGAGTATAATTGTTTGGTCAGTTCAATGCCTCTCAGGCATCGAGTAACTGATAACAGCGGGATTTTAGAGTTTTAGCGGACTGTATGGAATTGTTACTCACTTTTAATGTTCTTCCGATTGTTTCTTATATGAAGCACTTCACTATTGCTGTAGCACGTATACCAGTATCGTGTAGATGTTGTAGATGATGATGGAATGTACAATTAAGTCTATTTATTACACACTAAACTTCACTTAGTTCGAATATGCTGACGCAGTATATGATAAAGATTTATCAGAGAGGTGAATTTTCACATGTGACTTTCTCACAGAACGGTAGAAGCAACAAGAAGTTTGAAATAGGAAGGATTTGGGAAGGAAAGGAATATTTACAGTCTTATATGAGTTGTCAGTATAGAACATGTAAAATCAGTACTTAACAATAATATTAATATATTAAATGTGTTATTTATAATAAATCATCATCATTTCATGTCCGCTCCCTAGTTGAAGGATATAGTGTCAACGAAGATCCACCTAGCATTTCTGTCAGCTGCTAGCTCCTGCGCATCCCAAGTCAAGTTCGTGTATCGTAGTCCTGACACAAACTGCCGACTAACAATCAGCAGTGGACGTCCAGGACGTCGAGAACCTGATACCTTGCAAAGTAGACAAGCATGGTTAAAACTCTCAGGAGGCATCCGCAGTACATGGCCAAGCCAACCGTATCGTCTCCGCTTGATAACAGTTGTCACCGAAGTTTGTTTAGTCCATTTTCTTATTATTTCATTTCTCACAAAGTCAAATTACAGCACAGCCAAGATTCTTCTAAAAAACCTATTCTCAAAACTCAGAATTTTGCAGTTTTGGGCTCTAGTGAGGTACCACAATTCGCAACTGTAGAGGAAAATAGGTGTTATGCAGGCGTTATATGGGTAGTATTTTATTGTCACTGAGTAAATATCCGATCTTCAGACAGGCCTTTTACGTTAAATGTGGTGCCTGCTATTTCTAGCCCCCCTCCCAATTATTTTTGAAAAGTGCCATTTTCCGTAACGCATACTCCCGGGTGTTTGAAACTCTCAACCCTATCGATGAATTGGTGTGACAGAGTGAGGGAATTTTGTGCATCAAGGCACAAAAGCAATCATGACACAGTACATGGGTTTTTGCAACATCAATTTTTAAACTCATGCATGTGGAGTATATATTTGGCTATCTACAGTAGCCTGAATACCCTTGATTGAATAGTCAATTATAATCACACCATCGGCATACTCTAGGTGACAGAGTTTTTGGGAAGACAAGATGGATATTCCTTGATATAGTAGAATTGACTTACTTGAGATAAAGTCCATGAGGATTATGAAAAGGAACTGAGCAAGGACGCAACTTTGATAAACTCCTGTGATGACCTCAAACCAATATGTGACAACATCGTTGATTCAGATTCGGCATTTGCGTGAAGCGCTTGAGTAACTTGACTCATACTTGAGTGAAGAGCTTTGATAAGTTCGACTTGTTTTATAGGCACCTCATATGATTAATTATTGTATTTTTTCCGAGTGAAGGTCTGTGCCGACTTTCAAACGCTTTTCTCTAAATTACGAAGCACATGGCTAAGGAACTATTTAGTTCTTTGTTCTCCTGAAGAATACAGTGTATGTTGTGGATATGATCCGCAAATCTGACTGGTTCTCCCTCAATACTCGTATAATGGTTCCTCGAACTTTTTGCAGTACGAGTATTATGTATGCAAGTACTTTTATCGGTACACTAAGTAGCGTTATACTACGAAAATTATCACAGTTTAATGGATATTCCTTTTTGTGCGATGCGGTGATCTCATTCACCCAGTATCTCGGGCACCTCTCTTGTTCCCACACCTTGTTCATTAATTGGTGCAAAGGGCCAACTATGGCGGTGAGTCTGCTTTTGAGGAATTCCGGGCATATATAGTCAACTCCTGGTACAGTTTCGTAAGTTGTATGTACCGATAAGCAGGAAAGAGTGATTGGATTATAATAAATATTTCAAATAATATAAATAGTTGCATTTTTTAACGAAGGATCTATCGATTTGCAAAAATGGTTGGCCTATTATTTTACTACTTATGATTACTCACAAAACACATATTAATCAAACTTACATGACAAACAAAAAATAGACCTGCAGATATTTAAAAAACAAAAAAACGTTTTTTTTTAAAAATATCGTTTTTTTCATAAATAGATAAAAATTAATAATATTCCTAAAACTTAAAAAAAATATTCGTAGGTTTGTAAAACAATAATTTAATCTTCATTTGATTCCCCCAAATAATAAAATAAACCTACCTATATCATTCCCTTCAATTAACCTGTTGATTAAGAAAAAAAAAAGCGGCACGATTATCGAAGACGAAGATTTTTTTAAATGCGGCTCAGGACTTAGTATTAAAATAAAATAAATTAAAACGTTTTTATTTAGTTTGCTTTCAATTGTTTTCACTCGGGAGTCTTTTAAGTAGTCATATTTTTCTCCCCGGTCTTTCATTAGCATTTCTTTGCAAAAATGTTTTATGACAGCTGTTCCAATTCATATCTTTGGGGTAAATAGATTATTTTGTTAACTTAAATGCAAAGACGTTTTTTAATACTGTCAGTCAAATGAGTTTCGGAAAAATAAAATTGAAACCTTTCGAGATTACTTCCGAGACTATTGAATCATCCACTTAAGATCTCTTTTGAATTATAAAGGGTAAATTGAAGAAAATTTGAACAAACAATTCGTTATCTTATCAATTCTAAAGGATTTGTTCATTGTAGTATTCAAATCAGATTACAAAATAAATCTCGTTTACGTTATAATTTCTTGCTGTTACATATTCTCTTTGTTTCTTTTCTGAACATTGGAAACTTAATTAAAAGTAAATAGTGATTGCCTTCGAAGTGGTAATGGCGCGAGATAAAACTGTAGCATAGAAACAAAACTGAAAAAGTCTTTGAATTAAACCTTGGCCATTCATTCAGGACCTACATACTGTTCCAGATAAAAGCGGGTATTGTGGGAACGTGATTGTCCCCTAAGGGCAAGTAAGCAATTTACTATGTGAAGCTCACCTTTTATCCTTTAATCATTGCGATTGTCTGCGCTTAATTAAAAACTTGGTGTTTTAATAATCAGCAACTTGCGAGAAAATCATTTCAATACTGTTCGTACCCGTTCAAGATAAATAGGCGCAATATAATAATATGGAATTGTGGGGTTAGAGTGGGAGGTCTGGCGCAAATATATTCCACCGGTTGGTGGCAGTATGGTGGGATTAATTGAATCCGGTAATAAATCGACGCCTAGTTTTTACCCACTCTTGCTGAGTACATTAGTCTTAATGCGGCAACCGTTTCTAGGTGATAACCGACACATTGGGAAACTTTGGATTTAAGCAATATATATATTTAAACCATTTTACTCTGAGCTAGTATTTTCTGGAAATGTTATTACTAACCCAATTGTATTTTAGGTTTGGTAGTTCTTAATACGATAAAGATTAATATTGTTTTACAACTGTAATTTTTATTTAACACTAATATGAATAAATGTTATTTCCAGAAACACCAAATGAGTGCGAGAGAACTGCGAGCACATAGAATGTCGCGGGCCGGGTGTGCTGTGCCCCCCGGGAGCTGGGGCGCGCGCGGCGTCCGCCTGGGAGCGCAGCTCTAGGGCCGAGGCCGACCGCGTGCTGACATGCGCCTCCGCGCTCTCCGCCCCTCCCGCCAGCCCCCCCGCGCCGCCATCGGGGACCCGCGGAAACATGTCCAGCGCGCGAGTGTCAGAGCTCTCCGCGACAAAAGCCGGAAACGTCCGGAACAAAAGAAAAACATTTCTAGAACTAGTCGGACAAACGCTCACATTCATCCTGGATACAATGGGACGAGGCATCCTCCAAAAGTGCGCGGACGATTATGTAGGATTGTCAAGGTCTATTCAGTTTATCGCTTTATCTCCCCTAAATATGTCTCAGACATCTTCCGCAGTAAAATAACACGCCTGAAGCTTAAATCTTACGAATTTTGTCAAGTCATTTTCCCTTTCTTCGGTGAATGGAACCGACTATTTACTTTTGTCGATAGAAACATTTTCGCGAATCTGACGAATGGCCGAAATGCCCGCGATGGAGAAATTTCGACTGAATCGCTGTTCCGTAGCGCTGAATGTAACTTTAAAGGGTCGAGTATCGATGGCAACTTGAAATGTTCTAGGATAAAAGAAATCTCGCGCACGGACAATCTAAGAACCCTTTGTTTATTCCCACCCCGTGAACACAATAACACGATCAGTGATAACATTTTACGTGATCGCCATAATTACGGAACGTTTTTAGGGACCCCTTTCAGTAGTAAAGAAGACGGAAGTCCTATTCTTTCTTATTTCTGTGATACGCAAAATCGGGTTGCGCGTAAAAAAAATGCGAAAAATTCTAAGCACGACCTTAAAATAACCGATTTGAATAGCGAGTGCGGTTTTCATAGAACTAATGCGTTTCATTGTTCGTTGCGTAGGAATAGCCTAAAAATAGAAGACGATTATTCAAACATATCGAAAAGTGTATTACTGCGCGTGTTCTCAAAAGTTAGCGTTTTCTTTGATTTAAGTGCTGAGTGTACCGAATTGTATGAGAATAAAAGAGTCACGAAATGTGTGTCGGAAGAAGATGCAGAAGATAAGAGTGTTTCATTCAATTCGAATAAAAGGTTGAAGGGAGTCTTTCCGAGTGATAAAATCAACAATGGGACGGCAGAGAATAACATGGAAGAGCGAATTGACAGAGCAACTAAGATGTGTTATCAAGATGGTAGGAAGAAGAATGGTGGGCATAGAAGACAAGGGGCTTATTACGTGCGGTGGGCGGGCTGGGGGGCAGTTTTATTGGCACTGGCGATGACGGCTTGCGCGGGAGGCACGTCCCTGCCCGTGCACAAATACTCCACGAGGGTCGTGCGCACCAAGTATGGTCCTCTGAGGGGGATCATTGTGCATGCGCATCCCCCGGTGGAAGCCTTTCTGGGAGTGCCCTATGCCACACCACCTCTTGGAAGTCTCAGGTAAGAAGGATATCATTTTTCAAGTTTTAATGTAACGGTTCATTTTGTGTTTGCGTACTTTTTGATCCAATTTTTTTTTGTTTTGTATTATATTAAAATCATGATCTGTGTGTGAAAAAGAACAAGTAAGCTGCATTAAAGAAAGCAAAGTAGGAAAATGATACAAATTTAAACCTTCCTGATTCATATCATAAATTAAAAATGGGCCCTCAAAATAAAATGTTTGGGTATATCATAAGAACGAAAATATATAATTTTTTTTAAATTGTAGTGTTTTCACACTTATAGAATACGCAGATAAGATGATGTCTAAGTTTAACTGAATTGCACAGTTTTTTAACCGCACTGTATCAGCGGATGTCTCGCAAGATTATTGCAAGACGTTAGAAATTAAAAACATTGGCAGAATGGTGGATTTAACAAGGTGTTTAAGTGGCCTTAATTTGTTACCTCTCTGTTGCAAAATTATAAAATGTAAACAACTTCCTCGGGTGTAAAATTAAGCACTGTCTACAAATATTATTTGTTAAACTACCTGGTATAAAAAGAAGTATACAAATTAAAAAGCATTTTTAAGCGTTGCCTAGTAGAAAAAATAATTAAGGCAGATGAATTTCACCCAAATCAATACAGGATTCAGCTCGTTTACGTCACAAAAGTTAACAGATGCGAGAAAATATGACAGATTAAATATATGCAGAAGGGTAAATGTTACACGGTTTGTAAAACGGCCACTCGAACCTGCCAATGACAGGTTGTAAACCTTGTAAATGCCTAGACTTCAATATTCCCACCTAAAATATTTTTTCCCTATCTGTTTAAATAAGTTTCAATTAAAATGTAAATGAAAAAAATTGATGTATCTCACCCACATTTATAAAGATTTTCACTTTTTTACAAAAAATAACAGATCGATGAATTGAAGAGTGTTTAATTACTGGTCATAAGCCATAACCTAGAACTAAAGTTGCTTTCTAAATATGGTTTTTATACACGCCAAAACTTGATACTATATACAGTACAAACTGAACCCGGCAATGCTTTGCTATTGCTAGATTTGAGTTTTTGCTAAATAGATTTATTTATTTATTTATTTATTTATTTACGGACAAAGTCCATTATAAACATTACAATTAAAAGAAATTTTTGCAAAGGAATAAAAAAATATAAGGAACAGAAATAAGCAGCAAAGACAGATGATAGATTTTTTAGATTAAGTAAAAAGCATAGGCTAACTATACAGATTCTTTAGCTGATTTGTAAAGAAAGACATCCTTACACCATAATAATCAAGATCTTGATGATCGTTCACCCGCCTGATCATTCTGGGCAAAGGCGACTGTGCACCATAATTGGTCCTGTAGTGACCGAGGAAAAGCATTTCATTATTTCTTAGTCTACGGGTGGGAACGTTAAAAAGAATCTTTTGCAAAATTTCAGGGGCATCAATGAGACAGTTCATAATTTTATACATGCAGATTATATCTGCAATGCATCTGCGTTTTTCAAGACTTGATATGCTTAAAAACCTCTCCATATCAGAATATGAATAGTCTCCTCTTTCCAATCCCATCTTCCATGCAATTTTTCTTATAAAACGATGTTGAACTGATTCAAGGCGCTTGATATGAACAGCATAATGAGGGGACCAGATTACAGATGCATATTCAAGAATAGGGCGAACTAAAGAGCAATAAAGTGTTTTAAGTGTAAGCATACTTTGGAAATCAGACGTAGTTCTATTAATAAAGCCTAAAATTTTTAAGGATCTGTTTACTATATTATCAAAGTGTTCCAAAAAAGTTAGTTTATTATCTAGGATCACTCCAAGATCTCTTATAGAGGTGACAATCGAAAGAACTTGGCCATTAAGTTTATAATCAAAAATAAAATGAAACAATATAAAGTTTGCTATCAATTGTATTTGGTCTGTACGTATACATTTTTTTTGTGTTTTGGTTTAGATAAATTGTGAGGACAGAGAATTTGGATAAATAGGTGTTCAGACATTGTTTTTTTTTCTGTCACTGTCTTTCAATTCAATTCATTTATTTTAAATATAACATATACATGACAAACATATATTCAATACGTATATATTATAAAAAAGAAAAAAAAATACACGAAAGAGACTCATGTCAAAGTAGTAGGAGAATCCTGCTCCGGAAAACCTCTTCGGATACATGGAATAGATCAATATCCAGAACGATGTTGTTCAGCTTAGCGGTAGTCCTTCCAACAGGCATAACCATAGGCAGGTTGGTCCTGAATATCGGAATATGAAACAATCTATGCTGACGCTGTCTTAGGTAATTATCAGGAACATACAAACCAATGCTCATCATAATCTCAAAATTATCGATCATACCGCGCAACAATCGATAAAAATGTGTAGTCAAATACACATTCCTTCTAGTCTATAAACGGTTGTAGCCAAACATATCCTGAAGAAACTCGGTCGGGTAGAGCCAAGGATAATGCCCGCACTTTCTCATGTAGAGATATCTCAGAAACTTCTTTTGGATTTTCTCTATCATAAGAGAGTACTTCAGTTCATGTGGCCCTCAAATCATCGAGCCACTTTCGAATATACTTCGCACCAAGGAGTTGTAGAGAGTTCTCAGTACGCGGGTATTTTCGAAAACACTGGCAGTACGTAGAACAAATCCTAACATCTTCGATGCATTACCACTGATTGTCTCTATGTATTAATGAAATGTCAGAGTGAAAAAAAGAAAAACGCTCGACTTGTAAGTTTTTTCTATTTCTCACAGCCAATAATGACCCCCCCCTCTGACTGTAGCTACCACGATCTCGCTTCAGTACTGTAAAATGACTATCAAATAATTCAGAGTCGAAAACGCTATCGTTTAACCAAGTTTCGGTTGATGTTATAACAATGCCTTGCAGTTACCCCCCGATACTACGCGAAAAAGACGACTGCATGTCAGACCTATTGTTAGAATAGACAATATCGTTTTAGTCTACCGTTTTCCGCACCTCAAAACTCAACCGATTTTGTTATTTTTGAGTATCAGAATAAAATTTTCTGTACGGGTATGTTCTGTGATTTTCAAAAATAGTTATATTTGTATACCGTGCGCCCGAAGACAGCAGATAAAACTGTGTTTTTTTACGGGTTTGGATAGTTCTAGTTCCCATACTAAACATTTTTTTTTAAAAACGGAACAATATAGGAACACGCCAATGGTAAATATCTATAATGTGTAAAAAAGAACTCTGCGCTGGTTGGACATGTAGTGTGAATGGACAACAAAAGAACGGCTAAAAATATTTACAATGCGAATGTTCGTGGATGCAGAAATAGAGGAAGACCGTGAAAGACATGGCATGACCAAATCTATCAAATTCTTGAAGATGGAAATGGCAAAAATCGGAATAGTCGCCGCGCGTGCATGAGAAGATCGATGAATGTAGAGGAAGCGAGATCTGAATGCAAAGATAGAGTGATGTGGCGTTCTATCCTCTCTTACGGGTATCCTCTCTTAGGTACTTACACACCCTTACGGGGAAACGGCGTGATAGTTTGTTGTTGTTATTGAAAAAATGTATCCAATGTTAGTTGATATTATTTTAGTATAACCAAAAATCCAGTAAAAAGAAATAAATAGGTAGAAATTATAAGAAATTCAATGAAATAATCATACTGGGATCCATAAAAAACCAAATATTGTTTGTAAACATTAAAAAAATATATTTTTTATACACAAAAAAATAACCTCCATCCATTTTTTTGTAGTTGCATTCTCGACGAATGCAACCCTGGTGATGGATAAAAAAAACAATTACGCCCATAACTTTTTTCTACTTAATAAATTAAAGATTTTATGAGCTATAAACCTTCTCGCGACAAAGATGTACATTTATCTGAAGACCTCACGTAAATCGGTCCGGTAGTTATCGAGTCCATCGAGGACAACCATTCGAACATTGCCTTTTATATATATGAATATGCCTGCCTTAACCACGCTTGCCTACTTAACAAAGCATCAGGTTCTAGACGTCCTGAACGTCCGCAGCAGATTGTTCGTTGACAGTTAATGTCAGAACTACGGGACGCAAACTTTACTTGTGAGGATGCACATGAGCTGACAGCTGACAAAAAATGACTGCAGGCTCTTTGTAGACACTGTATCCTCTAACTAGGGAGGGGCATGGAACGATGATGATGATAAAATAATAAATATATATATTATATACACCCAACTCAACTGCTATTAATTAAAATGTGTAATTTTGTTGAGTAGAAAATTGAATAATAAATCATATTTTATTCTATATCCATCCAATATATCACTTTGATAAAACAATATCCAGATAAATTACAACAAGACGTAAATTTATACGAGGATTTACTTTTGGGATTAATTTATTTTCGAGATGAGATTATGTTTTATAAAAAGCCACAAAAAGACAAAAGACAGATTTATAGCCAACGAGCAAGATAATCAAAATCAAATTCTAGGTGGAAGCTTTGAGATATTTGCTAAAAAAATGTTATTAGCCTTAATATTTAGTTCGCTGGGCTACCCGAAATTTAATCCGGGGTTCGATTTTCCTTCCTAGAGTTTATCAAGATTGGTTGATATTACAGACATATTGTTTAAATTGAGTGTTGTCCCGTAGTAGTGTCGTGGACTCACGAATCAGAGGTTCCTACCTCCCTAACTACTACTTTATACCCATTTTCTTGTTTGTCTCGTAAGACTTTGCTAAGTCTGAGAATCAAAATATTTAGTTAAATAATAAGTACGCAAATACTTATCTTTTCTTAAAAAAAATACGTTTCTAAGAATTTAGACATACCCAAACTTTAGATGGATTTTTAATTCAAAATGTCAAATATTCACTTAAATTAGCCAACCACTTGTCAAATGCAATGTAGATGATTTCCTAGCGTAATTCCACCTACATTTCAAGCTCCTTTACTGTCATCTCCCATCATAAATGATGGATATTGTATATGTTTTGGAAAATAAAGATATTGTTTTTCTAAATACTCGTATTAAATCAATAATGTGTGTTAAAATATTAAATAATTTATATTCATATATAAATACAAACACACATATACTAATCATATAATGCTGTTTATTCTGGATCATAATGTAACATTTTAAACAAATATAAAATACACATTTTAATAATTGAAATACCTAATAATATAGTGTATTATTTGTTTAACTTTGTAAATATACGAGTATGAGTAATTGACCAAATATTTAAAATAAATATTTCATAAAACCTTTACCCAGATATGTTTTTATTGGCTATCTATTTTATACCACAATAAAAACGTGCTTTTTAATCTCTCGGTCCCTTCAACATTTTAACTTCCATATATTTCAGGGCCATGAAAAGTCTTTGTGGTATTTCCAATCGATAACACAATTCATCCCTTTGGAAGAACGGGAGATTTATACAAATATTTTAAATGATAAATAGAAGAATGTTTCATTTATGTTTGATTTTTCGTAAAACGACATAATAACTTCAGGATACAAATAAAAAAAGCAGACTATTTTGAAACTAAAAATTTATCTACAGAATTCTCAACCGAGACGGAAAACTTTTTTGAAATAAAAATGGAAATCTAGGCATTACTAGGATTTTGTGTTGTCGTTGGCTCATTTCAGTGGTATTTTATTAGACATTATCAGACGTTTATTGTCCGAGTTGTGTTCAGTTTCCATATTTAAATAAAATAAAAAATCTTTATTCCAATCTTTAAAAAAAAATGTAGTTTTGGGGTATTACAAACTTGTGAACAATTCTGATTTTATTTGAAATCTTATTTATTCAATTTTTCTTCAAGAGTTTTACGAAACGTTTTATCAAATAATTTGATTGCACGTTCGGTGGCCTATAGTTTAGCTAATCATAAACCCAGTGAAAAACAGTTATATTTGAATGTCACAACTTTCGACGCACAAAATTCCACTGCAAATTTAAAAAGTGTAGATCCCGAACAAAGCGCCTTCAAAATAATACAAAAAACTTTTGGCTTAGTTAGACTTTGTACAGATAAAAATCACTAAACTTTCTTCATATTTAAATCAAAGTCTGAGTTTGGTAAACTATTTTTTTTAACAAAAGCTCAGCCAATTTTTTGTATTTGTTAAAATAGGTTTTTGGCTATGATTATAATTAAGTACCTTGACTTGTGTAGTGAACTGTTTTTGGGTAAAGAATGATAATATTAAATTGGCATTTCCAGAAGTTTTGTTAAAAGGTTGCGTGTTTTAAATAAAATATTAATTTACGTATTTTGTAGTTTTTTTTTTTTTTTTAAAAAAGAAATATTTGCGTTCTTATGATTTACATAAATATTTAATTTTGAGGGCCATTTTCAACGAGTTGTAAATAACTTACTATTAGAAAATGGAATCGAGTTGGGGTAGAGTGGGTTTCGAACTACGGACCTTTGATCTGTGAGTCCAATACACTAGCCACAGGACCACAACCCGATTATTAACCCAACTATAACCATCATAAAATAAAGATATAATCAATATTTAATAAAATCTAGCTTTGTTAAATGAACGCGAACTTAATTCTCATTTACGCCGAAAGTCCTTAGTTGTGTCGTGTCAGTCGACCAGTGCCAGTACTGATAGAAGAGTGGAGGTGCCTTGTTAGGTTGGTATATAAACCTGGGATTTAAATGTTGCCAGTAAAATGCGGTAATACGGTTAAAACATTTTTCCTTTTTTAAAACCTTAAAGAAGTGCTCAAGATTTAGGTATGAAAATAAGAGTAATAAGAAGAAAAACAAAAACGCCACGTCAATAAGTACAGTAAAAATTTTATGTTTTTTTTTTCAGGTATATGCCTCCCGTGACTCCAAGTCAGTGGCGTAACACCCGCCTGGCAGACCGTTTCGCCCCCGCTTGCCCTCAGCAGCCCCCAGCCCTACCCACCCCCCAAGAAGCCCTAATGCAGCACCCGCGGGCCAGGGTGGCTCACCTAGAGAAACTGCTGCCTCTCTTGAAGAATTTTTCTGAAGACTGCCTCTACCTCAACCTTTATGTGCCAAAAATAGGTAAGTTTGCATTTTGAACCATAAAAGATCACACTTGAACCGTAATATGATCATATATTTATTTGTTTTAAAGATAAAATCAATTAGCAAAATTGTATTTTCTTTTTAAAAAAATAACGAAGATTTTCAAAAACTTTAGTAGTTAAAATTATGTTCGAAATGGAAAACAATTTGTGATTACAAACTCGAATGAAAGCAGTCGTAACTTTCCAGCTACACAGAAACGATGGCAGTGTGTCACTGGCTAACCTCGATGTATTTTTACAAAGGTATACAATAACATAAGTGGACAACACTGGTTACATGAAGACGTCTTCATTATATAATAAAAGAAATTGTTTAGAAAAGTGAGAGATCAATAATTTTGTGCAGTTATTATTATTAACGGAAGCACGATTATTATTTACATCAATTTATTTCCACAATCAAAATACAAGTATCTTTTAATTTTAGTTTATAAACTGAAAAGTAAAGAAAAATAATTTAGTGCTTATTTGATTTGATCTGGAGAGTGTGAAGGGAAGACTAGATGAATATCACAGTAGTAAGAGGAAGGTCGTCGCCAGAATCTTTCTCAATCTGCCTCTGTTCCTAGAACTTTTAAAGGATTCCTGGAGAGATAGATCAGTCGCCGTTATCTCCAAACCAGTCTTATATTGTTGGATCAAGATGATATCATCGATAGAAGTGTTTTTAATTTCCTATAATATTTTGGTTGAGTTTAATAATACAGGTACAAAAATATTCACAACTCCCCTACTTCTAATTTTAATCCTCTATATCAATTTGCAGCAAGCACCTGAATTTCTTTTTCTTATTATTACGTTTTTCGCTTTAGTCCCAATACTTATACATGTATGCGATTCGACAATTTGATAAATATACGATAACTTAAACGATTGTAAGGGAGATTGATGTAAAACAGATTTATAAATGAAATAAAATTCGAGTCAGGTAAAATAAAAGTGATAAGATTTAAAAAAAACACCATGTGAAACGAACAATAATACTTATATAAATAGAGTATGCGAATGGTAAGACTAAGACTTGGAAAATACATGAAAAAAAACATTTTTGCATGTATATTTAGATGAATGCAAGTGGCGTTCCATCCTCTCTGGCTTTCAGTAAACACAGAGAAATGTTAGACGTGATTCTGGGAAAAGTTCAACCATTTTCAAGACATAAAACAACATTTCGCATTCTTTAGATAATATTATATGATTTCTAATGACGTCATGTTTCTCGAAAATAATTTCATCGTAAATGTTATGATTTGACTTCTGGACAAAATTTTGGGACTTTTTAGGAGTGGAATATTAGTTTTTGGGGAAGCTTTAAAAATAAAGATAATATTAAAGGTCCTCTTAAAATGATAGATGAAATAAATAACCTTATTTTTTTTTAAATACCACGAAGAAGATATTTTCATACATATACCAATCCTTTGAGAATTATCAATTCCATCCGTCCTGCTTAGGTCCGCAACCCAAGAAACTATTCAACGTTATTACTTTTTTATTACTAAGTTTGGTATGAAGAAGTTTATGATTTCATCTTTTATTATACGTATCTAAAGATATAATACCTTATAATAAACTACAAATGGATATAATTCGGAACAAATCAATAAAAAAGGTAAAACTGATATGGAAAAAAATATTTGGTGCTTATAAAATCCGCTTTAATCATATCTGAAAATTACGGTTCTTCACCATCATCATCATTTTTATCCGCACACTACGGTGCATAGAGTATTACATTGGTACAGCGTATCTAGATTATTTCTGTTACATATATAGTCGTCAATTCCCAGCCCAGAAACAATAAAATTTATCATTGTAGAAACACTTTTAACATCAACATATTATTACGTCTCCCTGTCAGGAATCAAACGCAAGACCTCAAAAACACAAAAGACGAATGAGTCAACTATTAAATTACGAAACAGACTTACAAGTATCTCCACGCGATTAAATTTTTCATGTTTTATATCTTATAATAGCTATAGAGTCGAAAACACTCGTCCAGATTTTTGGTTCTATTTTACTCTCAGAGCTGCGTTATTAATCCGCCCGGACACAAAATATCCTATGTATACAGTTTTATGAGCAATCTATAGAAGGTGAAATAATGAATGGGAAAATAACCAAAACTCTTTCAGATCTTTTAGTTAAAGTTTAATTAAGAGACCAAACAATTTTAAAATGCGTATGTTCAAACGCATGTAGCATTGTAAATGTTACACATAGTGAAATGAGATTACTAGGCAAATGACATTATCATCATCATTATTCCCTTTCCGCACCTAATGGTGCATAGGGTAGTGCATTGGCACACCAATCGCAGCGTATCTTGATATTTTTTGTTGGATGAAGTAAGATTGTACAATTTCAATTTATTTAATTTCAATTGTACAATTGTACAATTTCAAATTATTTATTTTAAAAACGTTTATGTACATAACAAAAAAATTCAATGCATACATAAAACAAAAAAATGAACACTAAAATTTAAATATACAAAAATGGTAAAATAAAAAATACCCAGCAATTATAGAGAAAGAATGCAATCCTCTCTGAACTTTTTTTCACTAATATGAAATATGTCAATATCCGAAGAGATACGGTTGAGTAAAGACATTGCTCTTCCTACTAGCATTACCAGATGATCAGTCTCACGCTTCAAGTAGGTACCAGTCCAGGGACTATGAAATTTTTCTTGTTTAAATCACCATTTTAAATCAATATTTCATATAAACCATGTCGGGAATCGAACCCGAGACCTCTCGCATGGTAGGCAAATGCGCTAACCATTACACCACGAGGCCAACAAACATACATGACATGACATACTCAGTAAATACTCTTGCAAATTCCTTTCACAAATGGGGTTTTCTTTCGTTGATTAAATATTTAATGTGAATTCGATAAAAAATAAGACACGGAGGAAGGATTCTGCCCAGTGCGGAGTTAAATCGTGCAACTTAGTTTACCTCAAATTCGCCCTGTCTGCGTAAACTATAAGGGTCAAAGAACTACAACTTTCAATATGAAACATAAATTTACATTTTAATTCATGATTGCTAGTCATCTTGCAATGCAATTCCAAAAGTTTTCGGTTCGAAAATATTTTTTTAATTTGAAATTTATTTATTTATCCTTACGTATTATTAAATTCATTTTACAAACATAATATTTCATTTTTTATTTATACTTTGTTGTTGATAATTATATTTTTTACGCCTTTGAAAAAGTTTGTCTGAGTCTTTTGTTTAGTTTTGTCTAGTAGCTTATTGTATAATTTCAGTCCCTGATTTATTAGTCTCGATTCTCCTTGTCTTGTTTTGGAATTTTGTATGTGGTATGGTTCTGGTATTCTTGTATTATGTTCACGTTTATTACATTTTTTTGTAAATAAATGATTAAAATTAATACTTTTTGTTTGATTCACTTATTATTTTAAAATATAAAGTTAATATTTCAAGCACTAAATTTGTGGTTATTTTATTATTTATTTAATAACGAACCGGTTTTTGAGCTACTACGTGTTTCATTATCGAAGTATAATTCATTTTTTTTTTTTAAATTTTACCTTAATAAATTATTAGTGACGAAACGAGCCAGTTATTACTTAAATAACAAGTGTTTATAATTTAATTTTAATTATATAATCAATAAACAGACAGTCAGTGCTTCAAACATATTTTTTTATATAAATACACAATTTTTATATGCGTGTTGTATATAAATATTATTTGTGAATATTTTAATTTGTCTTAATGCAATATTTGGAGCTTGTAATAAAAGCAGAGAGAGGATATTTATTGTTGTGAAAAATGTATACATACGTTTTTACGAAAAGAATCAAGACGTGTCAGAGCGGAAGATTTGTAGAGGATTCGGTAGTCTTTTGTAGATGATATGTTAGGACTCTTAGTTGGGCGACATGTAATTTTACTCAAACAAAAATGGAAAACTCAAAGGGAGAAAACTCTTCGCGTGTAAGAATT
Organism: Micrasema longulum; assembly: GCF_059751315.1. Taxonomy (NCBI): domain Eukaryota; kingdom Metazoa; phylum Arthropoda; class Insecta; order Trichoptera; family Brachycentridae; genus Micrasema; species Micrasema longulum. The sequence goes on from NW_028278200.1 coordinate 290,433, forward strand.
TAAGATAACCCTTGGAAAGTATTTTATTTACGCTAGTGTTATAACATATAACATAAAGTGAACAGTTTTTTTACAATATGTGATTCAAATATCTAAAAAAATACTCAAGATTTCACATTTTTTTATTTCAATTAAACTCTTCGTGGTGTATAATGGTCAGCACGTTTACCTACTAAGCGAGAGGTCTCTGGTTCGATTACCGACATGGTTGATATGAAGATTAATTCAAAAGGCTTTTTTCAAACCAGAATATTTCATAGTCCCTGGACTGGTACTTGAAGCGTAAGACTGATCATCTCATCTTCATGTTACAAAAAATGATCAAGATACGTTGCGATTAGTGTATCAATGCAGTGCCCTATGCACCATGAGGCGTGGAAAGGGAAAGATAAGATGAATTTTCAAACATTGCCGAACAACTATTGAGTAAAACGTTCCGTAATTTTCATAAATAGAAGTATAATTTCAGTTATTATATTAATTATTAAAGAAAGAAATATAGCGCCATATTTTAAATATAATGTTCTATGTTTGAAAAATAGTTTTATGCAGTTTTTAATAAAATTTAAATTGAAATTTAAGGATACGAATTTTCTACAGAGATGAAGCTGTTGAGCAAATGTAAATGTTTTTCAGCGTCTAAGGTGATAACGTGGCCCAGCCGATGACAAATCATAAGCTGTGTGAATGCCTGGACGTTTTTACTTCTAATTGTTGAATTTTTATATCATTAGAATTTATTATAGAAATACTGTTGAAATAAACTTTTCGGTAAAAGATTTTTTTTTTCTAAATGTTATTACATATTTGTAAATAACCACTTACCGACTTTTCTATGTCTACCGGTTTCGCGACGCACCCGTCTCTTTGCCAGGACACCAATTAACCCAACATGCAAACCAACATGCAAAACCCACCATACACCTTTACCATAGTTGTTGCACAAAAATATAAAACCAACACGACATGCATTTTAACAAGCACATGCACTGATTAGGATAAACATGCACTTACTAAATTATGAAAATATTCTCGCTCAGCCTCCGTACTGGCTGGGCGTGAATTATAGTTTCTCTCTCCAATCGTAGCTTAAAATTCGAAATTAAATTGTAAACTGTTAAACAAACATCGTGTTAGTATTTATAAGTGGCAGGTGTGTAGACAAAAAGTGGAAAAAGAAGACTATTCATTTTAAAGCATTATTTTGCGCTTCTTTCTTACTAAAATATGTGACAAGTAGTGAATAACGGAAACTTTCAAACAACAGTGCGCCTACTTTAAAATCATAAAAAAGTAAATGAACCCATTAAAATTGTTTAAGAATGTATTAGTTTTTGATGCGAATGTACCAAGATTTAACTATCTAGAATACTACCTCCCACGATAAATTACAACAGTGCTACCAAAAGTGAACTTATTGATAAATACTCAATAGATTAAAAATATTCTTTCCAATATGCTCGTACATACAAAATAATACGTCAATCCTCAAACCACTCTCATACACACGTTTGTCTAATAATAATGTAAGAAATAAATAAAATTGAGCGGGAATTTCATTCTCATTATAAAACGAAATAATACAGACTCAAATGGATACAAAGTCGTTGGAACAATAAACTTCTTTCCCCTCTTCGGCAACTACACGTGGACCGGACCATCTTCTAGGAATTTAGCGAAAACATGTGTTTGCACATGTGCGATACTGCAACAGTGACTAGTGACCACCGAACATCTACGAAAGCCACCCTTCGGATATTTTTATCTGTTACGTTATCCATAGTGTTGAAGTGTTTTATCTGTTTAGTTTTTTATTGTTTACTTTTTAGCACGAACACCTTACAAATTTACAATTATGCTCAATGTTTGTTTTTGTAAATTTATTGATAATTTTAAGTTGCCAGAATTTCACTCGTCCATGCACTTTGTAGCTGCCAGACGATTAGCAATCTAGCTTTAATAGGTAAATGTTATCAACTATCAAATATACACATTTAATAAATAAGGTCTAGAATTCCAACCGTCCATGCACTCAGTAGCTGCAAGACTTGTTGTTATATAACTTTTATTTTTATAAATTTGTTTGTTATATATTTTTTTAAATATCACTAAATCTCTTAACTTTATTGTCAAATAAAAAAATAAAATATGTAAATAGGGGCTAGATTTCTTATTGTCCATGCGCTTTGTAGCTGCAAGACGTGGTGAGATATTTATTTATTGTACAGCGCCCTTGAGGTGATTTTCACAAAAACGGCGCAATATAAATTATCCAAATATGTATATATATAAATATATATATATGTTGTTTGAGAAATAGTTGAAAAGAGGTAGAGGGGATGAAGGGAGGGGAGCTTAATATGTTTAATAGGGTGACCATTACAGAGGAACATCGTTTAAAGGACTATATTAAAAGGTTGTTTGATTATTGATCAAAGGGACATTATTTTTTAAAGCTTTCTCAATGTGAAATATTTCCATATTTTTAACTTTTAACCTTTTTTTATTTGTATGTAAGATTTTTACTCCTGTATTTTTATTGAAGTCATGATTTTAATTGATTAGGTGATTTGCGAATTCAGAAACTATTGTGAAGACAGCTCATATGTTTTTTAACACGTACATCACAGTTTAATTGGTGTCCTGACGAAGAGACGGGTACGTCTTGAAACCGGTAGACATAGAAAAGTCGGTAAGTGGTTGTATAAAAATATTTAATAACATTGTGGCAACACTATAGACGTCACACGCGACGTCGCGCGCCATGTCCGAGCGACGGACACCGGGAGAAGCGTTTTGGCTGTTTTGGTGACACACGTTCTTTAGACAAAAACTTGATTTAATTTTAATTGTTGCGATTTCATACTTTTTCTTAACTGATTTATTTTACGTTTTACAAATTAGATTCGTTGAGTTATTTTTAAGTATTTCCATTCTTTATTATATTAAGTTTAGTTAAGTTTATATATTGTATCTTTTTATTAATAAAAGATAATAAAACTGTAAGTACAATCTTTTACTCTATCTGTGCATTACACCTACCATGTTAGTGTAAAAATATATCCAAAACGAGCGTGAAGTAAAAAACGTTCTCACGAGATGATTTTTACGGAACGATATCAACGCGGATAAATATTTAGCAATTTATGTGGAACCTACTAGGCAGTCGACATAACCTGACGTTTAGTAGGTAACAAACAACCACCATAACATTTAGTAAAATGTTTGACCATAAAGTTAATGCTTTAAATATTCATAAAAAAAAATTCATAACACATATTAGTAGCGATTCATACATTTTCGTTATTTTCCATTTCTATCTTATATGTAGAAATTAAGTATATTTTTATTTCATAGTTAACAATATAAATTTTGGCAATACTATCATCTGTTTGATTCGGAACAGTTTATTTATGCTGACGATGGCTTAGGTTCGTATCATGAAGATAAACAATGCAATGTTTCGCATTATTTCTGGGTTATCACAATCGCAACAATCAGAGTGATGCGTACTCGCGTTAGTGGATACAAACATCCCTTCTAGTCTAGTCTTAAACTGACCAGTTTCTAACTTGTAGGCTTACAAACACAATTATTTGAAACACAAATGAGATTGGTACGACTTTAAAATAATAAATTGAACATACTTTTCTTAAGTGGAGAAGGAAAATAAAAATACGTTAATTTAAAGAAAGCATTTTTTTAGACAATATTTAAAAAATCTGTCCAATATCTGTGACTTGGCAGATAAAAAATACAGCTATGTATGTCAATTAGAACCAGAATCCCAGTGTTTTCGACTCGATGGCAGCTCTCAGGTGGAAATCCTCAAAAAATAAATCAAGTGGAAAAAGTCCGTCTTGTATTGCAGTGGTCAGCCCGTTCGCCTCTGGTGCGGGGAATGTTGCTTAGAAATAATAGTTTATAAAGTGGTTCACACTGCAACATTTTACTGTCCCTAGGTTGGTATCTGAGGCGTAAGACTGATCATCATACCTTCTTGTAACATACGGTCGAGATATGCCCGTTACTTAACAAATACTGAATTTATTTATTTATTTAATATTTCTCAAGAATACATCATGTAATTGAATTAACATATGTAATGCCCTTTGCAATATTGGATGTGGATAAGGTTTTCATAAGGATTATTATTAGAAGAGGTTATCATTTGAAATCGATTATTTTCCCCATTTACTTTTTCTGTTTTATTCACATAATTAAACATTGTCGGTGCAGTTAGAGGTTTGTAAAAAAATGGTCGATACAATGTGATTTTAGAACAGAATAAAAGCCTGTAGAATACACTTTTTAATGTAAATAACATTATCAAAAACTTGAATAAACGTCAGATATAATTTTAGAAAACAACTTAGATTATAAACGAGCTATAAAGCGGGTTTCTAAAACACATTTCTTAAAGAGCAGGCTTTTCTCGAAACACGAGAAAAAATAAAAACACCGTAAAATAAAATTAATGCCAATAAAGAGGAAAAGTAAGCGACGCATAATATTTTACGATACAATAGAAAATTTGTAGATGTTTTTATTGAAAGCTCCAAAAATACGTGTGTATTATTTAAAGGTCATAACACAGAACATTAAAAGGGTAAACGGATTTTGTAGCTGCGGAGTTTATCAATCATACTTGCCTTGTAAAAAATAATTTCTTTATTTTCAATTTTTTAAGCATTACCTATATAATAATAATAATAGAGTCACATGTTATATAAATGTACATTCTTGTTACATCTTATTGTCCCGCTGAAAAAAATTGTATTATAAACTGTGTTTTGTACGGAATTGGTGCTGTGTGAGGTTTATGGTTTTTCGTAACAATATAATTGTATTATACCAACATAACACTGGGTATACAACAATTAATATAAATAGATAAAAAAAATAAATGTCTTTAATTGACATTACTTACTTATCGGGTCTGGACTTTAGACTTTGCCACTCCAGTGTGCAGCGACAGATATCACCTTATCAGTGGCCATCCTCAAATCATTATCATCATAAGTTAACTGCATTTTCTGACACCGCAGCAGATGAGGATCATCTTGCACCTCTCCACAATCGCAGTTCATGTCATCTCTCTCCAGAAACCCCCCCCTCCGTTGATTGTATTTGCACCTAGACACCCCTACCCTTAATCTATTGAGAACTTTCTACGTAGAACTTTCCGTCCAAATTGTGGGCGCTATTTGTGCTTTCAGATGGCATTAAAAAAACATATTTACATAGGACATAGTAATATACAATGTACACATTAGAAAAAATATTTATATATTATCTCTTATAGTACAGCATAATGTACTATGTATGTATATATTCCAATGTTAGTTTTCATTGCATCTATCTATGTAGGTAAACCCGTACCAATATATATGCAAGTTGTACGTGTATGGTGTGGTATCAGTAGGGTGTCGCACCCGTAGGTAACACAGCTAGAAGGGACAGCAAAGGGATTCACGACCACAGCATATCTCCCTCAAATACATTTAAACATTATAAAAATTATAACAAAAATAACATACAATATTTTAAAGGGCATTGTGCCTTGTCCAAGAGCCACGTTGCCATAGTTATTGAAAACCTCTGTAGTGGTTTTAAATATCTTATTGATGAAAGTAGGTTACTATACAGTTTTATTTCAATAGAGTGTAGTGGTAGCGCTGGGCCGACGTGGTTCCTAGTTTGAAAACAACGAGGGATTTTTCCTCTTAACTGTGTGGTTAGACATTCAAATTAATGTTTGTTAATTATGTACCTCAGCACAGATAACATTACCCACGCTTCAATCTCCACAAATATCTTCCGCAAATTCAGTTTTGAGTAACTCCATCTTAGCACTTCAAATCGAGATCCGAAAAATTGTCGATGGGATGGAAAAAACAAAAAAGAAGTTCCGAAAAAATTTAATTTATTTAACAAATACTATCATGACTTGCACGACAAGCTACCGAACATGGAGAAGGAAAACAAGGAACTAAAGACAAGATTAATAATCTACCTAGAAAAATCAAATTCCGGATTCAATAAAACTGAACCAGACAACATATACGACCGGATTCTCAATGAACTGAATGAAAGAAAACAAATAAAAAAAATCATAATTATTTATATTATTACAAAAAATAAAACAACGAAAGAACAGTCTAGAAGTAATCCAGTTAATGATATAAAAGACGAAATTAAATACGTTATAAATGAAATCGAAAATAATCGAATGATTCAAATATTGAGAGCTTTTAGATCGGGAAAAAACATGATAAAACAAGACCCATAAAAATAATTTTTGATAACCAAGAAAATGCTTACCAATTAATGAATGATTTTGACGGTAAAAAAAATACAGAAAAAAACACTCAACTATTGAACGTTTCTCTATCAAAGAACAGAATCAAAAACAAAATAGATCATTTCAGGAGATTGAGAACCAAACTGGAAGAAATGAGCCACACAATTAAATTAAAAAACAATATCCCAAACATTGTCAAGCTAATAAACTAAGACCAAAATTAAAAGACTTATGCATATACTATCAAAACGTCAGACGAATGAGAAGATGGACGCCATTGAAATCTCCGGATCAACCATAAACTGTGATTCCTTTGCACTAACCAAAACCTGGCTAGAATTATCAATAGACATGCCAAAATTAAACATCTACAGAATGGATAGAAATACAGCTACCAGTATTAAAAAAAGAGGAGGAGGTGTACTCATCGTCATCAACAAGAACTACCAGTTAACAATAACAATGCTAACGCTAATGCTAATGCTAAAAAAACAGTTAACAATAACAATGTGGAACTATTTATTTTAGTGAATGACAAAAGACATAAAACAATAATCGGTTGCGTATACATTCCTCCCAACGCAAATCCTAATATTTACAAAAGTCACTTTGATTACCTTGAAAATTTAAAATCGAAATACCCTGATGCTGAACTAGTTATAACAGGTGATTATAATCTACCGAATATCAAATGGAATTGTTTAGAGCCCAAATTATACTGTACTACAAGCTCAACAATTACAGAAAAAAAAAAGCAAATACTCGATATGTCCAAGTTTTATAACTTGACTCAACATAACTCAGTAGTTAACAGCCAAAATAAAGTTCTTGATAATTCTCAGTAATTCTCAAAATATTTATGTGAAAAAATCCATATAAGATCTTCTTCCCCAAGATACAAATCACCTTTCACTTAATATCACTCTCAATAATGTAAATCTACACAAATTTAAAATAACTAAGCAAAACTACAATTAACTGAGTTCGGTAAATTGGTCATTTTTGAAAAGCGTAGATTTGAATGATAATATTCAAAAATTCCATTCGATACTCAATAATATCATAAATTAACATGTACCAATCATACAATTCAAACAGTCAAAATACCCCACATGGTTTAATAAAAGTTTGATTAATCTAGTTACAGTCAAAAAAATAGCTCATAAACGATTTAAGCAGCGTGGAAAATTAAATCTATTTAATGAATTTTCTGAGATGGGAAAAATGTGTCAAACATGATCAAAATCATGTTATAGAAACTTTATTATTCAAACACAAAATGATATTTAAAAAAATACATAAACGTTTTTGGAGTTATGCTAACTCACTATGGAAAGAGGACAGTGGAATTCCAAATGAAATGTTTTTAGGTGACACTAAAGCTGACAATATAAAGGGCATCGTTGATCTATTTGTAGACTTTTTCAAAGGTGTTTACGATGACAATACTTCTAAAATTGACTTTAGTCTATCCGACCCTAATCCAGTTATATATTTAAACCTAAACTACATTTATTTAGAATTAATGATATTATTTCTCACACAAATATACTGGACTCTTCAAAAAATGCAGGTCCAGATAACATCCCTCTATCATATCTAAAAAAATGGGTAAATTTTTTGGCCTATCCTCTGTATCTAATTTTTAACCATTTACTAACGTCTGGGTGTTTTCCCAATTTGTGAAAACTAAACTATATTACCCAAATATTCAAAAAAGGAGATAAAACTTATATTAGATTAAATTATAGCCCAAATGTATATTATCCGTATTACCAAAATGTTTCAAAAATTAATTCTAGATGAAATTCATCCAAAAAACTATATGTTCTGAACAACACGGATTCACAAGAGGAAGGTCAACACTATCCTATCATCTTATCTATCAGAAATGTACTCGTGTATCGGATTCACTAGAAAGTAAAAATCAAGTTGGTTCCACTTATGCCGATTTTTTAAAGACATTTGATAAGGTTAGCCACAACATATTGCTCTATAAATTACAAAGACTTGGTGTGAATAGATGTCTCTTTAATTGGATATAAAGTTATCTTCTTGATATAAAACTATATGTAAAAACAAATGTCATTTCTTCCTATACCTTTACTACAACTAGTGGAGTACCACAAGGCTCTCACTTGGGTCCAGTTTTGTTTGTCTTGTTTATAAATGATGTAGTTAATATTTTTGATGATGTACAAATACTTATGTTTGCCGAGAATCTGAAGATTTTTAAAACTGTTCGTAACATAAACGACTGTTGTATACTAGAAAAAAATTTAGACGGACTTTCAGATTGAAGCAATAAAAACAAACTTTTTCTTAACTCACAAAAATGTCAAATCATGAGATTCTACAAGAATAAGAAACCACAGTTTTTTTATTTACTCGATAAACAAATCATACCTGGAATCATTATTAGAAATAGAAGATCGAGGTAAAATCTTTGACATCAAACTCAGTTTCCTATCCCACATAAACAAAATAACTAACAAAAGTATGAGAATGCTCAGTTTTGTAAAGAGAATCACCAAAGACTTTGACAGTATAAACACTGAAACATTATATATACATGTAGTCATACTTGCTACTTATATGAGTTCATCCTCATTCGGTTGTACATAGGAAGTAAGTACTACTGACTTTGCAACAATAAGTGATGAACCGGAGATTCAGTTTGTTTGTATGATATACTCATATAAATGTCTATTTATTTTTATTTTTGCTGAATTTTTGTGCCTAACAATGTGTGCCTATGTAAGATTTACAAACCTGAAATGCATATCTTTTTTGCTACTTTTCTTTTATACTTCACTCTTTTACTGTAAATCTTTTATTCTTATTTTTACTATAAATTACTTTAACTGAGTTAAACCATAACGATTAACTATGTTTTCTTTATATTATATAGCTTTGTATTTAACTTTAATATTGTTCAAATTAGCTACGGCCGTTAGTTATAATAATAAATATAAAAGTAAATAAATAAATAATGTTTGTGAATAACTTACCAGCTTTTCTATGTCTACCGGTTCCGAGACGTACTCAATTGTAAAACAAAGTAACAAGAAGTGAACAGCTTATGATAAACATGCATATTGGAGAAAAATAGTATTTATATTATACAGCATATTTGAGGGCCAGATCGCTAAACTTTAGAGGAACGTTTCACATGGTTAACTTTTAAAAAAATCCTATTTTTTTTCTGCACACTTTTTTTAAATAATTTGATAATGGTGTAATTAAATGGTATAAGTTATAATTTTTTTTTTTTACTGAATTGGTGGTTAATTTATAGAAATCCATATTCATTTATCGTCATCATCATCATCATCATCATTCCCTTTCCAGACCTAATGGTGCAAAGGGCACCGCATGGATACACCAATCGCAGCGTATCTCGATATTTTTTGCAACATGTGTCAGGTGCCAGTCCAGGGACACTGAAATATTCAAGTCTAAAACCTTACTTTTTAAAATAAATATTTCATGTCAACTATGTCAGGAATCGAACCCGAGACCTCTTGCATGGTATGCAGACGCGTTGATCACTTCACCGTGAGGCTGACAAATTATTAATTAACACATTAATTATTAAGTTAAAACACCCTCTTGTGAGGCAACAGCTGTAAGGCACTAAAAATTTACAATTAAAAATACAACCGTAAAAACCTGGTTTTATTTAATAATTAATGAAAAATACCCCATTTTTTCACGCTTTTCTTCGACATATTGTCATCAATCTCTCATTTAAGTAATGAAAATGCTTTTGTGTTGGACGTTTTGAAAAATTGTCAAGGGTCGTCAAAAAGTTATTGCGTACACCAGGTGTTAGCTCACCCCAAAGCGTGATATAATATAAATACATCTCCCAGCTCCTTCCACTCCATTTCAGGATTCGTGACTTGTAAAGGCAAACTGCTTTCTTACCTAATGAAGTGCCCTAAAGTACCTACTGCTGCAATTCCCGTTTCTTTCTGATTAAAAATAGAAAATCTTGAGTTGCAAACAAGGGGTGAAGAGTGAATTAATTTTTCCCCTGATCTCGAATTTCTCCGAGGGATGATTTTGAGCGTAATGTTCTGGACAAACACTGGGAGTTAATTTATGATTTCATTATGTACTGTGTAACCAACGTAACATTATTTTTAAGTGTTTGCTTTCGTATTCAAGATCTCGAGAATAAAATATTTTTGGTTTTATATTTACAACTCAATGTTTATAAGGAACAATTTTAAGACAATGTGAATTAAAAAATAAATTTATTTGTATTTATTTAGGAAACTTTCAAAGCTAGAAAGTTAAATCGGGTATTCTCATTTATATAAAAATATTAATTAATTAAGAAAGGTTTCTTTCCCGTTTTAAAGTAACGATATTATAAATTGATCTTTAATATAACAAGAAATATCCACACTTTTAAAAAAATATTTCAAAATAATAATTTTATTCAATATACATAAGAGGTAAATAGAGTATACAAAAATAAAGAATAATTACATAGCAATGAAATACATATTAACAATAAAAATAGTAAACGAAAAAATCCCACAAAGGTATGGCCTGTTCGTGGGAATACAAGAAATGTTTATGAATTTTTTCTCCTATGATAAATAGACAGGTTTAAAATATTTTATTATTAAGAAAGAGAAAAAAATATATACGGTAAAAGATAATAAGGTACTTTTTTATTTTATAGCAATTAAAAAAGGAAATAGATAATATTAAATAAAAATATTCCTTATTATCAAAGGGCAACAAAATATATCATGGAAAAAAAGAGTAAATATCTTTGGTTTGAATCCAGGATAGTGCGTATTTTTCAAAAGAAGGAATATTTTGAAAGTTTGGAATCAATGAAATATAATCAGTAAAAAAAGAAAAACATTTTTGGGCCTATTAAATATGCATGTCTCTGTGTTAATTTCATTTAATAATGTGGTATTTTTAACACACGATTCCTTCATTGACTTGATCTATTTGAATTATTTGTAAATACATTTTGGTTCTTTAATATACATTTTAAACATTGAAAACAATATATTTGTCTTATATTTCAAAGTTTAGCTTCTTGGGACAATCGGAAAGAGGGCAAAGTACGATTAAACACGTATTATGTTTTTTTTTTTAAACTTTTAGTGTTCAAATCAAAATTCCATATTTTAAGATAAAATATTTATAATTAAAGTGACAAATGAACTTTATTCTTAATTATGAGTTTGTTGTCAAAGGGATTGTATTCTTCGGTCAAAAACATTAACGAAAACTATCATACGGTATATTTGCCGAAGGGACGACGAATTTTTGTAAAAAGAGAAAAATAAACATTGTTTGGAGCTGTATAGATGTATGCGTACGTTAGTGTGTACGTCGAAACCCCACAGACAGACTTGTTCTGTGTGGGAAGGGGCAGAGTGCAAAAACGGAAATCCAGCGGAGCGGTTGATTTCCGCGGGGGCGTGGAGCTGGGGGTAGGAGGCAGCCAGGGAGGGGGAGAGGAAAGCCCCAACGTAATATCAATCGAGCAAATAATAGCGTTGCACTATTATGAACTACAATCCACAGTCGGAAATCGCCCGCGAATGTATATTGATAGAAAGGTTGGAAGAAAAAGTGAAAATATGTTTTTCCACAAGAAAAAGTCATTTACAAATAAATCTTATGGTCATCTTCTTAAGACCGTAATCTTTTTGTACTCAAAATACGAGCATTTATGTTGAAAATGAACTTAACTTCTCGAGAAACCGGATTTTTACCACCGCCCTCGACTTTGTTGTTTAGAATAAGGACAGATTTTATAAGGGAAATAGTTGTCTCTACTTTAGTTAATCCAACTCGATATCTAAACAGATATTTGTTTTAGAATTTCGTAACTAGTATTAAAGGATTCATTGCTAAAAAACATCTCTGCGAGACCTCGTTTTGCCCGGATATCAGTCCTTCAAAATTATTTGAAGGCCGCTTAAATGCTGAGAAACCGAATTTATTAACATTTAAGTACTTACTGCGGTGCCTTTTGATGTAAGAGCTTGTTATTTAAGGATTAATTTTGTCGGAATCCGCTTGAAATAATGGTTCGATTCCTCGATACAAGTACTGAAAAAAGGTTAAATCATCTCGAATATTGATAGCAAAAACATTCCACACGGACGAAAATCGAAAGTCAATACGTTTGTTCCCCGTAATGATAACCAAATAGAATCCCATTTCGTTGTAGAGGAGTGGAAACAAAACTAAAGTGCCGTCAGGTGTAAAGGTGAGGGAAAGGCAAATAAAGCTATATTTATAGTGATAGAGGTAAGCGATTCGACATACAGCGAGCGCTCCCCTGTGCCTCGCTATCGGCGCGGCCTGGCGTAAGTGCGCTGAATCGCTTCTCTCTGAGCCCGAAAATCTGGTACTATGCAGCACTATTCCTGCTAGTTATCTGTACCATGTTCTCGTAACGGAAAAAGGAAGCATCGGACTGTAACTTGGCCGTAAATGCAGCTGCATAATATCTTCCCAAGCAAGCCAGAGTTTATTCTAACTGCTCCGGGAATTCAGAAAATACAGTTTTTACATTTTTCGTGAGTTCGTAATTTTATGAAAACATTACGTACTTTCAGTATTGCGCATTAAAATTTTATTTATTTTTGCCTCAATTTGTGTTATGTTGTGCGAGTGACTGTTTTTAAAAATGCTTTTAGTAATATTAAACTAACACTCTGCAAAAAATGTACGTCGACGGACCATCACCTATTGCTTGACATTTCACAAAAAAAATACTGTCGGAAAAAACTATTTGTAATAAAAAAATAATGAAACACCCTCAAAGCGAAAATAATAAAACATGTCAAAATCTTCTCCATGAACTCATTTATCACTTTATCTTCTGACGTATCAAATTAAAAGACCTTTTCAGAGAAAGCCTCTCTTTTGTCAGGACAATATTTACAGGGAACTATCCGCAAGATTCATAACCTATCAGAGATACGGAAGAGATAATATTTCGGCCTTTAGCGTCGTCACCGCGAGCAATCTTTATTCGCCCCATTGTGAACATCCCTTCATCCCCTCCCGGTGACACTTTAAGATCCGATCCCCGCCTTTCAAGTTGCCCTCGTAATCCTCGGAACAGAGCAAACGGCGAAGAGTAAATCAACGAGCCGCGAGACAGGACATGGAGCTGGTCGTTTCCTTTGTGTTCCTCGAGTCTGGTTGAGTCATTACGGCTCGGTCTTTCTGGTGGTCGCGTGACCCAATTATTCCACTCCTATTCACGGCAGAAGGTTGCACGGCCAATCTGCTTCTACCCTTCTCTTCTGCGCCGTCTCCTTTGTGGAATGATTAATCTTTACCCCGCGATTAGTGACTCCCGTTCTTCTCATGACCTTGTAAGGTTAAGAAATTATTCACCTTTTTAACTTCACTACAGTAAATAGTTTTAAATAAACATAAGTTTTGAAATACTTTTGTTGTTATGTGAAGCGTTCTGCCTTACAAGAATATTGTAAAACTTACGTTATTTTGACAATGTCCTTGTAAAACCAACGTTATTTTGGCAATGTCCTTGTAGGACTAATTTAATTTCAAGAATGTCCTTTAAAACAAGCCGTTTTGGAACTAACATTATTTTTTTAAACTTTGTAGACAAAAAATGTTTTAATTTTATTTTTGTCAAAACCTTTTCTTCAGAATTAAACAGTATAAAGTAACCACAAGATTGATAAATAAACATGCTTCTTTGATATTAACAAATATTGATTACAAAAAATCTTACTGGAATCCTAATGTAATGGAATAATAACTAATTTCAAGATATCCATTGAAAGGCAAAAGGGCCGATTAATCAAATAAAAAAACAAAAGTGTATTTAAAACTAGTGAACATGAAAATATACAGTATTATAAATATAAATTTACCTCACCACTCAAACGAAAAATTAAATATCCAAATAGAAATATTTTTTTATATTTATCACGAAAAATTTATTTCTAATCATTTTAAGTGAGAATTTTTTCCCTTTCATTTATTTTTCATTAAAACAAGGCCTTAAATTATAGGCCTTGCCTATTAACCTGGTATTAAGTTATGCCTAGGCATAGTGTTAAAGATTTAGATTTCTACTCCGAGTTAATAAGTAAGGCTCTATTTGTATTGAAACGATTTTTATCAATCGATCGATAAAAAAGCGAAAGCATATGTAAAGTTGAACAAACAATGAGAACAACTCGAAGTTCCCTAATACTGTCAGGAAGAATAACAGTGAATAGAGAGTGAAAGTTGGGTTATTTCCGTGCATCTTCCGGTCTCAAATATCGTCTTCGAGGTAATTGACCGCAAAATTCTGCTGCGGAAATCGACTCGCTATTGTATTATGGCAATCCTGTTGTGGTGAAACTCTAAAAACGTCACACTATTACTTACCGATTTTTTTACCTCCACTTGTTTAACCAGGCTTTATTCATTTTCTTAAATGAAATAACGAATATTAAAGTTTGAATCTTTGTATTAAAGTAAATTATATATCTCTATATTTAAGGGTTTTCTGTGTCCAGGTAGATAAAGAATACAGTTTTTTTATGTGAAATAAAACCAGAACCCCAGACGAGTGTTTTTAAATAAAGGGCTTCTCTCAGGTAAAAAACCTGAAAATGGAAATCTTGTGGTGATAAATCCGCATCGTTTTGTTGTGGTTTGTGCGTTTGCCTTCGATTCTTGAGGTCCTAGGCCTGGGTTCAATTCCTGGTAGTGTGGGCGTAAAATATTGGTTTTGAAGGTGGTTCGGCAATGTTTTAGAACGTACGACAACTTGACCACCACATTCCGCACACCGCATTTGTGGACGAAACAGTGCCTGCATACAAAAAAAAAATGCTCGTTGCCGTACGATAAAAGATGCTCGAAGGAGCTCTCTGTAATTTGTTAGCCTTGGTTACTGAAATAAGTTAATCCAGAAGTTTGTTATATGTACTTCTTTGTATTTAGGCAAAATGGGAATTGAACTATTCACTCATTGAGATTAAATTGAGTGGACATTATCAAATCACTGAAATGATGACAAAACGTTTTAATTAACATACTACAACAGGGATGAAGAACATTTAAGAGAAAGTAATATAGAAGTATGGTAAAAAGCAACCGAAACAGCCCTAGTAAATTTAATAAATTTTATTAAAACCAACATGGATACTGGGATCCCAATTACGGGAGTAATATTAGATTTTAAAAAAGCTTGACACGGTTCATGTTGAGACCATGATAAAAAAAATAAACGACAAAGGAGTAAAATTTCAAGAATGTAAACTATTAAAATCATTAACATATTACAACAGAGATGAAGAACATTTAAGAGAAGGTAATATAGAAGTCCGCATCTACAGGGCTTATGACCTGTCAATGGCTGGTTCAAGTGGCCACTTTACACACTGTGTAACATTCACCATTCCGCTTATATTTGAACTTCTATATTCCTTCGATTCTTTCATCATGTTGATGTTTGTGAAGTTAGAGAGCTGAAACCTTTATTTATGCGGGGTTATTCTATATTACCTTCTCTTAAATGTTCTTCATCTCTGTTGTAATATGTTAATATAAACAGCTCCCCAGGGAGTTGAATCCAGTCCTTGTAAATTTGGACAAACTCAAAATATTGTTGTTATTAAAATCATACTTGGCAAATCAGAAGCAGTATACATATGTAAATGAAAAAAAAAGCCCTTTGTAAACAGTAAATTTTGGAGTACCCCAAGGATCTATTTTGGGTCCAATATTATATATTTTATACATTAATGATTTGTCACTGTACAATTTCAAGGGAAAAAATATTATGTATGTCGATGACATTCGACTGTTCTATTAAAATCAAACAGACGTATTAACAAACAATAACATAAACAAAAACCTAACTATGTTGACTAAATGGACAAACACAAACTACTTACACTTTTAAAAAAAAATGCAATATTATTCATTTTGAATCTAGAAAAAAAGTCATAAAGTAGATGCATACATAAATAATGAATGACTTACAGAAATTGAACATGCTAAATACTTAGGACTAACAATAGACAGGCAATTGACATGGACAATTCATATCAACAATTTAATTAGCAAAGTGGCGACATTATCGAGTCTTTTTTTTTAATCAAAAACTTTGTTCCAAAAACGGAAAAAAATAAAATGTATAAAGCCAATGTAAAAACTAAAATATGTTATACGCAACTACTATGGGAAGCAGGATATTAAAATGACATAAACAGACTACAAAGACAACAAAATAAAATATTAAAGTTAGTATATGACCTACCCTATCTAACTGCAACTAGAGAACTTTTTAAACAAACTAAGCAATTAAATATACTTAACTCTTTCAACTAGAATCATTAAAATTTATCCATAAATTAGCCACTAATGTAATTGTAGACGAAGAACTAAAACTTGTAAAAAATTGTAGTCAACATGGACATAATACGAGAATATCAGACAAATACCATATACAACTTTCTAAAACAAGACAAGGACAATCAAGACTAATGAAACAGGGACTGAAATTATACGATAAACTACCAGACGAAACTAAACAAAAGACTCAGATAAACTTTTCAAAAGATGTAAAAAATATTATTTTGAACAGAGTATGAATGAAAAATGTTTTTTTTTTTTTTTGTAAAATGAATGTAATAATCCGTAAAGGTTTATAAATACATTTTCAAATAAAAAAATAAATAAATAAAAGTCTAGGTATCTACAGGGCTTATGACCTGTCAATGGCTGGTTTAAGTGGCCACTTTACACACTGTGTAACATTCACCATTCTGCTCATATTCAAACATCTATATTCCTTCAATTCTTTCATCTGTTGATGTTTGTGAAGTTAAAGAGCAGAAACCCTTATTTATGCGGGTGAGATTCATCTAATTGAATTATTTCACCTACATACTAGACAACGCCTGAAAATTTTATTTTTTCAATTTCTATACTTCTTCATGTACCAGGTGGATTAACTTTTTAGTAAAAGTCTTAAAAATCCTTTTGGAAGCCACAAAATCTGTTAATCTAACAGAACCTATAGAAATACCACGGATAGTAGCGAGAAGCTCCAATTGGTTTTCACAGAGAGGATGAAAATGATCTTCTCATAAGATTGATTAGGATATCCGCACCAGCACAAAGGGGAATTGAACATATTAAAAACTAATAATTTTGTATTAGAAAAAACATACGACACGTAAGCGTCTTGATCCAATGCTGCCATAATGTTGATAAGCGTGCTATACAATATCACAGCAGTTGATCCAGTGAGGAGGTTTAGTAGCAGCAAACATTTCACTTACGCTGCAATGTCGTGAAACCTTCTGTAGAGCTGTATAATCACAATGAAAGCAAATTTTCACACCTTTAGCACTTCGTTGGTTATAATATTAATTTAACAGTTTTTTTTTGTGTCTTGTTGCGTGCATAGAACCCAAAATAACTGACAAAAACAATGTATAATGGTTGTTTTTTCTACTATGATTCCAGAACAAACCAGCTAATGGTTATGCCGGAAGAGCAACTGATTTTATTATTTTTTTTTTATGTCGTAATTTTACTGAGAAAAGCGATATCAACGTTTTAAATTGTTTTCATTTTTTTATCAAATGAAAGTTACTATTTTTTATTTGCGTTCACACGCAGCTCACGCTAAATCTGTAATATTTTTTGAATAAAACTGAACGAAGTTAAAATATATTATAAAGGTTTTGAATCTATACAAGTCGAGTGGTCAACTGCTTCAAACGGGGTGTGAGGTAACTCAACTTCACCAAACTCACGTTAGTGACAGTATTATTTTAGTCTAACTTTTTTGGGGTTAACACAGTCGAGAGGTATCCTCATTACGGTTACGCGGTCTCTACGGTTACACTCGGTGGCGAAATAAACATTTCCATTTTATTTCAACAAATTTATTTATCGTGACAGTTTTGGCTCTTTGAATTGAATTAATGTAATCGTTCAATCTATCAAATTTAACATTGCGTTTTAACCAAAATCATAATTATTTTACTGAAATGAAAATAAACGATTTGTGATTGTGTGTACAAATATATTAATTTAGCTGTCAAACCGCAAAACTGTTATTTAAAAAAAATAAAAAAATAACGGATACAAAAAACGGTTTTCTGTAATAACAATAATATATACGGAAACATACGTAAAAAAATAGTAAAACTACCATGTTATCTCCATCTATAGTCACCACTAATAGCAGGAGTATTAAATAATTTATTTGATGCTTTAATTTTTTTACTAAGGGTATTTTATGTGATATAAAAATGCGTATTTGGCGTATATATATATATTTTTTATTGTTTTATTATCACCGTAAGATGATTGAATACAAAATCAGAGGGTTTAAAATTAGGCAGTGATAAAACTTATTTAAATAAGCAATTGTTGTCAAATTTACAGAAAATCAAACCCGAGGAATCATGCATGGTACGTAAATAAACGTGCTTATCATCAGACCACTCTCGAGACGGACTCGTCTCAACTTCATTAAGATTTTAAGGATTTTTACCCACGTAGAGCCATCGAGTCGAAAACACTCCCCAGGATTCAACATAATATTTTATTTAGAACTTAAGAAGTACCCATATATATAAAATATGTTATTGTTAATAATATGTTACCAGCTATCTCTTTTCTCGGTCCTGCTCATTTAGTCGGGCGAATAGAGAAAATATAAACAAAGGTGACGCGTATGCGGAAGGGAGCAACACACTGAATAGAACTTACAGTAGACCGATGAAAACAGTCCGTGCTTTTTACTCTACTACTTGTTTTGCTTGTCAAAGCTTGCTTATTGATCCATTTGATTGTAAAAAAATAACATTTAAAATGCGCGTCTAAAAACATTCTTTTTTGTCTTAAACTCAGTTTCAATAATAAAGTCTTATTTTATCTTATTTTATTTAAAAAAAAATTATCTCCTATTCTTAATATTTTATGTTATTTTATATTTTCGACACTTGACACTTGTGCAATATTTACACGCATGTCCACCCTCATTCCAATATAACACTCACTCACCCACCCTCTCACTCACTTACACTCACACAAACACACTAGTATGTATTGTATGTGTATTTAATGTATTTCTGTGGATATCTGTCATTAGTTTTATTCTCTGTATCTTTTATTTTTTATATTTTTGTTACATGTATTACTGTTGAAATCCCCAATAAAAAATAAAAAAAGTCGACGTAATATGATGTGACGATACTTGCTCCCTCCGCTGGTCATTCTTTTCCTTTGAGGACGACTTTTTAGCTTGGATTTGTATGGAGTGTTATCTGTTTATATTATATCTCAATGAGCTGTAATAACAATAATCAGATTCCAAATAGAATATGCAATCGAAAGTCGTTAGACAGATTACAGATAAAAAGATAAAATCGAATAATCAAATCAAACATATAGAATTTGCTTTTTTTAAATAATACGAAATGTAATAAGCTTAAAAGAAAAAGTAAAAATATATTATGCAGTATGTTAATTAGTTTTAGAATATGGTATAGTTGGATAGGTATGTGGAAATGACACATTGTTCAATCGACCAATCAGTGCACTAAAAACTAAGATAAAAATTGTCCGGAAAGTCCCTGTCAGAACAAGCTCCCTCGATATATACGATAAACTTAGTGTTATGACTATAAAACAAATTTATGCAAGAGTTATACTTCTGTATGCATAAAAAAATTATTCACTCCCTCCCATGATACCAAATACAATTACTAGAGTTACTAGACTCTCCAGCCTGATGCTGCAAAAGCAATCGAAAATTAACACAACTTTTGGTCAGAGGATTGGTCCACTTCAACATTAAAGTGCACAACCTACTTCCATTGTCTAAAAGGACTATATTAGTAAATACTATCAAGGCGGAATGCGCACGGACTGATGAGTGAACAAGGCCAAATAATTAGAAACGTGATTTTATTTATAGTGGTTTTGTTTGTAAGTTTTATGTGATTTATAACAGCTTTCCTGATTTGAAACATTCGAGCATGAACCAGGATTATAACTCTGGAGGAACTAATTTCCACTGCTCAGGATGGAGAAGCTTTTTCCCAAGTGGCCGTCGACGTCGGGGAGACTCGACACGACACGTAAAGAAGAAGAAGAAGGAGAATAAAGCATATTTCAAAATTATAAAAAATATTTATCTCGTCACGGGACACCCCAGTGAGGAAACATTATCTTTATTACTATCAAGTGTGCTGTCCAGATGCAATTTAAATTTATGTTAAAAATATAAAATTTTATTAGTTGTATTTTTTAATGCAAGCTTTCACTATCTATTAAGTTGTATCTCAATTCAAAACAGGGCTTTTGGCCTGATAGAGTTATGGATACGTGATATGTTTTTTTTTTGGTAATATGTATCTTCATATGAATAAATAAATGAAAAAAATAAATATAAATTATTTACATAAATTCTAAAATGATAAGTTAATAAATATTTTTAAATTCATATCAAATAATCTCTCTCTGGTTTTAAACCTATCGATTATTTTGCAGTAAAGCTTTGCATCTTCTTTGCCACTCTGAGTCGCCTTGTGCGGGCGTCTTTAGGTCTTCATTTGGCCTGCAGCTCATATCTTCGCATACATTCTCGAGGTATTCTAGGCGAGGGCACCCTCTGTAGTTTATCTCCTTAGACATTCCTTCCTCTACAACCTTATGTAGGAGTCTCTTGTGACGCACTATGTTTACAAACCATCTTGCACGTCTTTCGGAGATGGTCTTTAGCGGGTAACTTTCTCCTTCGATTCTCTAAGATCCTCGTTATTCGTGATGTGGTCTCTCCAGGAAGTTCCCAGAAATATTGTTTGGGACCACATCTCTTGACAAAAAGCTTGGGTAGTTCTAGATTTTTTAAATTTGATTTTCTGTTCAACGTGAGTCTTGCATGATGTCAACCTCACTCTTAGGCTGACCATCCCAGGTGATCTTTCTCCTAAGGTAGACAAACTTTTTTGTATTCTGTAGTGGAAATCTTGAGATCGTTTTAATATCATATGGAATTTAATATTCTATAGTGATCATTTTTAAAAATTGAGGTGTAAATGAGCGCAACCCCTCTTTTATATAATAATTGTAGTATTGTGTGGCCTGAAAAAGCAGTATGACAGATAAAGGTATGTCCCGACAAAGGTTTAACCACTGAAAACCGATTTTCAAGGGCAATTAATTTTGATAAGCGTTAAGACTATCCAAGCCAGAAAGACCAAGTCATAAATTATCCCCTTCTGATATAACCTTTAATAAACGGGAAATTGTATTTTGGTCTAAGCTGCGAATCTTACGTAAAAACGACCTGAATAACTGAATACCTTGATAAGCAAAATGTAGTAACAAAACGTTAAATAGAAATAATCAATCATAACTGATTTGATTAACTTAATTGACGTGTCATGTTTATATTTCGCTTCTTTCTTGATTGAATATTTTATTTATTTATTTACAGCTAAAAGAAATTATCAAAAAAATAGCCAAAAATGAACAGTATTAAATAAAAATATACTTTTAAAAAAAACAGAAAATTCAAATACAAGACTACGGAAAATCTTGCATTAGCAGAAAGTATCTACAAAAAAAAATCATAATTAAAAAAACAAAATACGTTTTTCTAATAAAAAGGAAAACAAAATAAAATACAAGTTCGGAAATAATACTTTAAAGGATATTAAAAAATAAATTTCTGTTCGGAAATTAATTACTTTGTTAACATATTAAAACAAAGATAGATAAACATTAAAGAGAGGAAAAGAAAAATTAAAGAAAAAGTATTCCACTTCCAGTAAAAATTAGAATTATATTAGTACCTATTCGTACCTAGATGGTCCATTTATTTTTAAAAACATAAAATAAAGGCTAGTTTCTAATAACATTTTGGATCTTACATAGTTTTGTTTTGCAATGAAGTATTTTGAATTCTTACAACCACCTGTAGTAAAAACATTTTTTATTATAAAGTTTTTTTCTCAATTTATCACCATTAAAATAAAAAACTGTAAACGAAAATTCACTGAAAATGGTTTTCAGGGCTATTTTTGACAGTTTGAACGTTGCGGTTTAAGGGGAAAATATGGTTTTGACAGACGTTAACACTTCTCATTTGACCTTAAATATAAAATACAAAATTTCATGTAAACTGACTAACAGCAGTAATATTTTCTCATAAAAGTTGTATATTTCGTTGAGGTATTTGTAATTTTCGGTTGTAATATTCAACAGAGAAGGAAATTAATATTTTGTCTGTCCTCTTAAATTGAAAGGATAATGTTCCCCGTTATCACAAAGCACAAAGGTTAATTAAAATATCCAGATAAATTTACCGTTTCCTTTTAGGCACAACAGCTGTCGCCAGTAACCAGGCCAGGCCTATAATAGTGTTTAATTGTGAACCTTTCTTACGTTCAAATTAAAGTGAGATTCGGAGTTTTTCTAACTTAAATTCGCACAAAGGACAGAGGTAATATACGAACAATAAAAGTCACAATATTTTCAACACCGGGTGAGCACTTTAAGACTATTTTCTACAATATTGTATCCCTTTGAACGATGTTGCTGTTGAAGGGACCTTTCTGTATTCAAAGGAGGTCACAATCTACGGTTGTGTCAAAATGAATGAAGACGCTCGGATGCCGGCAAACCTAATTATAAAGAAGACTATGAAACAAATAGTGTACTGTCTGCCGTTTCTCTTACCGTGTTCTCAGGGAAGGTGAAGTAATTAATGATTCAGGAAACTTGTTCTGAAATATGAAATGTTTGCTCAGGGACTTCTGACAATTCGTTACTTAAAGTGAAATATATATTTTTTTCAAATATATTTTTTTTGTAACTGAGTCATGTGCCTTAAAGCTTACTTAATCTTAATGCGAACTTGTTTTTCGCATTTTTCTCTAAAAAAACGATAAATATTATTCCCCCGTATGGTAGAGGTTAGCGCGTTCGACTATCATGCTTAAGATCCTCAGTTCGATTCCTGACAGGTTGGGGGTAAATATTTTAAAGGTGGTCCTAGACTGGCACCTGAACCGTACAACTGATCATCTTACCTTCCACGTAACAGATACGATCCATATATAGGCTGCAATTGGAATTCTAATGTAGTGTCCAATGCTCCAATGGGTGCAGATAGTTAAATGATGACGATAATAAAAATAATAAATGTTTGTTTAAAATATCATATATAAAAATTCTTACGAAAGGACGATGATGACAGATTATTTTAAAACATCGATTACAAATAAATACCGTACATTTTAAAAGATTTCGACAATTCGTATTAAAAAAGCGACGGAGAACATTAAAAAAATGGTAACATGGAGGTCAAGGCATTTAAAGAACTGTCAGAATGCTGGCTGGTTTAGGTTTTCACTAAACACGCATTGTAATATCAACCATTTTCTCTAATCATAAACATTCATATTTTTTTTAATTTCTTCATCTGATTTCATTTGTTAAGTAAAAGAGGTAAAGTATATATTGATGTTAAACCCTACAAGCTGACACCTGAAACCAGTTTTATTTTCAGGTGTTGCCTGGTATTTTCTATACTTCCAATAAGATCAGTTAGTTTTATCAACAGCTTGCACACCACATATCGCTCACCGCATCTGAAGACATAAGTCTTCTTGGCGGTGCCCACATACACGAAAAAAAATGATCGTTGCCGAGAAAAGCTACCAGAAGGAACTCTCTGTAATCTGGTAGCGTAAGCATATTTTTCTGAAATAAGATAATTCAGAAGTTAGTAATATGCATTTCATTGGATTGAGGAAAAGAGGGAGGTGATTTTTTCACTAACTGGGAACAAATTGATTGGACATGAACAATTCGCCGAAATGTAAACAAAACTTTTTAAAAGCCTTGAAATTTTTTTTGGAAACCACCAGACTTGTACATCCATAACAATTGAGATTGAGGATAATTTTTTCAACTTTCAATGAGAAGACAGACAGAGACGACGGAGTTAACGCAATGCATGCAAGCTTTCTAATCTGGTTATGATGAAGAAAATCAGAAGCTAGGTTATCAGTACGGATAAGTGCGTCAAGCAAAGCTGAAGCCGTTATGGCAGTGAGTGTAATGATACCGGTCAAAGTATGTGTAATGCCAGTAATGGGTTTATATTGAAAATTTTAGTTGAAATAAACTTGCATAGAGCATCCCAAAGATTAGATTTTGAAATTTAATTTAAATAAAAGCTTAATTAGATAAAAAAACTGTCCATTTGAAAAAAGAGTTCTCACTTTCTTTTTAGCGCAGAATAAAAAACATTTATGGAAATTTTAATATTCCTTGACAATTTTTTATTAAGATTTAAGTAAAACAAAAACATGTAGTTAAGGAAATAAATCCATTTAATTTGGAGTTAATTTATCTTCAAAGGCGAGGAAGGCGGTTGATTTAATTAATATGACGAAATTAAATTCACAGTAATTGAATAACTCCCCCATCTGCACAAGCCTCGTCTGCCATGTTGATATTAATTTAGACTGTGCCCACACATTTATAGCAGCTCTTCACTGTATTGGCACTAGCTTTAATTGTTTAATACGTGACAGCATGAACAAAACAACCATCCATAAACACCCGTCAGCATACCCAAACAATAAGCCTAACTGATGGTGAAGGCTACTTACAAATTAGTCAAGTAAAATAAATACCAAAATTGGATTTAAATTGGCTGATTTTGAGTTGTATTTTGTGTACACAAACAGAACATCAGATACATGTATTATTATTTACCGTGACATGTATTATCATTTTAAGAAATATGAAATAAAATGTTTATAATATGACTAAAAAATAATATTTATTAAAAAACTATATTATAATCATATCCACATCAAATAGTACGTAGGATACTGTATTGGTACTAGAGATAACAAAAAAAGAAACAGTTATCCGAAAACAGTTATATTCAATTTTTACAAAAAAATTGTGAATACACAAGTTCAGGATATTATTTATTCACAAATCAAACTACTTCATTTAACTGCTTCTAAAAACAACAGTTAAAAGTGACAACACACTACTCTAAACCGTTTTACGAAACAGTTTGATTTGTGAAACGGTAACTGTTACTGCCACACATTTTAAATAGCCGAAACGCCCATCTCTAATTAGCGCGCAATCAACTGTGTTACATAAAGGTGAGTATTATGCATTAGATGCCAGTACAGGAACAATGGAATATAACGGCAAAAAACTACCATACGTTTAGAATAATATAAAGCGATCTTTCCTGAAATCGAGCCCGGGGCCTCAAACGTGGTATGCGAACGTACCAACCACTACACGAGGCGGACATACATACATATTATCTCCGCTCAGTAGCTATAGAGTCGAAAACACTCGTTCAGGGTTATGTTTCTATTTCACCATTCGCTTGTAAGGGATAAACATACAAACATTATTTATTAAGATTGTTTAAATTAAAATAATACATTTCTAATCTGGTTGACGCTGATAATTGTTTCAAATTAAATATATTTAAAAACCAACGTATCTGACTTTCAATAAAAAATACATAAAGTGAATGAGCTTTTTAATATTGAAATAAAGTACCAAATATTTTTAATTAATAAATTAAATGTGAATATAAGTTATTACATCATTACCGTGAAATAAAGCTTTTCCTGGTGCCATATAAAATCACATTTCCAATTAAAAGTCAATTACTAAATATTTCGATAAATATATTTACATTATAAAAAAATGTCTTCATGTTTTGCGAAATTTATATTTGATATTATGTTTTTGTGAAACAAAATCCTTTTAAGTTCTTTATAATAACAAAATAACCGAAACAAATACCTTTAAATTAAACCATGTACATATTTTAATTCTGTAATTACTCAAATAACATTATTTAAATTATAATGGTATAGTATTTGATATAAATAAAAAAATAATGTTACTGCTAGCGAAAATGTTATCAATATCAAACCCTGCTATGTTGTCATACGGCAGTTAGACAAAATTATTTCTCAACAATTTTACTTTACTAAAAATACAACAACTAAAGACATTCAAAAAGATTTTTCCGAATTTTCTGTGGGTGGAAGCGATTTCTTGTTTAAAAATCTTTCCCAGGTCTTCAGAGAATATTAAATTTGTCATGTTTGAGAAAACGACTTTACAAAGTACCGTTATAACTCAAATGATTTTTGTATTGAATCGAACTAATATCTCCCTGTTTTGTATTACATATCAGCGTAAGGGTATGGTTTTATATAAGCGAGTATACATAATACTTTTTGACATGGTCTGAAAGGGTCACAGACATCTTGATATTGCGTTTCGGATTAAAATAACCCGAACGCATTTAAAGTTCTAGGTTGTAAAAGCTTGTCGGAAAATTTCATTACAATATTTAGATCTTTAAAGCAGCCACGATAAAAGATTCGAACAACAAAATGCCATTATATTTTCGCAAGAAAACGTATTAAAATGGAGATGCTTTAAAAGAGACAGCTTTCATTATGGTATACAAAGATTTGTTAGAATATATTGTTATATGAAGAACCTATTTGTGTTTGTAAATCTCTCACGTTTGTAGGTACACTATAATGGACACGTATACATATGATTGTTAAAAGCATTACTGTAATTGTTTGTAAGAGATTCAAGCTAATGAGAATTTTATGTGCCAGGGCTTACACAATTTCACAATTGTCATAATGGTGATGACTTTTTAAAATGAATTAATAATAGCAAAAGAGCCAATACATGGATAATTGTTTTCTGTAGTGATGTAAGTAAGTGGTTACCCGCGTTTTTCAAGAGTTTTAAAGTTTTTGAATTATATTTCTGGCTAGTTAAACCTCAAACTGTTATCTAAAGAATTCTGAACCTTTATTTGTATCATGATTCATTAAAATAAACTGCAATTTCTGCAAAAATGGCGTGTTCTATGCACCATTAGGTGTGAACAAAGAGAGAGAAATGGAAAATTTTCAACGGAAATTCAATTTTATAAAATTTTCTCTGCAATGTCTTACTGCTCTACATATATTTTACAAGCACTTCTTTAAAATCGATTTGACCTGGTTTCAAAGTGACGCCATTCCTTTGACTATCACTTAGACTGCTTTAACTTTGTTGCTTCTAACCTCAAAAGATCTTGAATTTTATTTGAAAAATTGTAAGGAAATAAAAATGTAAGGAGATAAGAATGGTAAGTTACTTTAGTGAAAAGTACGAATAAATTGTCCCCTGGTGCAGAGGGGTACTTCCTTTACCTACAAGGTTACCTTTGATTAAATTATCCGGGAGCATGAGAATTCATTAAAAAGCGGCATTTATGCTTGTCGATCAATCGATCGATTATATTCGCCGCTGATAACGTAGGGAAGCAAAACTACTAATAGAAAAAACCTTCGGGTAGTTTACAGAAATGAATGTATTGCATGTTGCAACATTGAAATATTAGAATAGGCAGGAATAACAACAACATATTAATATACACGTATATGGAGGGATTCATGATCCAGGATTACTCCGGTAATAAACTATTAAACCTGACCATTACTAGGTCGAATCTTAATACACACAACCTATGCCAGAACGAATTTCATACTCAAAACGTTCGTTTGGTGGCTATTTACAAATACATGTATTGTAAATACATGAGAGTCCAAGGCAGGCCTCGTACTCATAAATGTCTACAATTTTTACAACACACAACGGTATGTAATGAATTAAGATGCCCAGGACTTAATCGATAAATTGATCTCAAGGCTTATCAACTTAGACTAAGACCGAGGCGGAAAGTGTTAAAAATCATCACATTACAATAATTATTCTTAATACAAATAATTAAAACCAGTTTAAAAACGTCATAATATAGAAATAATTTATTTCGCAATGGCGTGTTAATATTTCGTCAAAATTTTGATTTAATTTGTTGTATTTAGAATAATGCGAAATACACTGATTTGTTTCGTTTTTATAAACTACATTTATTCATTTACTTTTGGACAAATCTTTGTATATTTACATTGAAAAAAATATAAAAATAATTGGTTATTTATATGTGATAAAATTTTTAACTTTTTGTTAACGATGGAATTGAAATGATAAGCAATAAGTCGTGTTGATGAATTTGAAAAAAAAAACATTTTTACTATGGTTTAAAAATTATTTAGTGAAAATGTTAAAGCAAAAATAATAAAAAATCCGGAATAAGTAATAAATGAATACTTATTTTAGAAGACGAATCTTACAAAAAAAATATTTAAAACACAACTCAATCAATGACTTGGCATCGACAAAGAGTATTCAATTCGAAGTAGAAATTGATGTTTTATCTTCTGGTAACATTTAGTGATTTAAGTTAATAGGGGTTGAGCAACTCTGAGCTTAATCGTTCTCACGAACATACGGAAAGTGAAGAAGCTTCCGTCCTTTACTCTAAAAGATATCTCCGGTTTTCAGTATCATGAACAATCCAAATTATGTACAACTGGCTTTGTAGTACTTATTAACGTGTTCTGACATTACGCTTTCAGTTTTTGCGGTTCGCTACACTGCAGGTGAATGTCGAAATTGAATAATTTAAATTAATGAGACGCAAATAAGCACGGCCACCATATTAAGGCAATTAGGCGGCCTCCGTGGTGTAGTGGTCAAGACGCTTGACTCACGCACGGAAGGTTCCGGGTTCGATTACCGGTGAGAACACAAAAATTCAATATGTGACTTTTCTCAAGCCTGGTTGTTCTGTAATGTAATTCGCCACTGTAATTGGGCCTTCTGGCCTGTTGTGGTGCAAAAAAAAAATAGTAAAATATAGTAAATAGTATATTAAGTTAATTTCAGAGAAACGAACTGAAAGAAATTACTTTATTATTATATAATTAGTTAGCATTATTTTTCAATATATCAGATTAATTAACAGATTTATGTCTGCAAATTCGATAAGCTTTCATGGGCCATTGCATATTTATCGGCTTATTAAGACAAAATATAATAAATTGTGGATAACAATTTGATCAAGTTAATTTGTGGGGAGGATTCTGCGTCATCTCAGAAATAGTTCAAGGAAGAATGGTTCTCCTAGTCACTACATTACTTTCACTTGTAACCATGATTGATACCGTAAGGTATGATAGTTTTTAAATTATGTACCTTGTTTTATGCTGTTTTATCAAAAAGTGAATTTTATTTTTATAAGTTGAAATCACCTTAAGAGCTAAAAAGTTTGATGAATAATAATGCACATAACATAATGAAATAAAATGTTGAAATTTTGATAAATATAATGTTCAAAAAGTATTATAAAATTTACACAGCAATGCCATACATATGAAACCAGAGATAAAAAAAATAAGATAACCAGTGAGAAGAAAAACAGGATCTCAAAACTCATGAGTAAATAAATAAAAGCTAATAATTGAACACATTACGTTATTTAAGGGGTTGAATGATACCTCATTATTGAAAAACTATTTAAAATAACAATTCATTATAAATCCTACAAAATGGATCAATAATGAATATAACAGAATTAAAATCTCTTTTAACGCATCTATTGGTAAATTAATGAGCCAAAATACAGTCATAAAAAAAACTTTAATTCTAACTAGTAGAAAATTGTATCTTAGAGCTAGTGTAGTTTCTACATGTAAACGTGTATTCTGTTGCACCATAGAATGCTTAAAAAGTGCTTTAAATAAGCATTGAATGGTTGACGTAGATTAAAAAAAAAAGATAAAATCATATTTAATAATCGCAACCAAAATTACTCTTAAGTCTAACTCTGTTGAGGCAATTTCATTAGTACCACAGGGATCCTATCTGGGTCCTTCATTGTTTATTACATCAATGATATTTCCAAATGTTTTTTCCGCTGTAATTTTGGTTTGAATGCCGACAGAATCAAAATTTGTTGTTCAATCAACTCTTCTTCGGATAACAAAGCCACGCAAAACGATTTTTTTTTTTCAATTTAATTTATTTATTTTAAAAACGTTTATGTACATAACAAAAAAATTCAATGCATACATAAAACGACAAAATGAACGCTAAAATTTAAATATACAAAAATGGTAAAATAAAAAATACCCAGCAATTATAGAGAAAGAATGCAATCCTCTCTGAACTTTTTTTCACTAATATGAAAGATGTCAATATCCGAAGAGATACGGTTGAGTAAAGACATTGCTCTTCCTACTGGCATTACCATCGGCAGGTTGGTTCTGCAAGCAGGAAGATAAAACAGCTTAAGCTGTCTATGTCTAAGGTAGTCATTAGGAACATAAAGAAAAATACTCTACGTTATACCTATGTTGATCGTAATACCACGGATCAATCGGAAAAAATACATAAGCAAGTATGCATTTATTCTTTTCTCCAAACTATTGTAGCCAAGCATTCCCAGTATGAAGTCAGACGGGTACAACCACGGATAATATCCGATTTAAACCGCTTTGTGATATACGGCCGAGACAAAAAACTAATATTTTTACTTGTAATTTCAATAACATTAATATCCAAAACAAAAACAGCGGAGGGGATTTGATAGTCATTTGGACACAAAACTTATTTTTAACTCTCACTAAGAGACTATTCGATTAAAATCATATAAAATGTCACTACATTGAAACCCCTGTTTCTGATGAGAGTATGTAAATAGTTCAAAAATTAAAGCACTGCCATGGTATTGTCTATATCATTAGTATGAAGTCTCTTAAAATACGTATCATGTATCTGGAATCCTCAATCCAACATGTACATACACTTAATAGATAAAGTACGAAATAATTTTTTTGAGTACATGCAATTTAAATTTCCTAGCTTCGGTAATCTAAACATACCTTTCACTCACAAAAAGCGCATGGCTGTGGTTCAATTTTTGAGTATAATTTACCTAATAATCGGATAGGTTTTGCCGATTTGATGAATGAAATAAGTTTCAACATTCCCCTTCGTTGAACTAGACATAACGAAAAATGCAACACCAATGCATTTTAGAATTCTCTATTAGGAAAAGCAATAAGTAATTTTTCAAGATTTAAAAAGATTTGCGACCTTGACTTATTTAACAACTCAGATTTCTACTATAAACAAAAGTTGAGTCTTAAAAAAAAAAACAATTTAATGGCGTGTCAAATTAAAAGTGTTTTGCCAGAAATTGAATCTTATTGACAATAATAATATTAAGTCTCCTTTTGACAAAAATATAAAGATAAAAAACAATGATAAAAAATACTTAATCCTTACAAGCCACACTCCACACTCCATATTCATAACAATGGTAACAGGGACACTAAGACTAATTGAGTCACGTGATATACATATTCTCGTTACATCTTATTGTCCTGTTCGGAAATTGTATTATGTATTGTGCTGTGTACGTAATTGGTGGTGTTAGGTTAAGGTTTATGTTTTTTGTAATAATATTGTTTTATACCAATAAAGCCCTGTGTATACTATGATAAATAGAAATAAATAAATAAAAAAAAACAATTTTAAATAAATCAAACCTTTTTTTTCCACGATTGTAATCTGGGGTTAAATAGTATCGACAACATTAGATATTGAAGTAGTCAAGCTGGGTGGATAATTAACGCTGCAAAAGCCAAATAAATAAACGTAGAAGCCGACATGAAACAGATTGAATAATCGAATCAATTATGCTCGGGTTAGGTACGGTCGTAATTATAGCGGATTGTGGTCGCCGCCGCGACGCCGACGCCACTCGCCCCGAGACTATTAGCACCCATAGATTTGTGCAATATTCCATATTTACATATAATACACATACAAGTACCGTGCAGAATGGTCTGTTGTTTTATTTTTATTTCTATTATATCTCTAGGTTTAGATTAACAAAAAAGCGAAAGTAAATATATAATTAATTTGTTCACCGAATTGTGCACTGTACAGAAGTTAGTCTGTATGTCTAACGCGCATAAGACTTAGGTCACGATTTTGGGCTTATTCCAAAATAATATTATTTTTACTCACTACCATATATAACAGATTACATCAACTTGAATATAAAGTGTAAGGCATAATAATAATCCTAATAAGTAGCAGGTAAGTAAAATAATTACAAATAAAATTGTATTTTCTATACATAATTATTAGTCGCAATTCCATTATATAAAAACAAATGAAGAAATCTATTTCCTTAAAATTATTGAGGTAGGTTTTGCCAGCTTTTTCATTTAACGTTTATCAGTTAAGAGGCTTAAGACTTGCTGACGCATCTTTTTGAAAAATATTTTTCACAAATCATCAATTCCAACCATAAAGTTGTCCTTATTACTAACTTCGTTCGGGTAAATTTATATTGAAGTCACTAATATAGTGAAAATTGTCGAATCGAGAAATATTCAGAGGGTACGGACGAGATGTATTTGGAGGGATGTTGAGAGTATTTTTAGGGTATAAAGAGCCTCGCGCCTTACTAGCAATGAGCATTTACGTTGGGTAAAGTTAAATTAGAATATATTTGCGGGAAAATTATTGCAAATTTCATTAGCTTAACATTTTCACTAGTCGCTGGTGATTACGCAGTCGACAACGCACTGCGTGGTCCGTATTACAATAGAAGTAAACACAGTTTTCTTTAATTGTCTATAAAGCAAAAACAAACTTTCTCAATGAATATTTTTTTCAAAAATGTTCAATTACAGGTATCCAACTAAATAATTTTTAATTTTCACAAATATCTACATTTTTGTGCAAAAAATATGATTTTACTTTATGGATAATTAAAGCTAACTCTCTCAACTTCCCTTTGGAATCGGAGGCCTGGAATCTTAGAGCCAAGGGAGAGATTCGCAAAAACGAAAGATTAGAACTAGTTATGTGAATAACGGGTTATTTAAAATACCGATTATATATCCTTGGGACAGTTATGTAAGTATTTTTTAAATATAAAAAATAGAAACGAGTAATACTCACATCCATAAATTTACCAGTGACTGGTTTCATCGCTTTTGCGACGTCTTCATACTGATACCTTTATTCAGGGTTTTTATTTTGTAATAATGATGCTAGTATCAAAAATGTCACGAAAGAGATAAAACCGGTTACTGGTTATACTATTTGTGGGTTTTAGTTTTATTAGTTTTATTAGTTTTAGTTTTATTTCATCATAACTCTTGACAAAAACATATTTCATAATCGATTACTGAAATAAACGACTTATTTTCTGTTTTCCTTGTAGTATTAAATTATCTGGTAACAGAATAATTAGTACGATGATTTCCCATTATGTATCGGTAAATTGAAAAGCAAGCTTATGGATATTCGAGTAACGTATGTTTTTACTGTGCAAAATAATAACATTTCCAATACAGTATATCAAAATCGATATGAACTAAATATTACTTGAACTGATACCTAAACTGTTCACTGTACTCGATAGTCCCAATGCTCCACTTTACCTACGTTAAACAATTTAATGCTTATCAGATCATAATTTATCTCTTCGCTCACATTTGCAAAGCACTTTTAATTATTATCATTTACAATTCTTCTCTCTTAATAAATATATTTTATGTATATGCGGCTTGACTTTGGAATAAGTTGAAATTTATTATCAAAGGTATTTCTAATTTAATAGGGTTTAAAAAAATCCCTTTTGAAGAGAAGCGTTAAATAATTTAAATACACTTTTGCTTAAAAAAATTGAAGCTCTAACTTTATGGTCAGCACCACCATCAAACATAAATCTGCATTCCACTTAACTAATAGTAAAGGTAAATCGTTAAAAGTCACGAAATCCCCAAATATAATAAATCTAGCTTATTTAAATTGAATTGTATTAATCGCGATTCAATTTACATAGGAAAAACTCAAAGAAAGTTTAATATCAATTTGACTAAAATAACACTTAAGGGACCTAAATAATATTTAATTTTAAAAAACTTTAAGGTTCTACGTGTTAAAAACAAAACAGTAAAATTAGACAATTTAGAAATCGTAGAAATAAAAAAAAGCGATAGATAAAAACATAAATAATAATCAAATAAACAATATTACCTATGGTCCACTCTGTCTTGTTTTAGAAATAGAAATGCAAATGATCGAATATCAAATCCCCTCACACCTTACCCCACTCTTTCACAAAAACAAAATACTACGTGACGTAAGACTTGATTAATTACCTCCATATATTTAGATTCAACATTAAGTACATATTGTTAAAACTTTAAAATAGGCTAATATTAAATTATTAAAAACTGTTTTGTTTTAATTTAAACGTAATTGCAAGTTTATCTAATTTTTTGTTAAAATTTGGAGTTTGGAGATTTGGAGATAAAAATCAGTTTTTAATTCTGTAATATTGGCAGAGTTATTATTTTTATGTTTTTCCACAGTTATAAATACATATTATTTTGCATTTTTTATTATTTGATCTTTGAGCTAATATGATAATAAAATGTGTTCGGTTTTTTTCGAGATTTAAATATTTTAGGCTGGCAGTGAACAAGTTTAGTAATAAGCTATAGATATGCAAGCCTCTTATAGGACATTTATAAAAGAAATAAAATCTAGTTTCTGGTGTACAAAAATCACTGAACAGAAACGATCTCCAAAACAACTCTGGCGAAGCCTTCAATCTGTTCGTGGTGACTGTATAGCAGAGACATCTAACACAAGCGTTACTGCTACTGATTTTGCCGACTTTTTTACAAATAAAGTCGAAAAAATCAGACTGGCGTGTAGTTCAGCGAAAAAACCTGTAATTTTAGATAATGCCCTTCAAAAATTCAGTAAATTTGAACCAACGTCTATAAATGAGGTTAAAAAAATTGTTGCGGCATTACCCAACAAACAATGTATATTAGATCCGATGCCAACATGGCTTTTGAAAAAATGCATTAACGTATTAGCTCCATTTTTAACAGATTTATTTAATACATCCATGGAGCGCAGCATTGTTCCGAGAGCCATAAAAAAAGCAAATGTAGCTCCACTTTTAAAAAATCACAACTAGATGTGGAAGATCTTTCCAGTTTTCGCCCTATTTCAAATCTTCCCATCGTATCAAAAATACTAGAAAAAATAGTTTCTCACAGGCTCGTTAACTATATCGAGCGGAATTCTTTATTTTCGGTAAGGCAATCGGCATACCGACGTTTTCATTCCACGGAGACGGGAGTGATAAGAGTACTGTATGACATTATAACGTCGGTGGACTCTGGTAATCTGGTGTTGATGGCTCTTCTGGACATGAGTGCTGCATTTGGTACTGTAGACCATAATATTTTGCTTGAACGTCTGGAGAAAACTTATGATATTCGTGATCAGGCACATATGTGGTTCAGTTCATATCTTAATAAAAGAGAATATGCAGTCGTGTTCCAGGGTAAAAGCTCAACCAACTTTCGGGTGTCTACAGGAGTGCCTCAAGGGTCAGTACTCGGACCACTTCTCTATCTCCTTTACACTAAAGATATAGAGAACATTATCAAAGAATGTGGATTGTGGTCGCACTGCTATGCAGATGATACGCAGATTTATTTTTATTGCAAACCAGGCGAGAGAAGTGTGCTTGTCAATTTAATTGATGGATGCATCAAGAAAATAGAAAACTGGAAGGCTGAAAACAGACTAACATTAAACCCATCAAAAACTGAACAACTGTGGGTGGCTTCAGCCAGACGACAGAATTTCATCCAGGATACGGCTCTACCCAATGTAGGGAGTATCGTTTTACCCACCGTTAAACTACTGGGAGTTTTACTCAATTCTGACCTATCTCTTGACGCTCAAATTAGTAGAACGATAAGTTCATGCTTCTACCAGCTGAGACAAATTAAATGCATACGCAAAAATTTGCCGGTTGATGCCGCCCGTCAATTAATAAATGCGTTTGTAGTGTCTAGAGTCGATTATTGTAATGGTATCTATGCAGGTCTACCAATGAACAAAATGACTCGCCTACAATCTGTATTGAATGCTGCAGCGAGACTTATTTTCGGAATCTCTAAGTTCAGTCATATCACTCCACTACTTCGGGAACTACACTGGCTACGTTTTCCACAGAGGGTCGAATACAAACTCTGTTGGCTTATGTATAAGTCACTGCACAACTCGGCTCCGGAATATCTAAGGGAACTATGCATTCCAGATGAACTAGCTGACAGGCGTCTCACGCTTAGATCAGCTACGTCTACGGCGAGAGGAAAAGTTATTATACCTCTACGCAAACAGCGCACTAAATTTGGTGAGCGCGCATTTGCGGTCGCAGGCCCTATGGCATGGAATGCTCTCCCAGCAGAGGTGCGAGGCTGTGAGAGTGAAGTGATGTTTCGGAAAAAACTTAAAACCCACTTGTTCTCTAAATCATTTGAATAAATCCGTAGCACGTGACAACAAAATAAATTATTTTAATTAAATTACAAATTTAAAAGCTTCAATTAAATTAACTTAACAATAGAATCACCATGTAAAGCGCCCTTGAGGTATTTTATTACGAAAATGGCGCTATATAAGTTATCCACAATAAATCAATAAAAAGCTTGCAAATATACAAAAAGTTCAAAAATAAATACAGCGATGAATTTGTATTATTGTAACAGTTTGGTAATTGCAATGTTTAAGTTTTGCTATCCGATTTTCATAACTAGTTATTTTCATCGCTATTTTGTGGTGTGTGAAAATATCCAGGGAAGGTTGGACGTGCGCAGTCAGATTTATTAAGCCTTTCTAATCCTTTTCGTCTTCTCCAGCTTCTCCTTTTTCCTTTCATTCCCTAAACAGACACCATCTCTTGAGCTAATAGCCTCGGTATTACCAAGTCTACGCAAACGTGTATAAGCTTGCTATAATATAAATCCACTCAGTGATTCGTCAAAAGTTGTATGCACATAAGAGGTCACCACGATTCAACGTTTTTAGTTATTCTATGTCTCGGCAGCCTTTATTTGATCTTATATTGAACAAAAGTAATAAAGATGGGATTTCATGCTATCTCACGTAAAGACAAAGAAAACATAAATTTAATGTTTTACTTCAAAAGATAAATATGGGAATTCTGCCATGTCGTTTAACGAAACTTTAAAATACATATTTGATCACCTTGATAAAATAATAAAAAACTTTCGTATGAAAAATGTGTTGATTTTATAACTGCCTTAAAATGAATTGGAATGCATCAGCCTTCAAACAATATTTTTTTAAATTAAATTACGTTATCATTCTAACGTTTTTTCAAATTATAAAATAGATACTGTTTTGAAAAATGTTTCCTGCTTTTATAATAAAAGTACTGTAAAATTTATTATCAATTCTAATAAAAAAAATAAAAAAAATTAAACATGTGAGTAGTCGATAAACTATACAAAATCATTCATCAGCATATTTTGATTAGTTTGAATCATTAAAAAACACGATTTTGGACGAAGTTTACAAATAAAATAGTCTTTTAGTGCACAAAAAAAAGGTTAAAAATGTAAAAATGATGAACATAGCAGAATATTTATGTACGAATCTGTAGGGTATAAAAAATATTTTAAGCTGTAATTTATATTATTAATTGACTATCACTTTTGTAAGTAAGGAAAAAAAATGTAATGCAAAAGTATTCAAGTATAGATTTTTTTTTTCAATAATACTCGTAATATTTATCATTGAAAAAAAATGCTGTGACATCGACAACATCAAGAAATAAGGGCTGGGTTAGATTGAACATGTAGAGCGAGTGGACGGCGAAAGAACGGCCAAAAAGATTTCCGGTGCGAATGTTGATGGATGCATAGAACGAGGAAAACCGAAAAATTCATGGCATAAACAAGTTCAACAAGCACTTGAAGATGAACATGTCAAAAGTCGAGATAATTGGCGCGCGTGCACGACAAGGTGTATGAATGAAGAGAATGCGAGGTCTGTATGCAAAGACAGAGTGATCTGGAGTCCTCTTTGTCTCCCCCTCGGGGAGACGGCGAGACGGTTTGTTTGTTGTGTATGTTTAAATATTTATTCATATTATATAATGGATAATGTTGAGAAATTTTATACACATTAGTTTAAAGCCTTAAGAATATTTTACCTATAATATTTTACCTGTAGTGTCTCGGACTCACGGACAAAAGGTCCGTGGTTCGAATCCTACTCTACCCCAACTTGATTCCTATTTTCTAATAGTGAGTTATTTACAACTCGTTGAAAATGGCCCTCAAAGCTAAATATTTGAGTAAATCATAAGAACGCAAATATTTCTTTTTCAATTTATTTAAAATAAAACACTTTGTAAATTTACCACTCAAGAGTTTACTACATTAATACACGTAAATTTACACAGTGTTTTATTTTAAATAAATTCAAACTGTTTTTCCACAAAGTAAATGCTAAAACAATAAATCACTTTTTTTTCATCAAAAAAAAAATATATATAACTATGAAAAGAAAAACAAAATACATAAATTTCATCATACCTGTTACCTTACCGGTGTAGTCTAGGTATTGGTGAATTGAAATAATAATTATGACTGCCAGGAGATTAAAAAAATAACGTTAGCTGCCGAGTATTTCAAACAGGTACTTTTATGATGATAACACTAGTTCATTACGGGACATGCAATACACCATTTGATATTTTATATAAATTTAATAAATAATTTATAACTCTTATGTTGTAAAGAGTTGGAATGTTTACTGTATACAATAAATAATCGTAATCAATATTTTTTGTGGATACATTAAGTTAACAATTGATAAATCTAATTAATTTACGTTGTATTTTTTCTAACTTTAAAATATGAACACTGTAATAAGGTGACCAAGTTGTTGAATTAAATTTTCAATTACTTCTAAAAAAGGCAGTAAATAGTACTTTGAGAGTGGTGATAGAAGGGATAGGTATTTGCATTGAACTGTAAAGGATTTTTCCCAAGACATTTCATCATTTTCGAGAGATGGTATCAATGGGAGAAATAAATAATAATTTTTCATAAAACACGATCTCCAAATCCTTTTTTTGCGTCACTCTTTCCAGGTTGATATTATTGACTTTGTAACCGAATAAATGTAATTGATTGAAACTAACTAGTTTCCATGGGTTTCAATGGGTTCATTGAATTTTCAGTCGTGGCGGGGAAAATATATATTTATCAAGCGAGTCGTAAACTTAGTCCACCCAGTTTGTACAACTCGGTCAATACAAAAACAACTACAGTGCAAAAGCGAATGGAGTTCTTTTTTGTTCTGTGGATACTTCGACTCGTAGAAGGGGAAAAAAGCACTCTGTTGAGCCAGACGGTACCCAGGCACGTGATCAGTATGCACTGAACGTAAATAAACCAAGCTCACTTATGACCTTGCTTTATAAAGTCAAAGTCAAAATTGATTTAAAATACTTGGTAGAAAAATGATATATCGCCACTGAATTGTTGATATTAATCATGGAAAATTTTCTAGCATACTTTGAGCAAACCACTTATGATTTTAAAAATAGTTTTTAATTAAGTTATCATTGATGGAAACAAT
Organism: Micrasema longulum; assembly: GCF_059751315.1. NCBI lineage: Eukaryota > Metazoa > Arthropoda > Insecta > Trichoptera > Brachycentridae > Micrasema > Micrasema longulum. The sequence goes on from NW_028278200.1 coordinate 330,232, forward strand.
ATTTCATAAAAAGAAAATGAGGATTTATTTACATCCAACGTCCAACATTTTGAGTACCTACTTAAAGCTGTTATTAAGAGGGAAATTTGTATGATATAAAAAATTACATTAATGAAGATGTACTATTTTTATCAACACGATTTCACAACTCAATTACCATTTTCTAAGACAATTAATTACACATGGAGTTAAAGCCGTTTTGCAGAAAAATAGATTTAATCAAAATCTAGCAAAAAAAATATCTTGATAAAATGACTAGAGCTAGTATTGTTGCTTAAACAGAAAAAAACCCTGATTGCTCGTCAAACAACCAAACAAGAAGCCATTAAAACTCATATAGAAAAACCTCCTGAGGAAAATATTCATAGGTTCAATGATTCTAAAGGAACTGCTTGTACTTTTGATCAAGCTCTATATTTATTAAGCATTTAACCTTAAGAAGTAGATAGGCACCTCGAAAAGCGCCGCAAAGCAGTTTATATAGCTTACGAAGAAACAAATCTGGCAATTTTCAATCACGAAACACAATTTCCAACTGGTTAAAAACTGCCATATAAAAAAAAACAAAATTTTTTTGATCAATGGAAGTATCTGTATTTTTTTATCTATAATCATCAAACGATTATATTATATAATCATCATATCCGCATTCAGTGGCGCATATTGCAATGCATCGGTACTTTAATTGCAGTGAATCTTAATATTTTTAGTTGGATAGGAGGTAAGGTGATTAGTCTTACGGTTAAGAGGCCGGTACCGGAATAATAAAATATAACATTCTAGAATCACCTAAAAAGAAATATGTCATGTCCCCTCTGCCAGAAACCGAACATGTAACCTAGACCATGGTAGGCAAACGCGCCAACCACTACACCACGAGGCTGACTTATTCTACTAACTTCATTAAAAATAAACTTTTTCAGAATTTTTAGCTGGGTGTATCCATTCAATCGAGAAACATATTTTATATCGATATTAAAAATAGATTAGCATGGTTAAGTCTTTGTTTCCCCTGCTTTAATATATTTGAAGTTCAGGTTATTTCGTTTTTTTATAGTTAGGCAATTCCATTGATATATAAATACATAGACGCGCCCTATAGAGTAAAATATTTTAAAAAGTAGTCACGATAACCCCTAGTTAATCAGTTTATCAATACCAGTGCTGCATTCAACGATCACGGATATGCTAGCAAAAATTGGAGGATACTCATTTTTGGTATGTATATATGTATAAAAGTTTGTATTTTAAAGTTAACAATCAATATTCGTTTTTAGTATCTTTACTTAAATTCCTTATAATTTTGACCCATTTATTTATTTTCACTGGATTTTTGGAAACGCAAAAATTGTATTATATTAACCCACATTTGATCTGTATTGAAAACGGATTCCTATCAATGCAGCCTTGTAAGCAAGAAGAGTTTTGAAATTGCGCCCCTAGGTATAGTTTGACGTTTTCAAAAATAATTTTTGTAGAAGAACATAAATTGTTTTAAACGTCGTTAATCAGTAACGAACAAATATTTACCAACGAAAACTTACACAATCCTTTTGACAATGTTAATCCGAAAGGTTTTTGTACACTTTCATGACACAAGCAGGCATTTTGGTTTGGATTCTAAACCTCACGTTTGGCCAGGCGGTTGAAAAACGACTAAATGCGCATTGGGTATAATTGAGCGTTTAGGCATGATGAAGTGTCATCATTTGAGGACTAAGAGCATGTCTATGTGTATTAATATGCCAATAGGTAATATCTATAAAGTGTTATGACATATGGAGGTAAATATTAAAAATGCGTCATTTGCTTGTATTTCGTTTTTATATATTTTTATACCTTCACTTACTAAAGAAATTTGTTTTGAGTAAACCCGTGAAAAGGTAAAATAAACTTTGGCCATTTCTCTACACCCCCTACAGTTCGCGTGAGTTCAAATTTCGTGAAGAGATTGACCGGCGTCCATTTTCGCCCTAAAGGTCACTTCAAGTACAGCGATTCCTATTCAAATGGAAGGTCGTGTAATTTGTATCACGGCTCCTTTCCTTGTGACTCCTGAAATAGCCGAGATCTCTCACATTGACGGGGCTTTTCAGCGGGTAGGGATTGGAGATCCTTTTCGGGCGTGTCAGCGCGGACCAATTCCCTAATCAAATCCCTTTTATTGTAGTTTGTGGTTTCTAATAAATTACACAACCTTAAAAAAATGGTACAGTTTAGTAACAGCTGTTATTTTTGTAATAGTATGTTCAAACAATCATAAATCATGATAAAAATTCTAGCAAACAAGAGTATTTTTAAATATGCTTTTGTATGGATGATGGTTTTTTTTTTTTTTTTTTTTAAATATATTTGGACCCTGTATTAAGTAGCCTTACGTGTCATGTACAAGGCTAAGGTACTCGAAAAAAAAAAGTTTTTGTTTGTCTTGGAAATGGGATGTTCGATCACTGATTTCGGTTTATTACCTTTATGAGTCCAATCACCATTGTTGCAAAGTTCAAGAACAATAGCGCGTGATAACTACTTTTTACTACAGTGTGAATAGGAAAGGATATTCCATCTTTCCTGCATTATGCTTCAAGATTTTGGAGTTGCAAACTGAAAAATGGGCACTGAAATAACAGATGTTCTATACTCTGTGAAGAAATATCATCGCATGGACAATAGTCATCATTCCTTAATTTAAACCTATTTAGATAACTTCTCATAGCTCCGTGTCCGGTAAAAATTTGGTTTGTTTCGAAAGTATTTTGGTGATGATGACGGAAGTTTGCTGCATCAGCCAGCGTTGGAAAAAACATTTTAGTGATTTTACCTGTAGAAGAAGCGCGGTAATGATCCTCCCAACGCTGCTGCGTATTTTGTTTTATACAGCGTTTAGCAAAGCTAAGGGAAATTCTGAGAAGAAAGGTGCCGTTTTTTACAAGTTGCGGCTCTTGCTCGTTCATCGCATCTCGCATTTCCTACGATACCAGCATGTCCTCTTATCCAGAATATTTAAATGTTCATCCCTCTTATTTTTAGATGCTTAATTTTACTCTGAATATCTACAATGAATGGATTTACCATGGATGGTGGTTAGCGTGTAGTCTAATTAGTTAAATATCTCGAAATTGAAAAGACAAACTCGGATTAAGTAAAAAGTATTTAAGTAAGTAGCGAAGAACGAACCATGAAGAATGTAGTCACATTGTTGATTGATTTGGTGTTTATTTTGTAGAACTCCATATTTAAACTTATAATTAGAAATCAAACACTGATTTGAGTCTACTGAACACTTTATTTTATTTTTACAAATATAAACATATAAAAATAAAAACTTCGTGACAATTGTTTCGCCCTACTAGGGCATTCGTTTGAAATGCCCTAATAAGGCGAAACAATTGTCACGAAGTTTTCATTTTTATATCTTTTTGAAAGAAGAACTATTGATGATCTCATTGTACTGTATAAAATTGTAAACTCTCTTTTTGACGCACCAAAAATACTTGAATTGATTAATTTTAGAGTACCTGCTGTCAATACTAGGAGTACTTCATTGTTTCATTGCTCCAGTACTTCTTCCAACCAACAAGACAATTCATTGATACCGAAACTGCATAGGTTAGGTAACACTTATGGAACGGCTGCAGACATTCTGTCCAATTCTTTACCATCTTATAAGTCCACAATATCAAGTTTATTTGTAGCTGCTCGTCAAACTATTATTGACAATTCATTTTCATAAATTTAAAAAAAATACCTACTTGTTTATTTTTATTAACTTATACTGGTTTTTTTATTTTTTACTATTATATCAAATTGCATCGTAGTATTGGCAAATACGCATTTCATAGATACATATTTTTATTTCTTATTTTTTGTGATAATATATGATTGCTTGTTTATTAATTTAACTTAAAAATGTCTTTCTTGCTTACCGTAACACTTTATTTATTGTTTGCTTAACAGAATTTACGTCATAAGCATCTTTGCATTTTTTGTTTATATGCTCACTGTTTTTTCTTGCATACCTTTGTTATTATTGTTTTTTTCTTTTTACTTTGTAAAAAAAATTATCATATCCTCTTTAAGTAATTTTACAATTTTTTCAGTATATTATTGTATATCTGTTTATTATTAAGTATGTTAGCATGTATTTAATTTTTATTTTTTGTTTATTTATTTTGTTCATTAATGCCTTTTGGGCGTTAATGAACAAAATAAATAAAAAAATATGTTTATATTTGTAAAAATAAAATAAAGTGTTCAGAAGACTCAAATCAGTGTTTGATTTCTAATTATCAGTTTAGTCACATTGTTTTTATTTTATTTATTACATATTTGGCCTAATCTAATTACAGAGATATGCCTTGAAGTTAGGTTCGCACCAGTGTTGCGTATATAAGGTCGCTTCAGTGTTGCCAATCTAACAGTATTTACTGGAGTGCGTTCGATCATTCTCCTTATAAATACGCTGGTGGTCAAGCTTAATCCGACAGTGGCAAAAATTGAAACCGATTTTTGTTACTAGATTATGCAAGTGAATAAATGGTTTTTCCTGTTCGCATAGTTGCAATTCGTTCCTAATGAAGAATGACAATATCCAAAATAAGCTCTCTACATAGTTAGCAAAACTCAGAGTGAAAGAGGAAATGAAAGCTGTACAGTTGAAATTTTTAAAAAAAGTCGTGTGATTTCGGACGAAAAATGTTATTTAGTATGAGCAAAAGCGATAGGACGACCCTCGGCCTTTAAAACGTTTTCAGGTATGCGGGGGAGAGCTTTCATTGTATGGGGGAAAATACGTGTATTCATAATTAATCAAATTTAATTAGTGATTCATTTAAATTTTTTCTCTTGTGAAAAATGTAAAAATTATAAATATATCGTAAAAACGTTTGTTAAAACAAAAACACAGTCCTTTTATTTTTGTAAATTTGAACAATTTTTTAAAAGTATTATAGGTATTTATTTATTATTAATTAATGGTTCAAAGAGTCGTAAAAAAGAATAATTTAAAAGTAATCGCAACAGTGAAAAAATACAATAAACATACAATATGTTAGATTCAAGTATAATCAAAACTAGACAATTTAATGAAAGTCAGTAAATAACAACAAAAAATTCAACAAAATAGAATGCAGTACGAAAGAAACAACATCTGTAAACAAAAAATAACAGTTATTATAAGAAATGTTTATGTACTTAAATATAAACTCATCATCAACATCATTCCTTTTCCTCACTTATGGTGTATGTGGCAATGCATTGGTATACAAATTGCAGCGTATCTTGATCATTTTTGTTTCATAAAGGTAAGATGACCAGTCTTACGTTTCAAGTGCCAGTCCAGGGACCATGAATTATTATAGTGTTAAAACATATTTTTAAATAAATATTTCATGTCAAACATATCGGGGATTGAACCCGAGACCTCTTTCACGGCAGGCAAAGGCACTGACCATTACACCTCGAGGCCGACTATAGTATATCGACTAAAATATAAATGCAAATGTTAGTGCATAGGGCGCTGAATTGATAAACTAAATGCAGCGTAATTTAATAATTTATCACATGAAAGTGAGGTGATGAGTCTTAAGCTTCCGGTACCAGTTTAGGGACAGTAAAATGTTTCTGTGTAAAACGACCTATCAACTAATATTTAATTTTGACCGTCTCAGTAATTGAACTCAATCAAATCAAATCAAATCTTCTTTTACACGTCTATTTTGGCATACATTTCTAGCTTCTTCCACATTTATACATCTTGTCATACGTGCCTTTTGTTCTGCCTTTTTTGACATGACCAAACTAAAGATTTTGGTTTACCTGATCATGCTACGTCTTCCTTGGTCGTCCCGCGTTACCGTTCATTTTCGTCATACATACTTGCCTGTTTTACCATTTTTACGTCATCCATTCGTTTTTCATGACCAAACCATCTCAGAAACCCTTTCTTAATCTTATCAATTACACCTGACTCAGATTTACACTCTCGCCTGATTTCATCATTCGTAACTCTATCATACATTGATTTCCCATGCATTCGTCTAAGAGATCGCATTTTGACCACGTTTACCCGGCTTTCATGCTTCCTCTGCCTTTTACTTCTATGCATGAGTGTTGAGATTTAAACTCCGTTTCTCAAACCGATTTCCTTTTTCAGGATTTTTACCTGAGAGTAGCCATGGATTCAAAAACACTCATAACTGTATTATTTTTTTCGTCCTATACAGATAGATTTATGTAACATTATTTAAATGTTTGTTGTTCTATTTGTTAAACATTTTTGTAAATATTAATAGTATTACGAAATAAACGCTATAATAAAAAAACACAAATTAGATAAAAACAATAATTTTTAAAGGTATTTCTATTAAAAAATAAACTATATAACTAAAATATAATTACTCTTCGACCGTCGGATTACGCCATTTCCAATTTAGGCTAAACTTTCGGATTACAATTTTCATATAAAGACTAAGAATCGAACACATGATTTACACATAATAAATTGAAAAATAAAATGGCCGAAGAAATGTCTTAATTTTTTGTTTTTGAAAAGAAATAGGAGCATTTTAAATCACCATAACTTTCAATATCTATTTTTTTTTAAGTATTACCAAAGGCCTTATTTTACCCGACTACAGCCTTAAATCTAAATTACTGATAGTTATAAAATCTGCGAATTATTCTACTCATATTAATTTATATGTTAAGTTGTTGCAACAGAGAGGGAAAACATTTTTGAGAAGGGATATAGAAGTGTAGGCATTTACAGGACTTACGATCCGTCATTCGCTGGATTAAGTAGCTACATTGGACACTGTAAAAAATTCACCATTTTGCCTATGTTTAAACATCCATATTTCCCAAACTCTTTCGTAAACCCTGTAAATGCCTAGACTTCCATACTCTCTTCTCAAAATATTTTACCTCTCTGTCGCAACAATTTAAATCTTAATAACTCCCAAAGAAGGAAATTCAGCCTATGTAAAAACATTGTGTACAAACATTGTGTACAAACATTGTGTACAAACATTGTGTACAAACATTGTGAACAAACATTTGGCATATTCAAAACATATTTATATATTTTTGTACGATACAATGAAACTGTATTTTGAATCTACACTACTTAATATAAATATTATGTATTACACTAAATTTAAAGATGTGAGAAACTGGCACCTGAAGCTTAAGACTCATCGTCTTTCTTTTATGTCACAAATGATTAAAATACGCTGCATTTAGTCTATTTATCCAGTGCCTTATGCACCAACAAGTGACAATAAGGGTTTAAAAATAATTATGCGATCTAATAATTTTATTTAATGTTTTCTATATTTAAGTCGATACATTTACAATAGTCAGCCTCGTGGTGTAGTGGTCAGCCCGTTTGCCTTCTATGCAAGAGGTCTCGGGTTCGATTCCCGGCATGGTTGACGCGACATGTTTGTTTAAATGAATGTTTCTACAGTAGAATATTTCACAGTCCCTGGACAGGTACCTGTAAGTGTAAGACTGATCCCCTTACCTTCATGAACATAAACATAAAAAAATGATTGAGGTATGCTGCTATTGTTGAAAAAATGAATTCTCTAATGCACCATCAGGTGCGAAAATGTAATATTGTTTTGGATTTGTCAATTTATATGGTAAGTACTGCCCACTTGAATTAAAATGAAAACCTATTGACTTGACGTAAAAAAGTAATTTTTTTACAATTGAAAATAAAATACTTTTCGTATTTTTTATCTGTCATAATTTTTATAAATGCAATTTGAAAGTTACATAAGATAATATGCGCTAGGGTAAAATTATTTTTCTCTGCTTAAAAACCAGTTTTCCATTTTTCTTACGAGTTTTCCTGAATGGGTCCGCATTCCCTGCGGCGTTTGGCGTGTGACGCTCCAATCCTCAAATCCCCCCTCCGTCTCAGGGCCGCCTTATAGGTCCCTGGACACACTCATTGCGGGATGATAATCCTCCAGGCTTTAAGACCGAGTAATTACAACTTATAATTTAAACTTAATTCCTTTGACTGAGATACAAGTCAAGGGAATCTTTAGGAACTCGTTTCGTCAAGGAATGCCGGTCTCAGCAGCAGGGACCCTAATCTCAATCAAATTAATTCGTCTTTGGGCATCTGAGCTTTACCCCTTTCAATGTAGATACTCAAATTAATAAATATAACGCCCTCTAGGCTAATAATTTACATTTATTATCATTATATATTAATATCCTTTGTCTATTCCGCTTGTTATTATACGCGCAAAGTATACCCAGTTAGAAAATCATAATAAAATAATACTGGTTTAACTCGTTGTTTGTTCTAGCATTTTGTTATTCTTTAATACATGAAATATAATATTTAGTACCGAAAAGTAACAAATTTGTTTGCAAATTGTGTTTGATGTTTAACATATTGGATATTTTATCCAATTCTTCTATTTATTAAAACTTATAGGCTTTACAAACGTATAATTTACGTTTCAAAATGTATCCGAAACAAAAAACAACAAAATAGATACAGAAGTAGAAATAGCAATTTACATAAATAAATAAATACATATCGATACTAGTCTAGTGTCCTGGCGAAATGAACAATACAGTTTTGTGTGCTAAATAGAACCAGTATCCTGAACTAGTGTTTTCGTGATTTCAGGTTCCCTGAAAAAGGTAATCAAGATGAGGTTAAATCGCCTCATAGTGAAGTGATAAGAATGTTTTCTTACAATTACTGGGGTTCTGGATTCAATGATTAGTAGTATGAACAAAGAAAGTCAATTTCAAAGAATAATTTTATCTAAAATAATTTATTACTCCCACACTGAATCTGAAGCGAAAGATTTCCATACTTGACATCCTGTAATCATGTATCAAATAAACAAGATAATGCATTGAGAAAAGGTTATGATATTTGAAATCCAATTTTTATAAAAACTTATGAAAAAACCGTTAAAAATCAATAACATTATAAAAACAATAGTATTTCCACCATGAATGTGAAGAAAATGAATTTAAATACTGCTCTAAAGCCAAGGAAGGCTAAGACAGCACCAAGATTTAATTCAACAAATAGTTGAAAATTTACTTGATTGGCGTGCATGTGTTGAAATATGCATGAATGTAGAGTGTAAAAACCGTAGTCTGGTGAAGCTACTGTTTTTTTATAAATCTTATTCTAGAAACAAGTAATAGGTTAAATTATCATTCTCATGTTCCTCCAACTTGCCAGAGATAAAATCTCAGATTGAAATATCTTTTTGGATTCGAAGCGTTGAGAAGTTAGTTGAATGTAGGAGAGACAGGACCTTTCAACTCTATCCAGAATTTATGGCATTGGGCCAGGTCAAGAGATATTCGGCTTATATACAAGGAATAGCAGTTAGTACTTTTTGGACTTCTTTACCTAAAAATAAAATAAATAAGAAATATACGGCATTTTTCCTGTACGTACTTTAATTTCGTAATAAAAATACAGCTCAGCGAGTAAAATAGAATCAAATTCCTAGACAAGTGCGATTAAATCTCTATTCTCAGGTAAAAATCCGAAATAAGAAAATATGTTGTCATCGTAGTGCACTGTTTGACGCGTTTGTCTACTGTGATTGTTGAAGTTCCGGGTTCAATATATTAGTAAAATAGCTGATTTTACTCTGCAATGTTTTGCTATTTTGTAAATTTTGTACACATTTCATAATTGAAAAATTCAGACGCTAAGGGAATCCGAGGGGTAGGGACGACGTGTTAATCTCGTGCGGCTAATCGCCGTGCGTGCATGAGAAGATGTACGAATGTAGAGGAAGCGAGGTTTGAATAGAAATACAGAGTACTTTGGCATTCTATTCCCTCTGCCTACCTCTACGAAGAAACGTCATGACGATTTGTTTGTTTTTTGTACACAAAATGATATTTTGTACAATTTGGTACACTCCAATACGTATAACAATTTGTTCAAAATGTACATTTTAATCCGATTCTCATATATGTTGATAAATAATTTGGTTAATATTATTATCGTTTTTGTAATTGTTGTTATATTATTTTTAAGTAAGCAGCTTAAAGCTAATATTATTATATCTCATTTAACGAAAGTTTGTAGTAGGCACATTTTAACTTTTCCGAAATAAATCTAGTCCATTTTTGAACTCATTGAGACTACATATTGCAATCAGCTCTCGTGGCAGCCTATTACAACCATTGACAACCATATTGCTCAAGAAATGCTTCCGTGAATTGAGATTAAACCTCGTTTTCTCCAGTCCGAGACTGTGGTCTTGAAGACAAGAATCTTGTTTAAGTTTCAACATAGGACCCAAATTTGGGTAGCTAAAGTGGCTGTTGAGGTATTGAGTATCTTGTCTGTCTCTATCAGGTCAATCTTTTCTCGCCGTTCCTGCAGCGTTGTGAAACCAAGAGTTACGTTTTTACGAATATCAGCACGCTTTTAATCTCTTGTGAATATATAAAATTATAAAAACGCAATAAGTTAGTACTTGTAATCTGTTGTGATCGTTGCAATTTACCATAATATTTACATTTTGAAGACCATCTTTTAATAGTTGTAAACTACTAATAAAAATTTAGAATCAACACGTGGTAGAGCGAAGTTTGAACGTTAGGTATCTGATTTGTGAGTCTGTGGCATAATAATGATAAACACAATCTTTTCATGTTTGTTTTAACATTTAATATGGACAGAATACCGATTATCACAATGAGTTAAATGAGATCTTGAATCAGCCAACAAGATCTATTCTAACGTAATATTGAAATTTTTAAACGAAACAAAATATCGATCTGCTTTTCAATACTATTTCTCTTACGCGTTTTTTTTAAGTTATAGGAAACGTAAGAATCAGCTTAATTAATTGTTATATTTTTAGTACGAACTTGAATTAAGAGCTGGCTTTCCTTTCAAGTAATCTGATTCTAGAAATAGTTTCAAGATGAGAAGAAAATTTCTTTGTTTGTGTAGAATGATAGTTTTAGCCCTTGGGTACAGCAGTGAATCATTGCCTCCTATATTTTATTTCCTCTGAAGCCTTACCTTTATGGGTCTAGCCTTTGTTATACCCAAAGGGGCCAGAAATGACTAAATCTCTTTAATTATTTAAGGCACGCATGACCCAAAATTTATTCAAAGATAAGGCTAGCTAATAATAGTTCAAAACATGTTCAATTATTTTGAAAACACAATGATAAAAGCTTCGCGTATGTATGTTTAAAACCAACATACCTATCCTGAAATGGAAGTTAGTTTAGATTTTTTTAGATTTGGATGGAACCTTGTAACTTCAGAAGGAAATATAGAAGAAAGTCTTAGTATTTTTAAGACTTCCACGTGTCATTGGCTGGTTTATTGATCATTTTATGCATTGTGTATCATTAACCATTCTTCGTTTGATCAAACAAGAATATTTTTCAAGTATTCGATTTGTTATATTTAAAAAAATAAAACAACCGAAATATTTATCGATGAAGGTTAGATTCCACCATTTTTTTTTACTTACCAGAACACGTTTATTAAATTAATTTTACTAAATTTCTGATGGTGAAAAATCCTGTACGTACTTGTCTACTAATATTTAGGCACACTCACAATACTGTCGGATTACACACCAGCTTACATTGCATACAGATATATAGATAGATGATTACGTTGGTACCATTTTTTTTTAAATTCATAATGTTGTTCGTATCTTTGCCGAGGTTTTCGGCAAAAAAAAGTAATTATCATCTGAGCTCGCGTAATAAGCATCCATATCAGCCCATATGATGGGCACTGCAATTCAGTGCGAAACATGGTCATGTCATAAAACAAGAATTCAAAGGCCCGTCAAAATATAATTTGACAATCCTTAATGTAGATATTATAAGGGGATATGAAAGTCAAACACGGCTAATAGCCTGTCATTGACATGTTTATTATTTTATGATGTCGAAAGTTAACGAGAATGAAGAAATAAGACGGACCCGTGGCACTGAAGATGTGCGCTGGAGCACAGAAATCAGAAGATTTCGGAGAGATCAACAAAGTAGACAACTCCAGAACCCTTTACATTGGAGACCAGAAATTTACTCCTGGACATTATCTTTCTGATAGACCATTTAAAAGATGGAAGGGCAGTGTATCCCAACGTCAGCTTTTTACCAAATCAACGATCTAAACGATGAAGCTGAACAATAAAGTTTACTTTTTTGTTTTTTTTTTTAAAATTGTGTTTGGTGTACTTACAAAAGCAATACTCTATTTGTCATAAAGAAAACATAATAAGTAAAACATGAAGTAAGGATCTCTTTCCCCCAAAAGTAGATTAATAACATTTACACAGGTGAAAAATGAACGTAAGATAGTTTTTAAAAATAAAACTGAAATAATAATGAAAGTACCAAAAAAAAACTACTAAATAAAAATCCAATTGAAAAAAATGGTAAAACAAACTTAAACCTTAAGGGGACGTAATCGAATATTAAAAAGTGTTGTTTATTTATTCCTAAACCCGATTCAGTAAAGTGTTTCCCCAATACGTAGGTACTGTTGCCAGTTGGCAGTTTGCAGCCCACACACAACACACCCCTAGAGAACTCTTAATTGGTTTTGATTGTATACAAATAAAATACCTACCCATGTTAACCGAAAACACGAAACAGTTCGGATCGTTCCGTAGCACGAAGCAATCACATAGTAATGTTCTCATTATTCCAGAGATGTTTTGTTGTAACATTTATTTGGTTAAGATTATAACTTACAAAATAAGATTACCGATTCAAACGCATATATTTATAGCTATTATTTGGCTGAGATATTATACAGAAATTTGTGTATCTAATTTAAATTTTTATTTTTTTTAAAAGATGCGTCTATCTGCTCCTTCCATCCATATACAAGACCTCAAACCCACATTAAACTGTACCGGTGATTTAATGTTTTGTAGTTAATTTAGTATATGAGTAGTGAGGTTTGTACACATTAATTATTATCTTGATATCATGTTCATTGAAATGCTATAATATATTTGTGTTACTCAAAGTAAACATAACTATTTTTATCTAATAAATAATTGTAAATTGTAATTAATCAACGTTATCCATTATAATTACGAATTTTTATTACTTTAATTTTTTTTTTATTTATTATAATATAAAGTTACAACATGTAAACAAAAAGAAATATATAATAAAGCAAAAGTACAAATACAAAAAACGAAACGGAATACCACACCAAAAAAGAAGCAACCTCTTGTGCTTGCTGTGGGATTACAATGTTAATAATTTAAGTACAAAATACACATATATTTCAAAAAATAAATGCAGGTATACAAAACATTTTTTTATAAATAAGTGCATATACATATGCATGCAAATGAGCATGCGTGCACACGCATGTATAATTACACACATATATACACGCACACGCACACTCACTCACACGCACATACGCATTCACCCACATACATAATATAACATGGTCAAGAAAATTGTAAAATAGGGTTTTCAAGTTACTTAACAAAAGAACTTCAAGTACTGTAGAAAAAACATTCAAAAAAAGAAAGAAAACAAAAAAATATATTTTGTTAATTTCAGAAAACTTAAATGTAATTAAAATGTTAAAAAACAACATTTAACTAAGGAGGTTGATAAGCAAATATTTTTACCTTTAGTTTGAATTTCGTAAAGACATTAATATTTAGAAAAAATAATTTTATAGTAAAAATACTTAAAGAGTTATTGTTACATACATACATCTTCAGATTTATAACGCTCGGTGGATTTAAGCTTTTCCAGAATACGTGTCCATCCTGTCCTGTCTCCGACTGCCACCTTACAGTATTACTGCTCCAGAGTCCAACAGTCTGCCACGATATTATGAAACTATCGCAGTCTCGGTCTGCCGACACTTTTCGCCCTACGGTATATCTTTGTCATTTTTTGGGAGCTCCGAATTCCCTATGATGTGTAAATATGCCATGGCCAACGCATTTCGTTAATTTAAATAAACTTCAATACTTTCATCTACTGATGTTTGTGAAGTTAAAGGGCTGAAACCTTTATTTATGCGGATGAGATTCATCTAATTGAATTATTTCACCCACAAACTAGGGAACGCCTGAAAATTTTATTTTTTAATTTCTATACTTCTTCATGGACCAGATGGATTTATCAACAATATTTTGAGTTTGTCGTATGTTAATGGTAACAGCTCCCCAGGGAGTTGAATCCAGTCCTTGTCGACAAAAATTTTAACAAACTCTAAATATTGTTATTGTTGAAAAGCTTTTGATCCGCAATTTACTGACGCTCATGATACCTGACATTATTTTTAAATAATTACTGAAAACAGTTCAGTGTGCCTACATTTTATAATACGTTCTAGTAGGTTGTACAATGTACATTTCAATCGGATATGTTTTATTCACACCGTTTTAGGGGATTAAAAGCCAATTCATTTTGGTCTTAATGTTTGAAAGGAACACGGCAAAAACGGAGTTATTGCATTTTTACATTTTCGAGATATTATTACCATTTTTTTTAACACGAATGAGTTCAATAGAAAAAAAATTAAAAACTCACTAAATGTTACTCCTTGTCCTATAAATTGAAGAAAAAAATATGGGATCAAGGCTTCCAAAAAAATATATAATAGAAAATGCTTTGATTGTTGTTATGAGATCGTTTTCGTCTGTTCGAGAATAAGGTTGTTTTTTTACTCAAAAGTATATTTCAAAATAGGCGTTTTCGTTAAAATTTTCAGATATTATTTGTTAAATAATATTCAGTAAAAAATGAAAACCTACTTGATTATATATAAGAACCCAGTATTTCAAAAATATTGCTATCAATTTTCTTTTTGCGTTCCCATAAAATTCATTTATTGTTGATGAATCCCATTTGCCATATACTTTTCATTTTTTATTTTTATAAATTTAATAAAACGTTTTGTGTTAAATATCAATACATCCCTGCAGCGTATAATTTTGTTGCCGTTTCAGTAAAAATTTAACGTTTTTACAAACACCGTTTTGTTTTTATGTTTCCCGGTACGAAAAATCAATATCGGTGAATCAAATTACGTTTGATTGAGTGAACGTTTTCATAAAAAAATAATAGAACAAAGCCATGAATATAATTGTACGGCTGATTGGACAATGTACACAAGTCAATACATAAAATTTATTTATTATCTGTGTCGTTCTGTACAAATGTAAAATAGCGCAGTATCACTTAGTAAAATACATTATTCGAAACGCTTTTACGTTGCATTCCCTCTGTGTTATTTTGTACGCATTTCAGTTGATGAACCAAACGCATTTGCAGGGAAAGCCTTTAAATCTGTTCGGCCAATCACCACCGGTTTTGAATTTTCATTTATTTCGCAGCTCGGTTTAAAAGTGAAACATTCCCGGTAACCGCAATGCAGCCCCAGTAAAAATCTCTCCACGAGTCAATATTATGATACCATATTAACGTTTTGAAAACATTTGGAATAGACGCATTGGTATAATTTAATTAATTATATTATTTTGTTATTTGTTTAATGTTTGTAGCTACATAATATGTAAAATTTATATTTGGTTATTTTTTAAAGTATTTAATGTAATTTGTTTTATTGTTACTCTTAAGATTGCTATTGCACACATCATACGTAATTATAATGACTTATTTTGAGTAACGTTTTTTTTTTTTGTAAATTATTATGGCTTAACACGGCTCAGCTTAAAAATCCAAAAAATGTGAATTGGAAAACAAATGTAATTAAAGGATATATATATATATATATATGTACATGAACACATATTGTAAACGTTTCTTTACGGTGCAGTTTTTAATACACTTTACGGTAATAGAAATAGACGTTTCGTTGCGGCGGCCTCCGTGGTGTAGTGGTCAACACGCTTGACTCACATGCGGAAGGTTCCGGGTTTGATTCCCGGTGAGAGAACAAAAAAATAAAACGTGATTTTTCTCAAGTTTGGGTTTTCTGTGATGTAATTCACCACTGTAATTAGGCCCAATGGCCTGTTGTGGTACAAAAATAAATAAATATATAAATAAAATAAATCCTTTATACAAACCTAGCATCACCTTTATATATTTAAGAAGTAGTTTCGTAGTTCTAAATTTCAATATGATTTTTTTTATCTCTTCTCAATTAAAATCAAAATCCGTGTAATATTTGGAGTTAAATATTAATCTTTGCGAATTCAGCAAATCCTTATTCTCAAAGGAGATGAACGGGAAAGGATTTTGGGCCGGAAAGTAGAGAAAAAGCGAGCTGTGACGTTAATCGGTGAAAATCCCATAAAATCTTTTTGAAGCACGGAAGTCGGGACTTTGGCAAATTTCTTAATTGACCTGATTATATCTTGGCGCGTAGTTTTTCCTGAGACTCTTCCCTTACCTTTGTTTGCAGGAGTTGTTTTCCTACCCCACTGAAGAAGCAAAATATTAAAATTGTGCGCAGCCTTACAACAATCAAAGGCATAATCACTTCATCCCGCTCCGTATCCTCAAACGAAGACATTTACATTATTGACACAGGCGCAACGTTTATAAAGAAAAAAACTTTATATTATTTAAGATGTAACACAAAAGTGCATTGGTACTCAATTTTCGTATCAAATTATTGAGCAAAAAATAGGACAATCAGTCAGATTTATAAGTTCCTAGACTCAGTTAAATAAGTTTCACTAAGATTTGTCTGGTTTACAAGACAAGTGCATATGAATAATTTATCATTTTTTATTTCAATATGAAAACCATAAAACAAAATAAACACGCAAAACAGTTGTACTTGAAAATATGAAAAAAAAAAACAAATTTAAAAAGACTAAACTTCTTAATGTTGGTAATAACCATTTCTCTATTATGTGTTACAAGAACGTGTTAGGCATAAAACTAGCAATTTTAATACACACAAAATATTCACTGATTTCGTAAGATAATACATTCAAAACCTTTTGTAATATTAAAGATTTAAGGATATAAGCCTTGATAAAGAACAGTAGCAGTTGGAGGAAAAAAATTTAAACTACTCTCCATAAAAAAAATTGTGATCCAGTGTTTGAATTCACACTATCCGAATATTTTTTATCTTTTTTTATGACAATTTATGAGTTGTTAAAAAAGACTGAAGAAATATGTGTTTATGGAGTGTATAATATAAAATAATTACGTCTTTAGCGTGCAAGACCTATTAAGGCAGTATTTTTATCTACGTGTTTTCTCTCAAAACATCCACGACTTTTATTTCTGAAGGCAGGAAACTATTCCATAAATCTGACATTTTTCTGGCTTAAAAACTCGTGTTCAGAGCTTTCGTAAATGTCCAAAATAATTGCTTACTTATTAAATACCCAATTCTTCTATTTATTGTAGTATAAAAAGAAAACGATGAGAATTATCATCAGAAACGTCTGTTAAAATTGTCCTTATCACTTTCGCGCAGAATGAAGATTATATATTTTTTTTTTCTGCTCTTGTCACCTTTTGAGATCCCATAGTGAGCTCTGGACGACGGTTGCGCGCTATCTACTGCCCGCCTAATATTTTCAGCAAGCAACTTAGTACGATTTAACTTTATAATTGGCTGGCGGGCGCCTGTTTGACTTCGTAAATTGAGTTAAGCAAGACGAAGCTTTGAGAGAGGCTTTATTCCCGAGTCTAGCTTCATGTTCCGATTTGCACGCTATAAGTTTCAGATTGTTTAGGTTACTAATGTTACAATTATCAAAATTTACGGTAAGTATGCTGGTACAAGAAGCGCGAACTCTGTGATTGTACTTTTAATAAAACAAATCAAGACTTGCACCGAAAGACATGATTTGAAATTCCTTTCAAGGAAACAATCAAGAGCCGTATACGTCGTCGCTTAACAGTTCAATCGACGGGGAATGTCGGCATTTAATTTTTTTAAAAAATTACATTTCATTGATAAACCCTTATGGGTTACCTACATTTAACAAAATATTTTCACTTTTAAAATTTACATTCTACTCTTAATAATAATATTTTTAACGTCTTTTCATAAAGGTTGTCTGAGTCTTTTGTTTAGTTTTGTCTAGTAGTTTATTGTATAATTTCAGTCCATGGTTTATAAGTCTCGATTGTCCTTTTCTCGTTTTAAAAGATTGTGTATGATATTTTTCTGATATTCTCGTATTGCGTTCATGTTTACTACAGTTTTTTTCAAGTTTTGATTCTTCGTCTACAATTACATCAGTGGCTAATTTATGAATATTTTTTAAAGATTCTAGTTTAAAGAGTTCAGTTACATTTAATTGTTTAGTTTGTTCAAAAAATTCTTTAGTTGCTGTTAGATAGGCTAACTTTGATATTTTATTTTGCTGTCTTTGTAGTCTGTTTATGTCATGAATAAACAGCCTAGTAGTCCAATTGAGTGGCTGATTTAAGGATTTGGCGGCGACATGTGCATTGTAAATTAACTTTTTGAGCATTGCGTATTAGTTAAGCACATATACCGGTGAAGTTAAATGTAAATTTGTAAATAAAAAAAAAAAAAAAAAATGAAGTTTTAACGATTACTTTCGCCTTAATAAGGGTCAGCCGAAATCAAGTGAGCGTTATCGCTAGAGCCCTCACAGGGCACTGCAGATTGAATAAATACTTTGCTAGAATGAATCTTTCAAAAACTTCTAGATGTAGATTTTGCAGTGCAGGTAATGAAGCCGCATTTTCTGAGACCAGTGGTTGATCCTAAGGATGTCAAAGGACTCGCCCCCTACCTAATAGCCCGATACTTTACGGATCTGGGCTCAAAGGGGCAGGATTTACAAAATGAGAACTCTGGCTTTCCGCCTTGCCAGGCTTTTTAAAGACCCGGGCTTGGAGGGCGAGAACATAATTTTTATATTTATTCTTATAATATGTACGTCTTGAATTTAAGTGTTAATTGTGCATGTTATTTGTAAATAAATGAATTGAATTTTAAAAAAAATATTTACCGGACCCGTCAAAATAGATCCTCACAGGTCGCAGTGATGTAAATAGCTTGCATAGCACTGACCCTCACCCTAAAAAATAAGAATTTGATTTGGATATTAACGCAATTATTGGTTATTTCAAGACATAAATATCCGTACCTCGGAGGCAGACGGATGCAAATCCAAACATCAAATGTTCAAAACAAGCATAAAGAATCTATTTTCTCTAAGTGATTTCAAATAATTTAAAGCATTATTTTTTATATTCAGTATTTTAATGCATCGGTTCTTTCATTAAAATGCTAAAATTTCTTCAAAATCAATGAACATTATCATAAACTGGATACGAAAATCGAAATTTCATTTCACCAAATTCCGGATTTGCATCCATCTGCCTCTGATGTACAGATATTAATGATATATTTTATTTAAAGATTATTATCCGATTGTGTCTTCAGACAACGATTTGAAAGATTATAAAGTTGATTAAAAATAGTTACAATAAAAATAAATGTTCAAACTTACTTAGAAATCTTAGGGTTTAATACATTACAATAAGTTGGCTCTCTCTAAGTGGAGAGTATTTATAGTATTCACAAAGTCCTTCCAGAGTTCTCTATGCCAAAAATCTCAACAGCAATTGCGTCCTTCCAATTTGGAGTCTTGTAGTTTAAGGAGGAACTGCAGATTAACTGTCAGTCGTAGATGTACAGGATTGCGAGAGCCGGTGCAGTGCTTTGTAAAGTAAGCTAGCGTGGTTAAGGCTCTTAGGAGGAAACCGGAATGGCCCAGTTGGCCGTAGCGCTTTCGCTTGATGACAGTTGTCACGCTAGGTTGCAGCGTATGTAGTCTCATTTCAACATTCATTTCAAAATTAAATATAAAATAATTTTACTGTAGGTAGTTAAAAAAAATTAATTTAATACTCTTGGAACCTTGTTTTTCAGTGTTTCTTTATTGAAATTATTTAAATATAGTAGCTTTAATTTTCTATCAAGCTTAAATGAAAAAAATCATTTGTGTTTTAATGTTCATGGCTCATAAATGTGTTTATG
The DNA here is from genome assembly GCF_059751315.1 of Micrasema longulum. NCBI lineage: Eukaryota > Metazoa > Arthropoda > Insecta > Trichoptera > Brachycentridae > Micrasema > Micrasema longulum. The sequence continues at coordinate 350,222 of NW_028278200.1, forward strand.
GATAGAAAATAAAAATAAATAGATGGACACATTTGTACAAAAATAATTAAATTTACAAATAAAGCGATTGATTAAATTCAACGCGGAAAAGAGAAAACATCAAATTGGAATATAAACATAAACATAATAATTTACTGTCAGTTTACAATCCCAATATCCGGATAAATTCTCCTCAAAAAATTACATTATCTATTTGTATTTCCGAAGATACACTGCAAAATTTTCAATGAATGAAGCGAAATATATCATCCGATAAACATCCTTGGACGCAGAAATAGAAACGATCATTCAGAGCTAGGAAACTTCCTAGCAGGGTAACATCTCTGTAAGGCGTATGTGAGTCAGTCAGAAATGGCCAACTTAATTACGTACAATAAATCATATAAAATGACAGTTGATGGAAGAAAACGAGCTTTTCTGAGGAAACATATATCTTAAAGCTTGGCTGTCGGCGCTCGACGTGCCTCAGCTTCGAAAGGACTAAGATCTAGGCCAAGTTGGATTATATACTACACTAAAGTTATCCACCATTTAGAACTTTTAACTCATCGGTAAGTTCGCGCAAAACTTTCACATAACAAAACCTTGGAAAAAATATTAAGAAAACTTTGGTAATGTTTTTGGTAATAAAATTGTCCGCTCTTAGAAATAAACTTCCGGAACAGTAAAAAGTCAACACATTCACACCAAATATTTTAAATAACCTTTAAAAAAGGAGTCATTTGATAAAATAACATATGTTCACTCCAAAAATTGCATTTTCCTATTAAACTGTGTCTTCAAGTTATTGTGAATTTGGGATGTAAACTACTTCTTAGTAAAAATATTTACTGCCTGTTGGAATTTACCAAAAATCAGTAACAAATACATTTTTTTTACTGAGTTGTTAATAACAAGCCTTAGTGAATGTTTTAAAACGATTTCTTTTTAGACATTTAGGAAAAAAATCGTCTATTCAGTTTAACACTATGGAACTAAGAATGTAATAACGAATTGTTAAACTTTGTAATGTAAATAACTACTTTTAATAAATGTTTTTCAGTGACATTTTAGAACTAAATTTAAGAAAAACATAACTTAATATTGTGACGGCTGTTGTTTTCTCATTATTTTCAATTTCCAAAAATACCTGTTAATGAAATATTTAAGCACACTAAAACAAACTTATGTTGAGTATTAACACTACCATAAATATAGTTTATATTACACTTAAAACTGAAATACCTTGTTAATATATATAAATATAAGTGAAAAATTCTTACGCCTTATTTTTTTGCTCCGGTAACAAAAACGTTAGATATATAAAAATATAATTGATAAAACCTCAAAGTAATAATGGCGCCAAGCTAGATGAAACTAAAGTTCTTTTTGGTATGGAAAAACTTCTTTATTTTGTTTGAGAAGACAAAATTTGACAAGTTGACTGATTTCCATTCAAAACGAAATTGCTCGAAATTAGAATAAAATTACACAATGTCTGATCGTTATTTGTTTCCTTTCTTTCAACCTTCTTTACTCTACATAAGTAGAAGACGCCTCAGCCTCGCAATAAACTGTATTGATTGCTTGGTAAAGACCTCCAGCATTTTTGGGCTTAGAGTACCCTCGGGACGGCAAAATCTCCTTAGAACAGTAAAATGTTATCAATTACGACAGCGATCCGCTCAATAAAAAAATCCGTTTGAAGATTTTCTAAAGCATTTTGAGCATTTCGTAAAACTCTGAAAATCAAAAGAAAGCTCAAACACCTATCCAGAAATTCGGTACATATAAACATTCAGTACATAGAAACATCTTTTATATTATTATTCTAAAAATGATTGATTGCGTCTGTCATATACATTAGGGAGGGTGGACACATATTTGTTCTTTTCCCTTTTTGTTTTATTTATTTAGTTTCTACTCGTGGGTGAAAATATTGCTAAAAAATATCGAGTGGAATTTAGTCAGCCTCATGGTGTACTATTTCGTGTTTGTATTTATTTATAATTTATTAAATTTTTTGTACATAATGTTAATTGTACATTGGTGGGCTTATTTCCAAATGGCAATTTCTTCCAACCAACCAATAAAATGAAAGTTTTATTTTTATAATTCAAGTTAAAAACATATTCAATAGAAAATAAAGATTTAAAAAGGCTATAGATACTTAAAAATAGAAATAAATGTATTTGTGAATAAATTACCTTAAAATAATACCATTACTCAATGGAAAAGAGGATATAAGAAGAAAAAAGAAAGGAGGAGAGATTAAGAAAGAGAAAATTTATGTTTCTTTAGACATAATTTAAACAAAAATACTGTAGTATCATCTTTGATGGTGGATGGGAGATGATTCCACAGTCGAGCAGCATAGACACTGTATGAGTTAGAGAAGAAAGAGTAATTGTGAATGGGTATTAAGAGAGTGCTTTGAGAATGAAGAGGTAAACCATGAACCATTTCTGTCTGTACCTGCCTATTGATAAATGAAATAGTAAAAAAATAAAATTAATCCACCCTATGTTTTTTAGTGCTGCCGTTCAATATTCAAAATGCAACTTATAGTAATACACATGCGTCCTAAATCGTTTTTTAAAACGCTATCTCTCTCGTCGCTGGACTGGTGGAATTTACATGCAACCTTAATTATTTTGTAAAGCTCTATCTCTCTCATAACCGGACTGGTGCGAACATAAGAAACGCGCTGTTAAATCATTTCAGGTTGTTTATCGGTTTATCCGCATTATGCCTAAAATAGCGGTTAAAATTGAATTTTATATTATTCAATTGGGTTTTTCATAGTAAATGCACTATAATTGTTCACTTACTTTGTGTAAGTTTGTTTATGGCGTGAAAATATACCGAACTGTTGTCATATTTAAACATAAAAGGAATTTGACTATGTTATGATCAAATTAAAGAAATACATAATAAAATATATGTTTGCTATCGTTTTTCATTATTTGTTCCATATTAACGTTATTTATTAGAAAATAAGTGACATGCTGACATTTCATTTAGTAAAATAGAAACTATGAAATTTTGAAGAGAATTGACATAATTTAATACTAACCAATTAACGTATCTATTATGTACAACCGAGGGATAAGTAGTATTCATAATAATATATGTAGGCATTACATATATACGCGTATTATAAAACATAATAAATGGCCTTCATGGTGAAGTTATAAGGTCGCTTGACTCACGAATGGATGGTTCCGGGTTCGATTCCCGGTGAGAATACAAAAATTCAAAATGTGATTTTACTCAAGCCTGACTATTCTGTGTTACAATTTACCACTGTAATTGAGCCTCCTGGCCTGTTGTGGTGTTATTATAAAAAATAGATAGGCAGAAAAGGTAACTTTTTGAGAAACAGAAAAAAAGTGAGTATGTGGTTTATTAGTTTATAAGTGGATTGCCTATTTTGGGGACGAATAAATAGTAATAAAAATCTTTGGAAAAAATTGAAATGTTTAAAGGTTGGTAGAATTTTGATCGAATTCGGTAGATTTCACCCAAAATCAATCTTGGAAGAATTGGGTTAGCGTCCTACCGATTATTTGGTTTTTTAAGAAAAATCTCATTTCATTTTTGTGTTCTTACCAGGAATTGAACTCAGAATCTTCCATGAAGTCAAGCGTCTTAACCACTACACTACGGAGATCTCCGGGATATTAAATATACTATAACTGTGTGGTTTTGGTAGCATTATTCTGAGTGATAGATCATTATTGTTTTTTAAAAATAAATATTAAATTAAATAATAGTAGAATAATTCAAGAAAACCGCGTGTGATGACCATGCTTTAGGACTCGTTTCGTCTGCTCTAAATTTTGAGAGGTTGGAAGGACGATGAGGGTCTCCGCACAAGATTGGTCTTACTGTTGATATTTGGAAAATTAGGGTTTTTGCGAGGGATCAGTGTTGTGACGAGAGGTAATTTTGCCCGAGTTCGATAGAGATCATGTTAGGATCTGTTTTAGGACTTTGCCAGTTGTGTCTTGATAATTTAATCTACTTATGTGTTTTGGTAAACGTATTGTTTTTTTTCTGTTGCTTGAGTGCATGTTGTATAGGGCAAATTTATCTAATGTTTCCTACATGTATTTGGGTTTTGTGTCGTTGTTTGATTTGTTTGTATCATTACGTTCTGCTTCCTTTCCGAGGCGGGATCTGGAGCGTGCGGCCGCGGTCACAATTTGGAACTAATACTGTATTCCTTTACTGTCATACTGGGAAATTAGAAAATGGTGATTGTACTGACCACGTATATTTGATTAATCACAAATTGACAATACTGCGGCGAGGGGTACAATGAAAGCTTTTAAAGTTTCTTGGTTATGTTGTTTCCGCGGTTTGAGTGTAAAGAAATATTAAATATTAGCTTAATTAGTTTTGAAAAAAATTGTTACTGAATATGCGAAAATAAAGAAAAACACGTTTTTATGAAAAGTTTCAGGAAAAGGGTGTGTACTTTTATTATAAATACATATTTGTGTTCTTATGATCAACCCAAACTATTTATTCACTAGAAAATGATGGAAGAGACCTCTGATCCCCGGGTCCGCGACATTAGCCAAGGGACCAACTAGGTTCATTATTATATTTGGATTGCTTTTAACAACAAAAAATAAATTCTGAAGCTCAAAGGGGTGAAATTTCACAGTGCCCAAGATTCTATTTAATCAACTCAGGCTCGAAGGGCCGATTTTCCTAGCAACATTCAACAAAAAACAACAAATTGTGGTACTATAACGTAAATGACAAAATTAAAAAATGAATAAATGAAGAATATAAAATGATTGTTGTTTCAAATAATGATGAATTACAATGAAAATAAATTTCAAAGTATGCGATCTGAATAAGTTCATTATTGCAACATCAAGATAACTTTCAGAATATTCGAAAAACGTTCCGTGCTTTGTAACGTTCTAAATAGCAAAAAACTTGCAGATTATCGTAACATAAACAGAAACAGTTGTTTATACAATTTGATTTTAAGATCCTGTAGATCTGTTTATAGAAATCAAAACACTTTTACGAAGACCATGTTCGCTCTGGTAATTAAATCACGATCATCACTCATTTAAACATCCGTGTGTACCACCTGAAGAGCGGTTAGCGTTCAAGATGTGTGCATATTAATTAATTGTGACAATTTATCGTTGGCGCACCGCATAGGGCCCATTTAGTCGGTTGCAATCAACTGTGGCTCGGGTCCTACCCGACATTCTCCCCTATTTTCAACGCTTCAACCTCCCCCCCCCTCCCCCTACCACAATACTCGTCACCCGACCAAACTGTGAATCGACCACTTAATTAACAGTAGTTATAGGCTGGCTGGTCTTAACAACATCTTGAATTTTGAAAGAAAATAGAAATTAAGAAATTTGAAATCAAGCGAATTTCAATTTTAAAAGTAATGTTTCTAAAGGAATTGAAATAATTCATTTATCAAGAAAAAAGACACCAACGTGCTACGATGAATATCGTTATTTTATTTCACTAAAGTAAAAATATCATTTAACTAAGTACTGGTCTTTCAATAGTTAAAATTTATATTTCTGTGGGCCAATATCGAAAATCGTAATATTAGAAGGGGGTATTAATTTACCCATTATGTGGCATTATAATGAACTTTATGACGTCATTGACACCAAATTTATTTTTTAAAACATGACAAAACATACATCAAATGTAAAATTGCCAAATATGTGTCTATTGTATGTCACATTTTTGGCAATTAAACAATATCTGATAGCTTCTTAAAAAAATATCAAGTTTTATTTTTGCTCTTCTGTAAACCTCGCTATAGGCAGTTTCAATAGTAAACATGGAGACCATCGATTTGTATGTACAAAATAGGTAAAAATACAAACGATGGAAAGAAAACATAGAATCTGACGTTGGACCTTCTAGATCCAAGCCTCGAATTTATTTGAAGCCATATTAAAAATGAAAATATATTTTACAATATTCAATTCAAAGTTTTTTTAGAGCCTACAATTTTCCGAAATATTTTTATTATTTATATTTTCTATTATTATTTTGTATATTGTTTTGATTATTTTGTACATTGTTTAATATTTAAAATTTTATTTTTTGATTTATATATAGAAGAGTCCCGACTTAACACGGAATTTTTTAACAAGTCGGGACATAAAACAATATAATTGTGCTTTATAATAAAATTGTAAAAAAATATATATAAAATATGTATAACCATTCTGAGCTTGAATGTGAATAAAATTCCGTAGGGGTACCAGAAATACCTCAGTTGAAGTGTTTAGAATAAGGCTTTAAAAATAATTTTAAAATGTCGTTCTGGTTGTCATAGTAGTATTTGTAAAACTGTTTCATAATAATTTATAGATTTTTTTATAAAATACTGAAAAATATTTTTTTTTTCAATGCGATATGTTAACAAAAATTAATGAAAAACCAACTTTATAATCAAATAAAAAAATTCAAAAATGAAAAACTTACTTAGTGTCAAAATGAAAATGTTGAAGTTTGTAAAGGAGTAAATTTACACATCTAAACGGGTGACAGTTCTACGCAAAACTGATCCCCAGCAGATATTTTTAGAATTAATTTCTTCAATTTGTCCGAAACTACTTAAAAACGTCCAAATATATATCGTCATTGATGAGTTACATCCAATTTATTATTATATAAGATATGGTTTGGTTGGGTATGAGGAGCTCATAATACACTACGCCCAAATGATTAGGGCGCAGAGCATAGATGATGCTGCTTACGGTGATGATGATGATGATGGTGTTTAATGAGGTTCAATAGAGCATGGTCGCCGTAAGTCTTTACAAGAAAAGGCTTTAGCTGCAGATCTAAAAAAAAATGTGTTCATAATTTAAATAATTTGATTTAAAATTCCCCGCAAAACACATTTTTGGCACGAAATTTTACATGTTGAACACTATAAAAAATATATGTTTACACACGATGGAGTAATATACACTGTCATTTTAAGTCTTATGATGAGCTTCACGATAAAGTTGGCTGTAATATAAAATCATTATCTTAGAATAGGCTGAGCCATTTTAGATGGAGACTATCCTAACCAGAGGATGCTCCGTATTAATTTTCTAATTCACTAGTTTTGAATAGAATCCCCGGTATTAAATACCTTTGAAAATAATAATATTTATACACAATAAATCAATATTAAGTCCTTTCAAAAATTTTCAAAAAATAACACATCATATTTGATCAACGAAAAAAACCTTTGTACATACAAGTTTTATGCATTGCATATCAAAATTATAAACACATTTTAATAATTTTTTTTCCGTAAAGAAAATGAATAAATTTTTTAGCTAAAAAAAAATAACAAGTAATGGAAAAAAATAATGAAGTATTTAAATGCATATGACATACTTTAATGGAGTCCAAGGCAAAAGAGGAAGTGTAAGAGGGTCTTCATTCACACGTAGATTTAGGGAAATAGGCCTTCTTTGATTCCGGTGACGTATTTCTTAGATCGTCTGCCGTTTTGGAGATCTAACCCAAATCTATCTGTTGCCATGACAGCAAAGGAATTTGACTAATGGAATGTATCGACAAATGTTACAGGACTGCTTTATTATGTCAAAAGTAATACATTGGGTTGTGGGTCAGTGTTCATAAATTTTGATCAAGTAGGCCATAGATCAATGCTTATCTCTGGAAAAACTAATTATATTGTACAATTTCTAGTAGGAATCTCTTATATAATATTAAGTTCTAAAAAAAATGTAAAACTGCAATCAAATATGAATAACATATCCACTTATCTCGCTGTTGAAATACTTTACTTTCAATGTCTGGAACCTAGATTGATTATCACTGGAGTGGAGTACTCACGCGAACTACTTTAGAAATCAAGTGTTTGAATTTTTATCAATATTTTTAACACGCAGAAGAAGTTTTCTAAACAGGAATCCAGAAAAAACTTTATAAACTGTGTCCAACAGTGTATACCCCTGTAGTTATCACAGTTCATGGCATCTCCCCTTTTGTGCAGGGGGCATATAACACCGATGTTACAGTCGTCAAGCATTGTTTCCGTTTCCCATATTTCAAATATTAAATCAAATAGTTTTGTGCAAACATCACTACCGCCAATCTGAGCAGTTAACCAGAGATATTATTATGCTCAGGTGGTTGATTGTTTTTGAGATATTTTATTGAGTGACATATTTTATCCACTGTGAGTGGTGTTTGGGTATTATTGTTTTCATCCATGTCTACATCTATTGTATTATCTGTTGTGTCAAAGCTTCCATTAAGCGATTGATCAAAATGTTACATCCAGCGCTTTAAATTATCGGTTTTGTCATTGATTATTTCACCTTCTTTTGATCTGCTTAGAAAAGTCTTGGTTTCAATTCCTGTTCAACTCTGTTCATTGACGCTTTAGTAAAATTTCCTAGTTTTGGCAAGTGATCTCGTTGTTTCTAAGTCCACATGCCTGTCGTTGTTTGTATTGTCTCTTTTTCACTTAAGGCACCCTTTTCTACACTCTTCTCCTCTGTTTATATTCCTCTTCTGCATCTATATTTTTTTTCCTTTTGTATGCCTAGGTAAGGTTAGTTTGTCTGTTCAGTCACCTGTTTGCATGCATCGTCGAACCAGAGTGAACTTTTCTCTTGCCTTTTTATTCCAAGTACCTCAGTGGCTACACTCTTTGTTGTGTTTTGACACTTACTCAAAACCTCATTTATATCATGGTTTTAATTTATGTTTTGAAGGGACTGTACCATTGTCGTTTCTTTATTACCGGTATTTTTAAATAATGAATTTGATTCATATGTATTTATTCACTTTAATTAATTTAAGATTACAAGATTTCTAGAGGTTTTAATCTTCCTATCAGCATCCGTAAGATTTTTATAGTGCTTCGGTGTTTTCTGAGAATTGAAAAATGTCGTTTTTATGATCAAAACTATTTTCGAAAGGTGATTATTACTGTTTTTTGTATAAAAACAGCCTGGTTGTTTTTAGCAGAACATAAAATTGACTTTCTCTACCTGATAATATTAATAAGTCAATTTTCCAAAATTGTGGACTGGCTGCTTTCTGCATAACAACGTTCAAATGAACCTTAAAAATCAGTACCACGCAGAAGCTGAATTTGGCCTTAAATTGTAGGAACTACCATAGTAGTTCACGCGAGCATTAAAACGTTGGAATTGGGAATGTTCGGATCAAGCTGTAATATGTACTCATTGTTATTTAAGTCATTATTTCTACGATTATTTTTTTGTTTTTTTTGGAAAGTTGGTCGATCTCTCATAAATCCAAAAATACTGTTTTTAAACCATGTTCCGACAGTAATTTTTTCTCCACATTTTTTTTTATCTTTAAATGACGGTATGATGAGTATCATTTTTAATTTTAAAAATACCTAGAGCAATAAAAATCTTATATAATTTTGGCCAACTAAAGTAGGCTATGCAAGCACTAATGTAAAACTTTAGCGCAAGTAAATATTAATTTAATAATAATACAGTAAGATATGTTATGCAAATGAGAAAAAATTAAATAAAGTATTTTTCAAGCATACTTATTTGTTATCTCTACTGCAGCTAATGGTAAATGGGGCATCACAACAAATAACAAAAGGCGTTTTATTACTCAAAAAACTTAACTAATAAATTAGAAAATTAAAATTAACAATCAAAAAGGTAGATGAAATTTGCGTCGTATTGAAACTTGAACAGCTCTAAAATTTTATACTGCTCAATTATACTTCTATTTTGCTAATATTAATTAAATAATGACTTGTTTTCATTCAAATGCGTTTTTTGCTGTTAATGTTGCTAATAGTACGCTTGGATGGAGTAGACAGATTGCTTTAGGACGCCGTCATGTGTAGGCGCGAATAATTGATTATGTAAAATCATTCAAAGGGAATAATTAATATGAAATCTTAAAGCAAGATACCTTGTGAACTTTTAGTGACGGATCGTTTGCGAAATTATACTTTTAAAAAGGAGAAACATGATTTAATTTTTATACAGACTATTTCTCTAAACCGAGATATCTTATATATTAAGTTCTGATAAAGTAATATCTAGTTATCAAGTTTTTGTTTCTAACTCCTAGAAAAAAGGTTGAAAATATCGTTTTATTTGTACGTGATGGTGAGTTTTTAAAGTGCATTTAATCTCGATAACCCTTGTTATTAGATAGGATCCTGAGGCGATTTGAACAAGAAGATTTAGCCACACGAACAAGGATATTGCGCAAACAAGTAGTTATCAATAGGTAAAACTCTAATGCCGCTTTTATGTTAAAACGTGCTCATTAAAAGTTTTACTGTAATGAATATTCACGTACTGGGGTTGAAAATGCCAAACTTTAATTGAAACCGCTTTTTCGAATACGTAAAAAGAAATTTCTGTAAATAATGTTAAAAATTATACGACTTTACATTTGCGGTTTTTTAACATACATTTATTATTCTAAGTTAGCTTACCCATACAGTGGTACCAAACGAATGATTATTACTGTCCATTGAAAATTATTTCCCTAAAGGTAGTACCTACCTTTTCACATCCCAAATCCCAAAATGTGTGTACATTACCTGACATAAAAAATTTATTGCTCATTGTTCATAAACACGTCTTTATATGTCATTACTATCAGCAAATTTTTGTTCATTGAAAGACAAAGGGCTCGAACGCCGTTTTCATCCGCTGTCTCCTGACAAAGCTCCGAATACCTTCTGACCATCTCATTGTAAGTCTTCGTATTCGAACAAATAAAAGTAAGGTCGCTCTTTGTCCATCTATTATCAGATATTCGAACAATTTGATAAATTTGAGAGGCGATTAGATGGCTAACTATTGAACTGGCGTTAGGGGTTTGATTTCCACGGTTCCAAGAAATATTTTTTTTTTTTAATTTTCTTGGTGTTGTGGTGTATTTTTCATAACTTCCTTTTAGGTACATCCTCACTTTTCCACTTCCCGATAAGCCTCTGAAATATAATGAGCCTTGCTTTTAAACTTGGTAATAAGTTTATGAGTAAAGCCCTATATTGGCATGTTATTTCTGTTCAAAAATCAAACTTCGATCAACCATTTTGTTCCACGACGGCAAAAAAATTGTTGGACTGCGGATCCGATAGTGATTTTTTCGCGTTATGTTATTTGCGTGTAACTATTGTAAATATTAAAATGGTTTTTATTTATAAAGGCGTTTTTTTTCCTCAATAGGTTTGTTATATTTTGGAATAATTTTTAAAGTTTGAATGCGATCGATTATCGGATTAACAATGTTCTTTTACAACGTTTAAAATTCAAAAAAATACTAGAATAATTAATGCTGAAACGAACCAGAAAAAGGTTAACTCAGAAATTTCAACTCATGGCTGGCTGTTTTTTTTAATCCACTTATTTTTCCGCTGAATTGGAGCATGCTTTCTCTTAAAATTGAAAATGTCTCATTTATTAATTAGCACATTCAAATTTCGAGGAAAATCATCAAAGCTGAAATCGATCCCATATCAACGCAATTCAAATATTATATTAACATTTCTACTGCGAAAACAACATCTTTAACATCAGTGATTAGTGAAAACAGTTTAATAAGGTTAGGGACGTTAGAATAAATGTAATAAAATCTGAATAAAATAAATCAGCATTTATTCACTATTATGCGTAAATTAAAATAAACATAAGAAAAAACTATTTATTTTGAGAAATTAAAAAAGCGACTCATCTTTTTAAAATTTGACTTTTTCAAACTTATTATTTAAGTAACTTTACTATACGTCATGTTAAACCAATGTAGTGTCACTTTTGATTATAGCAGTATTACATATTTAACAATACTTTAGATTGCATCCAAAGAATTGCCAATTAAGCATTCAATTATTTATTCAAAATTTATTTATTTATAAAATTCAACTTTTTTTTTAAAACACCGACAAGTTTGACCCAGTCAGACACGCTTAGTGTTTAAAACAAACATTTATTTGGTTAAGTGTTTTCCTTAATCGTGATTATTTTATTGTTTTTTTTTATATATTTATATTTCTTTCTGATTTTTAAATATTTTCCTGTATCCTCACTTTGTAACTTAAAAAAAGCCTTTTGGACATATAATGCACGAAATATATATTTTGTTGAGCTTTTATTTACAAAAAAATCGATAGATAAGTGATTCAATTCATGCATAATAGTAGGCCATAGTACGAAGTGTAAAGTCGCGGTCGGTTTGTTTTATTAATAATTGTATTTTTTTCAGGTTTTCAACAATAGTCGGATTAAAAAAATGTTTATGACTCAAAGCATAACAATATAACTTAAAACATCGCTAAAAGACTTACCCTAACAATGATAAACCAATACCGGTCACAGTTTGATTATCCTAAATATATTTTTTACTAAGAAATCAAGGTGTGTTTTTCAAAAAAAAAACTGCAAACATGATTTGATTTCTTTAGTAAAACACACTTGAGTTAAAATTTATTGTTTTTATTAGTATAACAGAAACACAATTCCAATCACTACCAATCAACATCTTGCTACACAATAACAAGATACCTAGAGAAAAATGAATTATAGGTATTCAGTGTCTTCTCTTCAAACCTGATCTAACTTTCATTTAACTTTTATTTTAGTCCTACCCGCGGGTGAAAACCTTTTTCTGTTAATTTAAAAAAAAACATTATACTCGCCAAAGACGGGAATTTCATCCACGTCACTCAAAAGCTTTTTTTTTTTATCGCTTCGGAAAGGTAAATATTTCAGGAGGATACCCCTTCACCTTTGCGTAGTACAGTACACGTAAAGTAAGCAAGGTTTGTGTTATAAAATATAAATTTTGACACCCTCTTAATCAACAATGAAAATTCTGATTTTTGTCTGCTTACCCGAAAAACGGAATTATTTTTAAATTTAATTTCTCTTCGGTAAACACCGAAATTTGTATTTTTAAACAATTTCATTTTAAAAGAACTTCTTTTGTCTATTATTTCCTTGGAATGAAATGAACATGAACATCAATAGAATTTGACAAATTTCAACAGGGATGGAGAATACCCTAGAAAGGGAATCTGGAAATATAGGCATTTACAGGGCTTATGATCTGTCATTGGCTGGTTTAAGTGGCCACTTTACAAAAATTCACTGTAACATTCATGTATTCAGGCGTTGCCTAGTATGTGAAATTATTCAGTCAGATGAATCTTTTCACAACAATAAAAGTTTCAGCTCTTTAACTTCACGAAAATTATTAAATGGAAGAAATGAATAAAAACGGATGTTCAAACATAGGCAAAATGGTGAATGTTACACAGTGTGTAAAGTGGCCACTTAAACCAGCCAATTACAGGTCATAAGCCCTGTAAATGCCTAGACTTCTATATTCCGTTTCTAAGGTATTCTCAATTCCTGTGGTAATTTGTTAATCTTAATGACTCCCAAGGGGGTGAAATTCAGTCTTTTGTCTACAAACATTTGGACAAACTGAATAGAATTTTTTAATGTTTTAAGAATTAATTCTATTTTTTTACTATAGTAAAACATATAAGTAGGTACAAATTGAACTTCTTAATAAATAAACCTCCTATGTACATTTCACTCACTAATTATATTGCTATTTTTTCTGTCTCTTTATTTTTATTTGTATTATTAATATTTCCACTGTATTCATAACGCAGTTATTAAAGTGTTAAACTGGAGTTTTAATGAAAAAAAAATTACTATTGGCGTGTCCCTATTGTTTCGTTTTTATAAAAATGTTATTTTATGGAAACTAGAACCATCCAAACCCGCAAAAAGCACAGTTTTATCTGCTGTCTTCAGGCGCACGGTATAGAAATAAAACTATTTTTGAAAAACGCATAACGTACCGATCCAGAAAATTTTGTTTTGATTCTTTGTCTGAAGAAAATTACAAAATCGGTTCAATTTTGAGGCGGGGAAAACTGGACAACGAAACGTCAAATTTGTCTATTCTAACAAAAAATCTGACATGCAGTTGTCTTTTTCGCACAATATCAGGGAGGCATCTTCAAGACAGTAACAGGGAAACAATGTTCGAATGGCTATTTATCAAAATTCTCTGTCCTCACAATTTATGTAAACCGAAACACAGAAATAATAATGTATACGTATATATCTAATTTGGACTAAATACAATAATTGCTATCAAACTATTGATTGTCTTTATTTAATCTATATACCAGTATGCACTCAAATTAAGCAATAGCAAAACATTGCCAGGTTCAGCCCGTAAATAAAAGTTTAAAATGTTTTTGAAACTACTTTACCGATGTATGCCTAATATCTAAACATTCAGATAGTATTATAATTTATAAAAAAAGCCAGTTAAAATATACATATATATATATATATATATATATATATATATATTATAAATAATACATTTTAGTAAAACTTAAATTTATTGATACCACCGCGATCACCAACTGAAGTTTGTATTAAATATTATTTATGTAATTATTGACACTAAATGTACGAAAAAAAAAGAGTTTACATAAATATTGGCTTTGGGAAAAAGCCGTTAGTTTTCTAACAAAAATATTATAGCACAAAGATGTAAACATACATATTTTTTTTAAATTAAAAAGTTCTGCCTGAAATCTCTCCAACAAATAGATACTTCAAATCGAACCTGAAGGGATTAAGTACTTCGACAATGTTTACAAAATAAAATACGGGTATTTTGAGCAGATAAAAATAAAACCCGTATCGATGCAATATGATGGGCACAAAAAAATACCGCGAACTTAGCGAAAAAAAGTTTTGATAAATGAATATACATATTTGATAGACCGCATTTTGGACGATAAGCCACCTGATATTAAAATGTCTGAACATTTTGAATACCATTAATTCCAACGGCTGTCATAAATACCGCCGTAGATGGTCTCCGAGTATTTCCGCAGATCGTTGTTTATCAAAGTATCCGGTAACGCGCCGCGCGCCGGGACTATTGTCGTAAATCAATGCGGCCATGATGACGTAGTAATGGTTCCCCTGTCACTCTCCATCTTCCCCTCCGCTTCCCGCAGCCTCTGGGAGGAACCAGTTAATTGGCAGGTTGTGTAATTAATTCACACTCTCGCTGATTTTCCGCTAGGCAGGTACACGAAATGATACCGGCCATTGTCGATTGGCGTGCGGTTGGGTGCGGGTACACTGCCATGGGTGTTATGGAATCCCGGACTCGCGTGAGCCGCTGTGATGCGGAGCTTTGATGAATATTATTACATTATAAATTCAGATCGTTAATGTGATTTGCGACAGAGGAAGATAGTTTGGGAGATAGCGCTTTTACGAAAAATATATTTTACGATATAAGGTTTTGCTCACCTCCAAAAATAATAACACACGTTTATAACCATGTTTTTTTTGTTCTTGCAGGTAAGGTTCTTCCTCTTCTTACCCGGCTTATGGAATGTGCCCGGTGATAATACGTAAGTTACATATTTTCATCAATAAAAAGTAATTAATGTAAAACGTTCTACAATAGTGTTTTTGCATACATACTCGTATTTCCTACTTGTAATGAATATTTTTTTATTTGGTACCGGCAGCTAAATATCGATCGAAACAAATGGTGGAGATCTTGAATGATCAAAAACAAAGTGTAATGTTTAACGGTTAAATTTATATGTATGATATTGACCTATATATGATGTGATGTAATTAATATCAAACGTCTTTGCTTCAGCACAAGATTCTGTTATTTTTTCTTGGCACAGGGTTTTAAATTTAGAAGATGGATAATCTTAAAGCTGTTTTGATACTTTTGAACTATTTTTCCTCGTTAATAAAAAATATTGAATAAATCGTAAATCAGATTGGAAACAAAATTTTGTAAAGTACTTTTCCAACGTCATCGCTAGTTTGCTAATTATTCAAATAAAGTTAACGTAGAAAATGTGTATAATAAGATTATGGTATGGTTATTTTGACTACCTTAGAACGGTGCATATATTGGAAAGACCTGTACTAAATGATCCCTCGAGATAAAAAGGTTCCTTGAGATTCCAAGAAAACTACAAATGCCATCTATTTTTGAATTCTATAAAAATATTTTTAACAATGTCTTTGACATCTGACAGCGATGGCAGATAAAAATCTTATCTAAAATATAATCTAAATAATCTAAAATATTATACTGGTACAAAACGATTTCGGGATCATTATACCCTACACCAAAATTATATGAATGATTTTAATTTTAAGATTGCTCCTAATTATGTAAGAAAAACAACTTGGCACAATTGGAATGAAGATGCGATGGTGGCTGCCATAGTAGACGTTAAGCATAGTTTTCCATTCAAATGACGAGCGCAATTGGTTTGACGGCCAACTGTGAAACTGGCGTCACGGGTTCGATTCACGCCAGTTGCAAGAAAAAAATTCAAGAAACATATTTTCCTCAACTGGTCTGGGTGTTGTGGTGAATTATTAATTACCCTCTTCCATATCCCCTCTATCCCATCTACTTACGACTCTAAATAGAGGTTAAGCCGGTTATTTTTTAAATTAAAAAAATAAATACAGTTAGTAAGAAATATTCCGTTTCCCTATAACGGTGAGGAAGAGAACTTGATAAATCGACTATAGATCCCACTAAAACCTTGAGCAGTACACGTTCAGTCTTTTTAAGAACAAAAGAGCGAGATTGCAGCTCACATTGTGAAAATGGAGACAAGAATGTGCGGCTCCCCAGTAAAGGAAGTCTTGCATTTGGCGAATCAACTATCGGAACGCAATAACAATAATCACCCATTTTCAAACCAGACACGTGCCATGGGTTTTAATTGACTTTAGTTCGAAAGCAAAATCCAACCATAACATTAAAAATTCTAGACTCTAGAATCCACATTCGCTGTAGAAAGAGTATTCAACAAGCCTGTGGTAAACCAGTTTTATCACATAAACGGTGATTTTCAGCATCTCCTGTGATCTCATCTCACCGAATATTTAATGTTGATAAAACTAGCCTTAATACGGTCCCAACGAAAACATTAGTAGACTTTTGCTTTGACCAGTCGGAAACAAGTACCAAACGTCACTTCTGCTGAGGAAAGTGATGCGATGACAATGTTATTGTACTATACATGACTGCTTTCTGTCTACTGAAATTTCCTCCCGCCGCACCGGTGTTAATTTTTCGAAGAATTCAAATGAAAGAATAATTGATAGACCTTCTGATTTAGCTTATGCATGAAAACCTCAGGCTGAATGTATATCGAAGTCTTTGAAAGACGGTTTCAATTTATTTTTTTTCGTGTAAAACCATATTTTTATTATTTAAGATAGTCTTTCGAATGTGTTTGTTAAGGCCAGAGAAAATAATATTACATTTTTTTATCTACTTCCATACTGCACACATAAAATGTAACCATGTGTGTGTCAGAATCATGTATCTATTGAGCATTTATCACAATTGAGCTTCGAAAAATACACAAATAATTATGCCGGTAGAGTGGCGTCTGTTTTCCAACTGAGTAAAAATTTGGCCTTGCATATATGAAAGCTGAAATAATATTAAATGCTTAAACCGAAATTGAAAAATATGAAATAGTTTAATCAATCTCGATGCTTTCATAGATGTGGTCTAATGAGACAACGGAATAAAAAATAGAATCTGAAAATTCTCTGGTTTAATGACGTTTATTTAATGGAATCCTGTACATCATTAGCTTCGTCCTTGACTATTGTTTAGTCATTTTCTCTTGCCAAAAATAATGCAAAAACTTAATAATCGTTTGCTAATTTGGTTTTAAACTTCCGTATTTAGGATATAATTTCGCATATACATAATTGTGTTTTATCTGACATCTTATTTTCTCAATAGGGGGATTATCTTTCGGGATATTTTTTTATGTATTAAATATCGATTTTTCCTTAAGGGGATCATTTTGGAGAGGTAAGCCTTGCAATACAAGTAATGAAATCAATAAATTTATTCAACATTCTTGTTATTTATTTAACCATTTGTACATAAAAATACGATTATTTAAAAAGCGTTGTATCAAGGATTAAAAAAAAAAATTAACAAAAAATAAATTAAAATATTCAAGTTTTTTTTAAGGGTGCGGCTTGTTTTGTACAGTCAATTTCCAAAACCTGTTCCGAAAGTGAACCCTCATCTCTCACACTCCTCGTGTAACCAAAATACTGACTTGTATTTTCTATTCTTTTATCAAAAGTATTAATTTACGCAAAAGTATTAATTTGGATTTCTTTGTAAAACACTTGTGTAAATACAAAACTCATTGTATTCACGGTTTTTTAAATTAAAAAAAATTAAATCAAAGTAATTAAGAAAACAATTGCATTATAGATACTCGTATCTTTAAATACACGGCAAGAGCAGTATGAGGAGTTAACAAAATTATCGGGATCATAATTAATAATCCTAAAACGTTCAAAAAATTGTTACATTTACATTTCTGACTAGTTACTAGCTACGTATTGATTTTCTGTAAAAATACGGACGGTTTGTTGATATCTAACAATTATAGCGAGCAATCTGGATAACCCAATTAAATGTATAGTTATCCAGATATGAGTTTTATGACTGTTTTTCTCTTCATTAGTAAAATTATCTTGCATACGGTTTTTTTATTCATTGTTAGTTATATTTTTTTTTTATTTAACCCCTTAGGGGCACTTTTGAAACTAAACACTTGTAACACCAGGTACCAGACCTGCCAACGCACCAATGCAACAGGTCACCAACTGAAAAACGGAATTCGGACTCTCTTCGCCCGGCGCTGATTTCGGTTGTTTTGAAACGGCATTTAACATTTAACTTAATTTAAATTAATATTCACGATAAGAATCAGCCAGTATTGTCAGCATCCATTTTATTGTGTTTTTCCTTTTTTATAGTAAATTAAGTTAATAATAAACTTCACGTAAACATACACGAGTGAGTGCAATTTTTCATTTATACACGCTCATTCCCAAACAATAAAACTTTTAGGTAAGTTCTACCATTCTTTACTCGAAAACAGTTCTACTTCACATTACAACGTCATTATTACAAGTACTTTTCCAACCTAGTTTAATTTGCCTAATTATAACAATAAACAAAACTTAATGTCTCACTTTGTACTACAGATTACGTGTATTTATAAAAAAAAAATGATACGAGTTTTGATTGGCAAAAATTAAGTTATCAATAAATTGAAAGCTTTTGTAGAAATCAATATAAAATCATCCGAGATAAAACGTGCGATGCTTATTACTTATATGCTCTGTATAAAGAAAACGCCCGCGCATACTATGAAAGCATAACAAATAACAACATTTACATGTACCTCATTGCATGGGTTGGATGAAAAAAGGTAAATTACGCTGCTTTCAAAAGAACCCGAGAATATTCTCTTGAATACTCAAGTAAGTTCAGAACAGGGTAAAGAGTTCATCGTATAAAATTGGGAAACCTATTTGAGGATTTTTTATATTGACCGAGTGTTCGGTTAAACGATCGCTCTCCCATCGACTCTTTTCAAAGCCACCCCCCTTTTGGCTAAGTACGGGGGAGGACCGCTCTATCGTTTGAATCAAATCAAACATAGCTCTTCATGTTACGAGTACAATGACGTCACATGACGTAGTGATACATCAGGATTATTAATTTCTAATCGTAAATGCTGACTGATGTTAATTATGCATGACTATACGAGTACTCGTACTCTCATCCAGTTGATAGAAGCGGAAACGATTGATGGAACACACTATTATTATTGTGACGAAATGAGTTGGATCAAGTCAAACTCATTTAAATCAAAACGCAAGGATCATTTATTTTAACATAACGTTTTTGCTGCATATTTTTTTACGTTGGCATTGGTGATTGTTTGTGTTAAGAAATAATTAACATTTTTTTAGTAAAAAAAAAAACAATCGTGAAACTTTCAACCTAGCATATTTTCTTTCCAAGCCCCCACCACCACCTATTCTAAACCAAATACCTCTAAACATTATTAACATATTTTTAAATGAATGTTTGAGGATGGTGGCGATTACATCCTCCTAAAACACTACACATAATTCATGTATTTTTTCGTAAATACTATGTAAACTACGATGGTGGTAAAAGTGAAAGTGAAAGTGTAATTTAGTATTTATATGTTGATGGAGTGAGTGACCTGACGAAGAGACCGGTTCGTCTCGAAACCAGTAGACATAAAAAGTTGATAAGCGATAATTTACTAAAACTGGTTTTTATTTTTCTCATTCAAATAAAGATGGAAGTATAATGCTAGGTACTGTATTATGTACGATTTACTCTGTATTTGGTTCCAAACTGACCGCCATAGGTACATAGCCAAGGGTGAAATGTAGGCGGGACCCTAGGTCCAAGTTCAATTTCATTGTTTAGGTCGAATATTTTAACTGTCATAAAGTTTTGTAATGTATTGCGCAAAATAGCTAAGAGGGGGCGAATATTAATTTAGATATGCCTACAGAAGGACGCGCGATACGCAAAACCGTTAAAAGGTTCCCTTAGTATAATAATGTGCCATAATTTGGATATTCGTAAACATTTCTTATTTACTTATCTCCAATTTTGTGAGGTTATTTACAAGTAAAACTTTGAATGACTTAAACTTGTTGTTCGCATCTTTGATGATAGTTACCGTTTAGCATTTTAAGTTAAATAATCTTTTAAAGTCACGCGTTCACTAATAACTATTTAAAAATCACTGTCACTCTTTTGACTTTCAAATTCGAAAATCGTACTTTTTCACCTCGAATTGAATTGGAAAATTTACATCATTCTACATGGAATATTTTTTTCTTTGAAACTAAATTGAAAGTCCCGAAGCGCTTCGGGTAATCACTTCGATAAAAGCTTCGGGCTTTTTCAACGCCTATACTTTTCACTTCGCTATTTTATGAACTGTTTGTGCGGCCCCTTTGAGCAATATCGGTTTTGGCAAAATTATTACCGAAACGTAATTGAATAATATAAGCCATGAAAACCAGTTGACAAATATTTTACTTCAATAAACATAGCACCTGTTTTTTGAAATTGTAAGTTATCAAATTAAAATTCAAAAGTATTTGCATGTAGATTGGTATGTACTTTTTTTATCTCTAGAGTTTTATTCTTCCATTGCGATGTCCGGAACCAGTATGAAGTAATTACGAAATGAAATTTGATTTCATTTCGTAATTATTTTCGACATTTATGTCGAAAAATGGGAACGTGAAATTTAGTTTAAAAGCGTTGTTACGTTTTATCACACTTCTGATGCTGTATGAGATACGGTGACACATTTCCTTTCAGAATTCTTGTTAAGTGCTTTTAGTCCCATTCGGGAATATTTAAGTGCGCTTAAACCAAATGTGGACGTGTGTACCTATCTTCTTGACTATTACAGTTTCATTTGAATAATCCATTCACGTGTAACAAAGTGTACAGCAAATGCGAATATCACGGGGCTTCAACATTATCAGAATTTTATTAGAGTGCGCTAAAAACGAATCATACAATAATGTTAACAAATTGATATAAACAATGTCACACATTATTATGTATAGGCGAGTGGAGTGGCTAGACGCAAAAAAAATAAAAAAATGTTTTAACTTAATAATGCAAATCGAGTATGCATTTCTTGGATTTGTTTGAAAAAATAACAAATATACATAAATGTTCTTAATGAGTGGACAAGGTATGACTCCTAGGAGGAGGAGTGGACTGTATTGTTGGGATAGGAAGGTTGCGCAACTCCACTAACCTGCTGATGATGAGACGTGACGTGTGATGGATCCTTGCGGGTGAAGCTGGCGATCCTGAGACGCTGGCACAGCTTGTATGGAGCTGGCGGACGATGGCAAAACTTACTTGTAGAATGTTGTTTGTTAGGAGTACTTTGCTTGTTAAATGTTTGATTATTATTATTTATAAATTTATTGCAAAAAAAAATATATACATACTTAATAACAGGGAATCTATATAAAACCAATTAATGTAAAATGTAAACGGAGTGTTCTCTGTTTATGATAGTCTCTATCTAACATGGCACAGCATACATGTTCTGAAGATTCAGTATTTTTTCCGGCAGTCGTACGTTGAATTATCTTAACGTGGTGTGCGCTAAGAAAGGGGAGGTGAGACAGATATGGGTAGGTATAAATATTGTTGAGAGTTGGTCTGAATAAATGTAACGTACTCGATATTGAATAAAGTGAAACTATCGCCCTTTTTTATTTTATTTGTTTTAACAAGGTGTGAAATTAAAATAAAACTCTGGGAAGTCTATAAAAATTTGCTAAATATTTTTTACTGCAGATGAAAAGAAACGTAGAAAGATATACTTCTAAACTGTTTTTTTTTTTTACCAAAATTCAAGTTGAAAAACTTTTGCTCTTTGTTTGCAAAAAAAAACATTTGTCAGGCGGAGACAAATCTTATAATCTTAGTCAGGCAAAGGTGAGAACTTTTCTCGGAAATAAGACAGAATGGTTTTCTAACACGTCACACAAATTTAATCTCGATAGTAAACAATCGAAATCGGTTTGAAGGAATTCTTCGAGTTTTCAAACAAATGTTCGATATCAAAATTACAAGCTTTAAAGTTCTTGTTTGATTTCTTTGCTTTGTAAGTCTAAATGTACAAACGTGAAGCACATTGATAAATAAAATGATCATGATAAAATCTTATTATTTTTGAGGCAGAATGTTGAGAAGATTTAAAGAAAACTTTTATTTTCTTGTTTTGTAAATGTACGCAATCAAAAATGCCTCTACATTGTTTAACGGAAAATCACGACACGTATTTTCTTAGATATTTTATTTTTTAATAAAAAAAGAAAGATTTGCGTTTTTATGATTTACCATAGTAATTAATTTTGAAGGCCATTTTCAACGAGTGGTATTTGAACTACGGACTTTTGGGTCGTGAGTCGGAGACACTAGCCACGGGACCACAACTCGATTCGCCAACACAAATATGCAAAAAAAATATTATAACTATTAAAAATAAAGTTGAACCCGTTTTTCTATCTTCTACCAAACCATTTTGATTTAAATAACTATTTGAAGTAAAACACATAAACAAATATACATTAAAATTGGATTTTGTTTATATTGTTGACTGTAAATATCACTATTTATACGTTTATGTTTGTTTTTTTTTTTTTATTATCTAAAGAAATTGTTTTAGACACTAAGGACAGAGATAGATAACATTTTATATATTCAGATTTAGATATTTTATAGGTAACGTAGATTAAGCTAACATCTATGGTGTATTGACGAAGACGCTTGACTCACGCATGGAAAGCTCTGAGTTTAATTTCCAGTGAGATCACCAAAAATAATTGTTATTTTTTCAAGTTTTTTGTTCTGTAATTCACCACTGTAATTAGGCCTTCTAATCTGTTGTGGTGAAAAAAAAGAAAAAGGTAGAGAAGATAGAAGACCAGGCATTTATAGGGTTTATGTGTCAGTATATGTTCAGTCATTTATATTTCTTGAATTCTTTGATCTGTTCTGTCGATTTTTGTGAAGTAAAAGAGCTGAAACCTTTATCGACGTGGATGAGATTTATCTAACTAAATAAGAATCAAAGGTAGATTGGCAAATGTTACACAGTGTGTAAAATGACCACTTAAATCAGCCAATGACAGGTCATAAGCCCCATAAATGTCTAGACTTTCATTATCTCTACTTTAGAATGTTCTTCATATTTGTAGTAATTTGTTGATCTTGATAACTCCCTAGGGGGTAAAGTCTAGTCCTTACAAACAAACATTTGACCAAACTCAAAATATTTTTGACTCAAAAGAGCATTTAAAAGAAATTATTTCTCAAATTAACAAAGTTTTGTTAATCTAAAAAGTTTTTCGAATGAATTTTTGTGTAAACAACAAGCGTTATTTATGAATTAAAATTTTCAAGTGTGACCGCTGACGTTCTAAACTATAGTCAAGTTGTTAGTAAAACTCGAATTACATTATTTTCTGGTTTTATATCTTTATTTATTTAATTTATTTATTAATTACATTATACATACATTTGTTAAGGACAGGGACACAGTTTATAGCGACACAATCAGGAACAACCCATATCTGTGAACTTGCTCCCACTCGCTAGAAAATCCGTGTTGAGTCGGGGCACTTGTAATGCATTCATAACCATACATTCACACACATATATACATAAATATTCGCACATACATATTTATATTATATTTTATACATACATATACGTATATATTAAGTTTAAGTTTAAGTTTATACACATCATTGATACTTTATACATTACTACATTTTACATTTATAATTGTATCAATTATATCAGTTTTTGGGTGTTTCAACAAGCTAATTTTCACAAACCAGTTTTTAAGTCTGGCAATTACAATATAGAGTGGGTCAGTCCTCGACGTCTTTGTTATGACGCCATTGTGAGTATGACGCTTGTAATTGAAATTAAGCAGAGAGAAAATTAATGGAATCGTCTCTCTCCTTTCTTCTCGGTTTATCTCCTTACTCCTTACTGGCTGCAACGAAGAACCTTATATAATCTCCCAAAGTGTACTGCGCTTGAAAATAACACGACTTGCATTACATCAAAGATCTTCATTTAAAGTTTTGAAACCAAACGCTTTTCGGAACTTAAGACATTAACAAAAAAAATTGAAGAAAATGCCATGAGATTGCTTGTAAATGTAAAGAAATCTGTTTGTTTGTCTCATTTTGAGTTTAATTTGTCAATTATATCTACGTAAAAACAAACAAATGTTCAAACTGAGAAACGTTTTTTTTTTATATCAAAATGTAAAATACCCAATCCTTTGATTTTATTTTATTTGATATATTTTATAAAAGCAACCGAATATAACACAACAAATATAGGTATATCAAAAATAAGCGAGAATAACTTTTAGGTATAAAATGTCATTTTAGTTGTATTTATTTTAATATGTCAAAACCGTCCAAACAGGGTGTGTGTGTGAGAGAGAAGGAGAGGGCGGGTGGAAGGGTGTATATGTATGTATGTGTGTGAATGAGAGAGTATCTTAAAGTAAGTGGGGATGATTGCAGCTTAAAATTTCTTTAGAATATTATTTATAAAAGATGTTGCAGAGTCTAAAATATACACAATTTTTCACTGTATGGAGTTTGAATATACATACAAGGTCAGGGCACGATTATTGGGTGAATTATTTCTGCATTTGTATTGTATTTAGGTATGTAAAAAAGTTTGGTGTGTCTGGTCCGCCTAGGTGGGGTGTTTAAATGAAACGAGAAGAGTAGGTTTGGGCAATCGATTAGGCCATTGAGTATTGTGTGTATAAATAAAAGGTCCGTAAGTGCTTACCGTTTTTTTAAAGTCGGAAGTAGGTCACACGTGTTATTGTTGCCGTATTTGAAGTTAAGGTAATTTACTAACTTGTCTTGAATGTGTTCTATGTTATCTACTCGTACATATATTATATTGCGGACTCCATATTCACGGATATTATAAATATATATTAGGGGCGTGCGGTGGGATTTTTAATTAGGGAAGCAATTAGTGTAAAAGTAGTTGGTACATAATAATATACACTACTCTTAAGAGATAGAATGTATTGGTATTGGAGCAAAAATTGATAATTTTTCTTTTTTAGCTACTTGTTGTATGCTGAAGATGCAGTTCTGTTAGCAAGCAGCAAGGCTGATTTGCAGCAAATAGTCTCTAGAATGTATGATGCATGCCTGGAGAGCGAATTGGCGATGAACGAAAGTAAGTCAAAAGTGATGGTTTTTGAAAGGGACAGTGAGGTTACTAACTGCATAATAAATGTAAACAACGAATGTCTCAAGCAATTAGAAGAATTTGTGTATCTGGGAAGCATGTTTTCAAGAGATGGAAGAATAGAAAAAGATGTTGAAAGAAGAGTGAATGCGGGCAACAAAATAAATGGAGCACTAAGCACAGTAATTTCTAATAAAAATATGTCAAGCGAAGCTAAACTGGCAGTGCACAACGGAGTTTTAGTCCCAACACTTATGTATGGAAGTGAAACATGGAACTGGTAGAGGAAGGATGAAAGCCGAGTGAACGCGGTTGAAATGCGATATCTTAGACGAATGTGTGGGAAATCAATGTATGACAGGGTTACGAATGATGAAATCAGGCGAGAGTGTAAATCTGAGACAAGTATAATTGATAAGATTAAGAAAGGGTCTCTGAGATGGTTTGGTCACGTAGAACGAATGAACGACGAAAGAATGGTAAAACAAGTATATATTGCAAAAATGAACGACAACGTTAGACGAGGACGACCAAAGAAGATTTGGCATGATCAGATAAACCAAAATCTTAAGTTTGGTCATGTCAAAAGCAGACAGAACCAAAGGGCATGTATGACAAGATGTATGAATGTGGAAGAGGCTAGGATTGTATGCCAGAATAGACGTGTGTGGCGGTCCATTCTCTCTGCCTTCCCCTACGAGGAAATAGCGTGATGGTAGTAGTAGTAGTAGTAGTAGCCCTTAAAAAAATTAAGGCAAACAAAATACTTTGTACATTTGATTAGAAATAATAACAATAATTGTACAAATATAATAAAAATATATAAAAAATCAGCCAACTTCACTTTATATACTATGATAAAAATTACTGCAAAATATTTTGTGGCATTATATTTTATTTGACTAAAATACAGTGAAACCAAAATAGATATTATCTTGTTAAAAATCATGACATTTCAACGAAAAAGAATTGGTTATAATTTGAACCTGAAAATGCGTGAAATGAGAAAAAAAAATCGATTTTAATAAATAAACTAAAACCACAGATTTATGTAGAATAACAAAAATGCTCAATTAAGATGAATTAATTTACACAGAAAAGGTAAAATTTGTATTTAAAATAAAAAAGAATAAAATTAAGACAAATATTAAATTTAATTACAACTACAATATACATAAAATAAATTAATACAAGAGCGTCAAATAATTTAACTTGCGAATAACTTAGAACTAACAGAAAAAGAAACAGTTTTGTGTATACAACATTTAATTTCTACAATGACCTAAAAATTGCCTAAAAAATAAACAAAACATATACGTAGGTACTTAAAAAACACCTAAATAAAACAGTTCATACAGCCCGTGTGACGAGTGATATGTAATGTTATTTTGTCGACTTTTTATTAGAACCATTTTGTCATAATATATTAAATCCCCTCATACAAGCACTTTTGCTGATTGGGAATATTTAGTACAAAGAGAATTCGTAATGTAATGTATCATGTAAAGTTAAAATCGATGTGTTTTTTCATAAAAAAAGACCTTTTCTAAATCTAATCTAATATGTAGAGCTTTGAAACCGGTTGGTAGAAAAAAAATAAGTGGCTTAAAACTAAGTCGATTTTTATTTACTTTATTACATTACATACATATTAAGTAGTCTCCTCAGTATTCCACCAACAAGTTAAGGATTGAAAATATTCAGCAAACATTTTCGAGACATCTCAATTGGAGATCCAAATTTACGGACCTTAACTATAAAACTTCTTGTCATAAACATAATATTCTTAGTCTTGAGGATCGTCGCTTGGTATTAGATATAGGGATTTTACATGACATTCTTAATGGACGTATTGATAGTCCTGTTCTGGTTTCTGAGTTGGCTCTTAATGTACCTGGCTACCGCACTCGTCATACGAATCTATCTCTTTTTCTACAGTTCGCATCAAATATGCACAGAGCTCTTCTGTGATTTGCTTGGCACGTAATTATAATGTATTTTTCAATAGCATAGATTTATTTAACTGCAGTAAACACACTTTTAAAATAAGAATAAAAAAAACTATTATTTAAAAAAAATTCAGTTTCTTTATAATTTTTTTTTTTTACATCATAAATTTAGGATGTTTCTATTCACTCGTATCAAACACATACTCACCCTGTCCATTAACCCACCCTCACGCCCATATACACTCACACACATATTCATATACCTACCTAAACCACACTCCACTCACTTACCCACGCATCCTCACACACAAAAACTCCCACACATGAACTTCTACACGTATTAATATCTAACTAAACTCGATTTTTATAATTGTATTTATATGGAAAACTGATTTGGTGTTATTTTATTTTTTTACAAAATGATGTGTATATTTTTTTGTAATGCTGTTGTTTTTCTGAATAAACAAAATTCAAAATTCAAACAAATTCGTTTACTTTGGCGATGGACTGTCAAATTAGCTCCCATGAACGCCTCAAAAAACATTTTTCTTGGTGCATGTATTATACTCGTATATTTGTTTGAAGGCAGCACAAAAACCATGAAATTGTTTTTCGTAGTGAAATTTAAATAAATTCTAGAAGCGAAACGTTTGCATTTAGTTTACATGCTCGAAGCACTTCCTTGTATGTAACATGTTTCGTAAAATCGTTTTCATTTTCGGTTGAAATGTTTCTCGGAGATTTGATTTTATTCTGGTTGAAGTACCGAGCTTTTATTAAAAGCGACATATGGATGTACAAAATGTGTTGTTTTTGCGTACTTACATGAATGTTACACTCACGTGACCTTAGATAAAAATACAAAAATTTATTGTATAAATGTTTTCGTAGGGACATAAATTAAAAAAAATATTGTTTTAGAATCATATAAAAAAAAATATTGCAGTAGGGAAGGAAATCATTTTACAGAAGAGAATATAGAAGCTTAGGCATTAACAAGGCCTATGACATGTTATTGGCTAGTTCAAGTGATTTCTTTACACACTGTGTAATATTTACCATTCATTCATTATTCCATGTTCGCTCCCTAGTTCGAGCGTATGGTATCCACAAAGATCTTCCAAGCATCTATGTCAGCTGCCAGCTCATGTGCATCCTCCCAAGTCAGGTTTGCGTCCCGTAGTTCTGACACAAACTGCCGACGAACAGTCAGCAGTGGACGTCCTGTGATGCCTTGTAAAGTAGGCAAGCGTAGTTAAGGCTCTCAGGAGGCATACGCACTACATGGCCAAGCCAACATTATCGCTTCCGCTTGATGACAATTGTCACCAAAGTTTGCTGCGTCCGTTTTCGAATTACTTCATTCCCCACAAAGTCAAACTACCGCACACCTAAGATTCTTCTGAGACACCTATTTTCAAAACTCAGAATTTTGCTGTTTTGGGCCCTAGTGAGGTGCCACGATTTGCATTTTTAGAGGAGAATAGGTGTTATGTAGGCGTTATAAAGGCGGCATTTGGTTTTCACTGAGTAAATATCCGATCTCCAGACAGCCTTCATACTGTTAAATGTGGCGCATGCTATTCTTTGCCGCACTTCTAATTCTTTTTAAAAGCTGCTGTTTTCGTAACAGATACGACAGGTATTTGAAACTCTTGACCCTTTTGATGACTTGGTTTGACTGAATCAGAGGATTTTGGGGATCAAAGCATGAAGTGTAACACAATACATGGTTTTTGCAATTTTGATTTTTAAACCCATGCATGCGGAGTACCTATTTAGGCTATGTACAGTAGAGTGGGCCGATGATGAATGAGGTTTTTTATTTTTTTAGACATAAAAGTGAAAGGGGTCTAAAAGGTTGCATTTTAAATCACATTGAACGTAAAAATTATTTAAAAAAATATTTCATACTACTTTTGGCCCTCAACCGAGGTTTGAAGTTTATCACGGTCTGAACGTTTTGTTAATTATCCATATTGATAAAATTATTTTTTGTCAGTTAATAAATAACTTAATTACATTAAAAATTTGAACACGCTTTAAAACTACCGAAATGCAAAAAGTTTACACTCCGCGGAACTGATTCCGTCGAGCGCCTGACTAATATTGACGAAAACAATGGCCCATTAAAACAATGCTACCCATTTATTACGAAACAAAGCGCAACTCACGCCCTTAGATGCTTATTTAATAAGATATAATGCACACTATAAAATTTAATTGGACTGATTTACTTACTCAAATTCAAAATGACAGCCGGCTTAGAGCAAAAATCGACTTTTTCGAAAACTTCAAGCTCTGGTTGAGGGCCAAAAGTAGTATAGAATATTTAAAAAAATATTTTTTGCATTCTGAGTAATCCAAAAGGCATCTTTTTAGACCCCTTTCATTTCTAAATTCAGAAAAAAAAATTATCGGCCCACCCTATGTACAGTGTCTTAAAGACCCCTGACTGAATCGTCAATTATAACCGCAACATCGGTATACTCTAGGTGGCAGAGTTTTCTGTTCTGTCTATCTTTAAACAACCACATTTTCTCATACCTTCCATTTCTGTCTTGTGTGAAGTAAAATAAGTGAAACCTTTATTGGTGTAGATGAAATTCATCCGGTTAAATTATTTCACCTACTAAGTGCGTCTGAAAATGCTTTTAAATTTGTGTTATTTTTAATTAAATTTTTAAACTTTCTTTTATACACCACAACATACCAGATGGCTTAATTACAGTGGTGAAATTGAATAAATAAAGTATGAAATGATTTTGAGTTAAGATAATTATAATCTGAAGCCTGAGACATATTTCTTAGTTTTCTTTCTAGTCTTATATTATTTTACTATTTATTTTATTTTATTTTTATTTTATTTTATTCAGAAAACATACAGTCATCCATAATAAGTATTAAAACAAAAATTTTTTAACATAAAAAGACCAATTTACTTTTCATAAATTATGCAAAAGATATAAACATTAAATGTAACAAAAAAAAATTAATAAATAAGAATTTCAAGTAAGAAAAGAATAATTGTTGACATTTGCGTTTTCCATGGAGGTAATAAATTAAAATAAATAAAAATACAGAATATACACTCCAAGCCATTCACGCACACACATGAACGCACATATAAAACATACACAAACATATACATTACATGCGGCACATATACATTGCATAAACCACTCAACACGCACATTCAGCAACTATCCCAAATAATCGACCCCATGAAGAAATTTTCTGTACAAATGCAACGTGCAGTTAAAAATGTCTACATCAATACTGAGTCCATTATAGTTTCTACAGGTACGTCTAATGAATGAATTCGAGGTATAATTGTTTTTACAAGTTGGTACATAAAAAAAGGGAATTTAATCTGGTATTCATATAATATTTTGTAAAAGATAAGGCGAATCAACTATATTACGTTTTATTTTATTTTCTGAGAAGTAATTGAACGTAATTATGCAGAAAGCAGCCAGTCCACAATTTTGGAAAAATGAGATATTGATATAATCGGGTGCAGTAAGGTCGATTTTATGTTCTGCTAAAAACAGTCAGACCGCTTTGATATAAAAAAAACCGTATTAATCACCTCCGGAAAAAGGTGTCTGTCACAAAAACGGCATTTCTCAATTTGCAGAAAACACCCACAAAACTAAAAAAATCTATATGGTACTTTAAAAATCTTTTAAACTGGTCAAATACACAATAAAATTCTTGTTTGTAATATACAAAAAAACTTATGCATTCATTGTTTATCGTTTGTTAAAGTCAAAAACATTAAAACTATGGTGTAGATTTTATAATTCACTCTTTTTACCAAATAACTATTATCTCAGTTTCAGTTTTCTATGGTTGGCTGCTTTCTGTAAAACAACGTTCAATTGTCAAACTTAAATAAATATATAATATATTTATTATAAAGGTATGTAAATTTCCACTCCAAAAATATTTTATGATTGAATTTACAAAATAAGACAATCACTCAAAAAAAAATTTGATTTATTTTTAAGACACTCGTATTTTGTGAACTTGTTTTTATGATATGTATTGATTTTGGAGAGAGGATTGCTCTCTAAGATATTCCGATTTTATGAATCGTATAATACAGTGAAGACGTAAAACTGGAAATCACTGTAGATAAACTTATGGCTATATAAATAAAGTAATGAAAAACATATTTATAAAAATATTCTTCCGTTGAAAAACTGTTTTTCTTGTTTAACATTGAAATTTGTTCACATTTTGCCGTTAACGTTAAAGTAATTGCAAAAAAATCACTTAAAAAAAATTTCAAAAATACGGAAGGCAAACACAATTATATTACAGTCCACCTCGTGGTGTAATGTTAAGCGCGTTTACTTGCTATGCAAGAGGTCTTGGGTTCGATTGCCAACATGGTTGACATGAATTATTTATTTAAAGCGGTGTTTCATAGTCCCTGGACTGATCTGAAACAAAAGACTGATTATCTAACCTTCATGTAACGAAAATGATCAAGGTGCCCTGCGACTAGTGTACTAATGCAGTGCCTTATGTACCGTTAGGTGCGTAAAGGGAATGATGATAATTGTTGGTTACTTTGAGCATTTACATTTTTGAAAAATATTTACCGGTTTCAAGGCGCACACGTTTTAACGCTACCTTTTGTATTTTACATTAGGTAGTTTTTGGATGGTAACAAGTGTATAACCATTGCAGTCGTCAGAGAGGGTACCTTTTTCTTCAGCTTGCGATGAGATCTACGACGGTGGTTAGAATGTAGGATTATATAGACACTTATTAATATTGCATAATTGTGGTTCAATATTCATCTCTTCCTTCACATCTGACCATGAAGTTATATCTCAGCTTTAATTAGTTCAACGAGCAGGATTTTTAAATCTCGGATTTGTGCGTGGATATTAGATTCGATGATTTCGTCATTTAGTTATGATAAATAAATATTGAACGAAAGGTGAAACACCGACTTATCTTTATACCCAAATGAAACACAGACCTCGAATAAAAAGCATTTATTACCAAAGAAATATAATAGAACAGATTGTTTACGGTGGCATAGTAAGAATAAATTTATAAAAAAATATTGTTGCGTATGTAACGTAATTAATTATCGGGAATAATTTCTTGTGACAATAATACAGTTAGGTGATTAACACTTTGTATCCTGGAGCCGTGTAAACACGTGATTATATAACCACGCGTTGTGTCCCGGTCCCGTGTTTTCACGTGGTTTACCAGCTGTCTAAAAAAAGTGCATTTTATTAACATTTAGTGACTTTTATAATACTTTTTTGCTGCTGGTAAACCACGTGAAAACACCGGACCGAAACACAACGCGTGGATATTATAATTACGTGTTTACACGGCTCCGGGATACAAAGGAAAAAAAAGGGTGAGACCCTGTATATGTGCGAACATTGCAATGTGGCTCTCCATAAAGGTCAATGTTGGCAAAACTATCATACAAAAATGACTTGTCAAATTGTTTTAAATAAATATGAGAAGTTTCAATTGATTTAACTCTGTATTTTTTTTTAATTATGACACTTTTAAGAAACCCTTCCATAAAGCATGAAATTTCACAAAAATGGGCCGGGCACAGGGTAAATTCTATGTGTATTCGGCCGGTACTCAAAGTGTTAATAATTTATATTGTGAACATAAATTAAGTACTCCTTACTGTAATGACACAAGAAAATGCACAATAAACTAAACAAAAATGATAAAGTAAAATAATGGTGAGCTTAAATGACATTGATATTGCTTAAAACCCCACATTTCTAACCATAAATTGCAATAAGATACTGTGCTACTCAAGATTAAATATGTAAGATTTTAGGCTAATAAATTCACTTGTTGATCCGTCAAGCATCAAAGAGTGGTAATACCTTGACCGGGAGGCCAATAGATTCGGGTGAACACGACCAGCTTTGGTGAGGTGTTCGGGATGCTGTCAGAAAAAATATACGATAGTTGAAGATCGACGCATATAGCGTTCGATGCGCGAGTACCCATAAAGAATTATCCGATATATGTCCTATAGACACTGGCACTGTCTAAGTAGGTAGAACACTGCATATAACTCGTTAGAACTTAAGAAAAAAGCCATGAAGCTTACGGATTTGGGCTTTCAATATTACACTGCTGGATCAGACTTAAAGAGTATGTTTTGCATATTTACAATAATTTAGAATTTGAAAAATGGTTTGTTCGAAGCGAGGAAAACAAAAACCAAAAACAAATAAAGAAAGCGCAAGTCCAAAAAAAAATCAGAGTCAAGTTAGGAATAATTTTTGAGAAACCTCGTCAAGGAAGTGGTAATTCCGAAGATAGGAATACTGTAAAGAGGTTTTTTTCTAATTACACATATAGTGCATATATAACTGGAGTAAAAGAAAAACTAATCAAGAGATTTTAAATAATTTTACAAACTATGGCAAGTGGAAACCTATAAACATACCAAATTTCGGAAGCTATGCAAAAATAACGGCAAAAATAAGGTCCTTATACATGGTGATAATATTGTGAACATCACTCTTGACTACCATTGAGATAGCTTTCAGAAGATGCTTAAGAAGAAAGAAACAAAGAATACAAGTATTATCGCCTGCACCACGCAAAAAAATGTTCACGGTCATCAACAAATTTTGATACTTTTTAACATTCTCTAAACAGTTTAGATCCATATATTTCTAGCAAAAGTATATCAAGATCACCCAAAAGAATGGAATTAGAAGACGATGTAAAAACACTTTTTAATACAGAATTATAAAAATGAAGATCTGTGTAAGAGTAATTTTAAAAATGGATAGATATTTAAAAAAACACCTTTGTACAAAAAATAACTCACAAAAGTGACATTTTAAATACTGATTACTATTTTTATAATATAACGTATTTTATAATTATTAATCCACGTGTTTATCTTAAATTGCATAAAAAACTTTTTTTTCTAAAAAGTGTATTTTTGCTGACGTATTTATAATATTCATACTACGAATAAAATTATAAAAAATGTTTAGTATGTATTATGAATTTATATTAATTGAGTAATTTTACCTCCAAATTTTTGTCAATATTCTTGTTGGTTTCAAAATAATTGAATTTTAGGATAAAAATTTGCTGTTCGCCCTATTGTGCTATGTGCGGCCCGGGAGAAATGGGGGGATTCTCAGAATATTTGACAAAGTGGGAAGGCCAGGCAACAATTTGACGTTACAATAGAACATTCGAGATTTGTGGTGCGTAAATTTAAGGTTTACCAATTATTTATAGCAAACGCAATGTATCATTACAACGCCTCTTTGTCAGAACTTTGTTACTATGTCAATACTAAAATACACCATCATCTTCCCCGCAGAAAACATCATATTCTCAAAAATATTTTACAACATGCACAGTTTAAGGCACGCGATAACCACTGATTTCAAACATGTGCTAATTGCATTCGAAAATTACTCAGTGCTTGTTCAAGGATCGGTAAGTTGTAGGAAAGGGGGGAAGTAGAAGAGGAAAACTGAGGTCGTCTCGAAACTGGTAGATATTTTACAAATGTTGGTAAGTGAATTAACTTTCTTTGGTTAAAATGGTTAACCTCAAAGTTAAAACTTTAAATATAAATAAGAATAATATTAAAAATAAAATTGAATTCCAGTTTCCGATTTTTAATATAGATTTGAAATTTCGAAAAAATCCAGTATAAACAATGCTATATTTAAAAAATGTGAAGCACCTTTTATCGAAACAATAAAAGCACGTTGGGGAGTAAAAAAGTAAATCCTATCTACGTTATGTTTTTATGTTTTGACATGTGTATATATATGCGTAAATAAAAAAGGCATTTACTTAGAGCAACCTCAATTTTGGCGATAAATATATATTAGTAGGATTTTGATGTTGTTTTTGATGAGACAACAGTACTTGTAGATAAGATCCCCTTCATTTTATCTATATTATGTTGGAATGATGACATATTTTATGGGATAAAGGAACAGACGGTACAGAATTTATGCTTCCTGTTTTATGTATAGGTTTTGTTTTCCCGATTGATTTTGGCAAGGGTTTTAAACAAAAAGATGAAAATTATTTTTGGAAAAATGAATAGATAAACTATTAATAATAAAATTATTCTGAGAACTGCTTAAATTGTTGTTCTTATTACAAGATTTTGTCTAAAGTAAATAATAAAAAAACGACTCTAAATATATAACTGAACACTGACCACGCAATGACTAATTGCAAGGTATTTGTGAACTAATGAACTTGGTCTGAACTTTTTTTCATTTTAAATCTTGAAGCTGGGCACATTTAAACATATTTTTATGTGTGCTCTAATAATAACAATGTATAAGCATTTCAATTGTAAGTTTTTCAAAACATATTTCCTTCCTCCAACTTTCAGTTCAGTCAACATTTTTTTTCTTCATAAATGTTTTTTTCCATCTCATAATATTTTTTTACTGCCTTATATAAAATTGAATTTTATGACTTAGCTTTTTTTCTAAACGGGAGTTTGATTTTTGCCCTTTCTCTGGTATTATAATCATGTGTAGGCAGGCGTTGATTATTTTTTTCCTAAAATTCTGTGTTTTTTTAGAATTAAATAAACTATACACAAATATCATCGTACTGTAAAATATTATTTGCCTATACAAGTATGCTAGTACTTTTAATTCATTTGACATCGAATGAACACTTGTGTACAGTGCTTTTTTCAAAATAATTCTCAAAGCTTTGTTTTGTAATATGGTAAGTTATTAAAAATTTTCTTGGTTTGATAAAAATAATATATCACTACAGTATCTTATGTGTGGTTCAATAATTGCGTAGCAAATGTATTTGCATAAATCTTTATTAACAAATCAACAAATTTTCTATTCCATCAAAAATGGATTTTTCTTGCAATCTTTTTCGTTCAAATCTTAGTGTTTTTATGAAATATAAGTTACATCATCACACCCCAATATTTAAATTCGCCAACTTGTGAACAGTGTCTTGCACATTTCAAAAATAATTTAAATCCTCTTTGAATTTTTTTCAATTTAACATTCATTATCACTGATGTAAAATATTTTCCTGAGAGATATTTCTCTTTTGTGGTCCCAAGAGTGTTCAATGTCTTGGATGAACATATTAAGTTCTCCAAAAAAACCGTTTTCAGAAGTGTGCAAGTTTGGATTTTCTCCAAGGTATGAGACCATTGCAGGAGACTGCTGCGAGATATAGTAAAGATTTATATAATATAAAGCGTCTTGTCCAGATATTTATTAAAATATAAGTTCATGCAGTGATTTTGATTTTTGGTACTGTTTAATGATATGCGTGCTTCTACTTTCCATAATGTTATATCCCAACTAAAAACAGGGTTCTTGGCTTTATAGAGTGAAGGATACGTTATTATTATTTTTTACAATATATGTATTTGTATAAATAGATATATAGCTTTATTTTTGCTTAACCAACTATTTTTTCCTGTCATTAAAATAAAAAAAAAACTCAATTTTGAACTAAATAATATGAATTTATTTATCGATCAATTTCAAAGCAATAAAAGCATGATTTTGTTTTCTTTAGATACATTTATAATTAAATACGTTTTGAATAGTTATTTTTTAATTAAAACAGATGCTTTTTAGTTTTGAGTGTATTGAATAAATATTTCTACGTTGTGAAATTCTAGTAAAACAGAAAAGATAGTTCCTCTTATCTTTCCTCTCCTCAATGGACGTTGGAAACCATCGCAGCAATTTGTACTTTGTTGGCAGCTGCCCTGAACAAGAACTGAGTGCTTCATGGAACCAGTCACACAAGTCCTTCAGCCAAGAGATGCGTCTTCTACCTGCACTGCTTCTTCCATCAACCCTTCCCTGTAGAATGGATTAAACAACGTTAAATTTTTCCTCTCTTATCACATGTCTAAAATACTCAAGTTTTATTTTCTTTATGGTCTTCAGAATCTCTTTATCTTTTTCCATCCGCCGAAAAACGTCAACGTTTCGGACTTTGTTCACCCAGGATATTCACTCCTGTAGCACCACATTTCAAAGGTTTTTCAAGGATCAAAGAAGAGATAATTATTGAATATTTATTTTGTGCATCAAATTTGACATTTTAATTGACCAAATTAAAATTGATACACTTACATAGCTTACGAGAGCTTAGAAATTCCCAACTGAAAAAATATCATTTCTTTGTCAGAATTGTTACCCTCTCCACAAAGGAGAAAAATTGCTATATTTTTCTAGTTTCGGGAAAATTTTTTGACAGGATTTTCTGTGATATGTTAGTTTCCCATTCCTTTTCTTATCGAAGACAGCAAAAATAAATTTTTCTGGTCTTTTTAATATTGTAATGGATTAGTTTCATACGAAATTTCTTGCCAAAGCTGAGAAAAATATTTTATATTGATTTTTTCTTGAAAATATAACAGTTGACTGACACTGGGCCTTACTCACGAACATGATATAAAGTTACGCCTTGTCACAGTAGAAGAACACGAATGGGAATACCATTTTTATCATAGTGGTAGAATAAGGATGTTGTTTCCATTCTTATACTCCCACTTTGTCTTGGCGTAACTTTATACCGAGTTTATAAGTAAGGCCGCTTGAATATAAATAAAATAATTATTTTGTTAAATAATTACGTGAAAGTAAAGCAAAGTAAAGTAAATTTATAGACTCAAAGCCAGTTTACTTAAAATATGTTTATTTTTTATTTTTTAATGGGAGTTGAAGAATTTTTTACCTTGCTATAATATAAAAGGTTTGTATTTCAAAAGAGAATTGTTCTGCTTTTATATGTCTTTGAATTTATCTAAACTGTTGGAATCAGGAAGAATAAACTAGAGTGGGCTAATAAGGGACTTCTCAGCATTTGCTTATGTGGAGATAAAATCACTTAAAACTCTTCAAGAGAAGCCAGCCTGCTGGCAGTAGTCAACAGGCCTTCGTTCTACAAGAAGAGTGTTCTGCATTTTATTCCCTACTTTGGTTTATTTTACCAATTGCCTGCACTATATTGATCATGTATGATACTACCTCTCGTGTGAGTTTTTTATTACCTATCACCGACGAGATGTTGCAAAGATCTTCACCCAGGTTTCTGCATTGCGCCTCCAGCTGTTGTCTTTGAAAACTGAAAAAGGGGCAAAGCATCAACAGGTGAGGGACATCTTGAGGAGTTTCATTAGTGCATGGGCAGCTGTTGATCTCGAAGAGCTTGTAGCAATGCAGGTAGCTTGTGAACCCACCATGACCCGTGAAAATCTGGGTGAGCTCGTAGCCAGCTTTTTGCATTCTCCTAAAATCATAGTCATGGATTTATTTATTTATTTTATTTTATTTATTTATTCATTCAAAATTACAAAATTAAATATTTATGAACTTATTAAGGCATTTTAGGCTATGCCCGTGTCAAGCCACCATAAATAACAATAAAAATATATAGTAAAATCAATTCGATCAAATTATAATGACATAGAATCACAATCTAGAAAAAAAGGTAAATGTAATAAATAATCAAATTCCAAAGAATACAATGCAAAAAATATATTCAGAAATAATTTTTAAAATATAAATTATACAAATT
Source organism: Micrasema longulum (assembly GCF_059751315.1). Taxonomy (NCBI): domain Eukaryota; kingdom Metazoa; phylum Arthropoda; class Insecta; order Trichoptera; family Brachycentridae; genus Micrasema; species Micrasema longulum. The sequence continues at coordinate 389,506 of NW_028278200.1, forward strand.
AAGAATCACACATAATAAAATAAACAAAATAGTGGTATCATTAAAATCAACAAAATAATAGTAAAATATAGTAGTATTAAAAAAAAAATTAAAAAAAATAATATAAAAAAATTACACAAAATAAGAGCATGATTTAAATCAACAGAAAAAGAATATTTATAAATATATAAAAGCATAATTGAAATAATAATTGAGTTATGTTTTCTAGAAATTCACTCAATTATAGTAAGAAATATAAGGAATAGGAGCAACTGAAATATTGAAAATTTGAAAATAATTATACTTGAAATATTGAAAATAATTATGCAATACAATAAAATGATATTTCATTACTTAAAAGTTATTAATTTGCTTTTTTTTATGTACCACTTTATTTAAAAACTAGTTTTGGTAACAACACCATGCCTTTTTAGGAATAATTATAAACTAACATGGTATATATACAATTTACACAGTGAGGATAGAAGAGGTGTGGCTAAGGGAGAAGAAAGGGGGGGGGGGAGAAACTGGGGGCTTATTTGTGTACCTATTTAGAGAGAGGACCCGTATTCGAAATAGGACTATATGTTAAATTAATTTGATTATTTATAATATTTAAATTGTTATTTACAGCCTTGCTAATTTATAATATTTCTAAGCAATTAAGTGTATTTTCTTTTTTGTTTTTGCCTAAACTAGTTGTTTATTTAATTTTTAAAAAATAAAGTGGTTTTTAAAAAAAAAGTTATTTCATAAAAATATATTGAATAGTGATGTTCAATTAATGTTAGTAAAAATACTAATTTATATGCAATAAAAGCACTTCTTGCAGCCACAACAATTTTGAATGTTGTAATGTCGTGCGTATCTAACACTTTTTCCTAAGGTTTCGGAAAGCACCTTAGCATTTATCGTTTGAATTAATGTAGTTTGTAGTGAATAATTGACTTTGTCTCGAACGAAGAGGATCTAAGGAAAAAGCAACGGCCTGTAATTAGCGTTAAGAGCGCAAAATAGGCAACCAAGGTCATACTTAAGTAAATATTTAAAAAAACTTAAATAATATGTACGCCATGAAATATAAGTAAAACACACTATAAATAAACTATTTTTCCCATACATAATACTTGAACACAGCTTATCATATCTAAATAAAATGCCTTAGCCATAAGCACAATTATCTTATATGGCATTAAAAATTTATAGCTTTTTTGAAAGTTGGTGTACCAAAGCAGTGCCCCACCATTTAGTGTTGAAATGGAAAGATAATGATGATGATAATGACAAGCCTTTTAATTGAAAAACAGACTAATAAAAAAGCTAATAATACAAATAACATTATAAAGTCAATGAAAAATAAATAAAAATATCTGTTCATTCTGTCGTTTAGTTAAACATTCTTAATTTTTATCGAATTTCATATAAATTTAAATGAAGACAAATCGAGTGAATAATAAGACAATTTTCTGTATTTCGCGTAGCTTGCAAAAATTTTGGAACATCTTTCATAAAAAAAGCGATTTTGTGCATCGTATATAAATAAAATACCCTATTCATGAGTGCGTTTAATGTGGAAATGCGGCCATAGAAGTGGCTGGGTCATATACTGCGAATGTCTACTGATAAAATCAACCCTAACTCTCAGACTCTTAGCAGCTCTACGAGTAAGTCTCGTATGTCGTAGGCGCCCGTAGGTCGACGACTGTATTCAGCAGAATTTTAAGGTGCTTGAATTTTCTTTGAAAAAGCGAAGATTGTTTTATCAGACGTAGCGACAATTTTAAGATACTTTTAATCATAGGTTACTAAATATAAATTTATCTACACCAATGAGGCAGTGAGCTACGGGTAAAGTGCACAATGTCACAAATGTCAAAAATAAAAGTGACATAATTAACAACGAATCGAAAGCTCTACAAGTTTTTCAGATTCTGTTGCGCAACAAAATTGTTTCAGGAAGGTAAGGTTCCTTCTTTAAAATATCTTAGCATAAAATGTAGTAATAAAAAAAAACATAAATGGAAAGCAAAATATTGCACTCACCTCCTTTCTTTCCAAAATAAAGTATTTATTTTTAATATCAACGGAAACATCTTGTGGTGGCCATATGTTTCGAAGAGAAAGAATAATTGTTTTGTAGTTATATTAACAATTTAAACCATACTGCAGTTGCGTTTTGAGATCCTAATGCGGTTTAGTTATTTAACCGTATCACAGTTGTCATTTATACATACGTCTTCTTTATATTCCTGTCAGTAAAAAAAAAAATACAGTTTAATAATTTAACACAGAAAATTACAAGGTTAGTCCTTTAAATATAGATTTCAATTTAATTATCATTAAGTGTATATTTTTTCTATAACGATGCCCTTGTGAAATAAAAAAGACGTTTTCTTAAGCCAGTAGATCCTCTCGTGTGGAGCTTAGAGGTTAATAGAATTGCCTAAAAGATATGTCTGAGAATAAATAGGCTAATGGATTAATTTGTCGGAGCGGAATATTTAAATAAAACCTTATGGTAGTAGACATACAGGCCTTAGGGTGAGATTCAGGAAACTAAGGGAATTATTCTCATATAGATTAAAAGAAGATTCTGATGCAGATGACAATAAAAATAATTCACAGAGATACTGAAAGAATACAGTGTAAAACCAGTAAAATTAAACAATTTTAAGTGAAAATTAGTTAATTGTGGCCGCAATATTATTAAATTGATGTAAGATATAAAAGATAACACATGGTTGTTTTGAAAAATCCCAAATAAAAATGCTTTAGGGGTCTAATTGATTTAATGATTTGAAATTCTATATTTATAAGATTTATTTTCAGTACACTATTTTCGAATTGTAATTTGACGTTGATAACAAATATTTTATCTTAATCTTACCTTTATCAGCACCTGTTGACATTATAAGTTCATTTAATGGAAGGCATCTTGTTACATGAAGGTAAATTATTTGTCAGTCATACGTTTCAGATGCCAGCTCAGAGACAATGAAAGCGCCTACCCCTTTTTTTATTTTTTTTTGTTTTTTTACAATAAAAATAATAATAAAACATAGATTAAAAAAATAAAGCATAATTACATAGCAATAAAATACATATTAATAGAAAAATAGTAAACAAAAAATCCAACAAAGGCATGGCGTGTTCGTAGGTATACAAGAAAATGTTAATGAATTTTTGCTCCTATAATAAATAATGGACAGTTATAATATTTTTGTGTAACATAAAAAAGAAAAAATAAAATATTCTGTAAAAGATAATATGGTATTTTTTTTATAGTAATTAAAAAAGGAAATAAAAAATATTTTCAAAAAACACAAAAATATTCCTTATCATTAATTTCCGTAATTGTTTATAAAAACAAGTGTATTTTTTTAGTTATACTTATTTATTTTAGTGTGTAAAATAAAACCGCGAAAATAACTAAACATATAAACTTTTAAAGCTTTCATTGTGTCCCTCACTGGAGTTTCGTCAATTTATAATTAATCAAATGTACATGGCCAGTACAATCACCTTATATGGTTTTCCACCATGACGATGAAGGAGTAAATATAAGTAAATGCATTAAATCTCCTTCTTATAAATCAGTAAATGTCAATTTCACCAGGAAACGAACCCAAAAAAAGGTTCTTAGCCTAAACGCCAAGCATGATAGGTGAACGCGTGAAGTGCAAATTTTTAGAGACGTAGGTTTTGAATTTAAATAATAATGATTTTTTTACGGAAGGACTCATATTGTTTACTTAATTAAAAAAAAAAAAATAGCGTCAGAAGAAATCAGAATCAAAAGAAATTAACAAACCGAATATGAAATAATATTTTATCCCAGTTCCAATACTCCAGTTAACGTATACTTATAGTAGATATATAATATGTATGATTTTGATATGTTTGTTTGTCAGTACTGAAAATTGGAAACACATTATATTGAAATTTTGCAACTATTTAATTTCCATTTTATGGAAGTTCAGACAACGCAATTACAAACAATGTCATCTCTAATATTATTCCAGAAAGCCCACACACAAATGTTTCGCTTAAGATGTGTTCCTCATTATCAGAAGTACACTTGTGTTCCTCATCCAGCCAGCTATAGTGACTCTGTGTGCAATATGCAGTTACGACGATATGACGCCAGAAAACTGTCGTATTATCGCGTACCATCTTGTGAATGGTACATCTAGAATATTCTATACATTTTCGTGTAGCACCTATCTCTGACTTTACATTGTTCCTTTACCGTCTCTAAATCACGCAAGTGCACATCAAATAGTGCTGTCAACGTAAATAATGCCAATATTTAGGGTATAGTTACATGAAATTAATAAATAGTCAATCTAATAAATAATACTGTTTTCTTAAAGAAGTCCTCATAAAAGTAGGAGAAAGCTTTTAAAATCAAAGACATATAAAAAAAAAAGAATTTTTATACTGTTTAATTTAGGTAAATAAAAAATGTCAGCGTAACGGCTTTTGAAAAAATCCATTAAGGAATGAGCTCCATTTTCAACAGATTTATTTAAAACATTCATGGAGCGCAGCATTGTAACTCCACTTAAAAAAAATCACAGCTAGATGTGGAAGATTTTTCCAGTTTTCACCCTATTTCAAATCTTCCCATCGTATCAAAAATACTAAAATAGTTTTTCATATGCTCGTTAACTATATTGAGCAGAATCGGCTCTTCTGGACATGAGTGCTGCATTCGATATAGTAGACCATAATATTTTGCTTGAACGTCTGGAGAAAACTTATGGTATCCATAATCAGGCACATTTGTGGTTCAATTCATACCTTGATGAAAGAAAATATGCAGTTGTGTTTCAGGGTAAAAGCTCACTCAACTTTCGGCTGTCTACAAGAGTGCCTCAAAGGTCAGTACTCGGACCACTCCTCTATCTCCTGTACACTAAAGATATTGAGAACATTATCAAAGAATGTGGATTGTGGTCTCACTGCTATGCAGATGATACACACATTTATTTTAATTGCAAACCGGCGAGAGAAGTGTGTTTGTCAATTTAATTGACAGATGCATTAAGAAAATAGGAAACTGGATGGCTGAAAACAAACTAACATTAAACCCATCAAAAATGGAACAACTATGGGTGGCTTCAGACAGACGACTGAATTTGGTCCAGGATATGGCCCTACCCGATGTAGGGAGTACCGCTTTACCCGCCGTCAAATTACTGGGAGTTTTCCTTTATTCTGACCTTTCTTTTGAAACTCAAATTAGTAGAACGATAATTTTATGCTTCTGCCAACTGAGAAAAATTAAATGCATATGCAAAAATTTGCCGGTTGATGCCGCCCGTCAATTAATAAATGCGTTTGTAGTGTCAAGAGTAAATAATCGTTATGGTATCTAGTATGTGTGCAGGTCTACCAATGAACAAAATGACTCACCTACAGTCTGTATTAAATGCTGAAGCGAGACTTATTTTCGGAATCTCTAAGTTCAGTCATATCACTTCATTACTTTGGGAATTACACTGGCTACATTTTTCACAGAGGGTGGAATACAAATTCTGTTGGCTTATGTATAAATCACTGCACAACTCTGCTCCGGAATATCTAAGGGAACTCTGTTTTCCAGACAAACTAGCTGACAGGCGTCTCACGCTTAGATCAGTTTCGTCTAAGGCGAGAGAAAAAGTTATTGTACCTCTACGCAAACAGCGCACTAAATTTAGTGAACGCGCATTTGCAGTCACAGGCCCTACGCCATGGAATGCTCTACCAGCAGAGGTGCGAGGCTGTGAAAGTGAAGTGATGTTTCGGAAAAAACTTTAAACCCACGTGTTCTCTAAATCATTAGAATAAATCCGTAGCATGTGACAGCAAAATAAATTGTTTTAATTAAACTACAAATTTAAAAGCCTAAATTAAATTTATTTATCTATGAAATCACTATAAAAAGCGCCTTTGAGGTATTATATTACAAAAATGACGCTATTTAAGTTATCCCTAATTATAATAATAATAATAACGGTAAAAAATGTAGTGATTGTTATATAGTCAACATTAAAGTTATACTTACCATAATTTTCTGGCTTGGTTTATTTTCCAATAAAACGAAGTAATTTTACCTTAAAGTAATGCATGCATGAATTGAGTGGAACCCACCGTGATTTATGGGTTTGTTGTTGTTTTTTTGTTTGTATTTTGGACAGATTGTATTTGTAGTGAAATGATTCATCAAACGATTGACGCATATGGCATTCTGAATTTCGACTTTGTCAGTCTCGCCAGATGCTCCATTTGGCACATGAAACATTAAGGTTTGGACCTACAAATTGTCTAAGCGGGCTTGGTAGATATGGATTTACAGCACGATTAACACAGAATTATTGAGTAAATACTATGTATTGCTTCACATCTATAACTATTTTTTTTTTTGTTAAATTCTGCCCTTGGAAATTTAGTACAACTGTTTGGGTAGGTACGCTTTTGATTATCATCAGGTAACCTTCTACGAAAGTTTGCGTAATTTTATAATTATGCCAGTATCACTACCCTATTTTTATATATTCAGATTTTCTTTTATCAGTATTTTTTTTTTTAATTAAAAATATCTTTGATCTTAAGATTTACCGGATATTTTGATTAAGCGGGATTCAAACCTCTTCTGCACTTCTGGTCCGTGAGTCCGAGTCGCAGGACTAAAACCCGGGTCTGTTACCACAATATATGTTCTAGGTATGACGATTTAATGTGGTAAAACTTTTACTAAAAATGTCTTAAAAAGACAATACTTAATAGAAAATATAAAAATATACACATTTAACAGTATAAAGGCTATCTGCAGTTCAGACATTTACTCAGTGAAAACCAAATAGCTATATAGCGCCAGCAAAACACCTATTCTCTACGGATGCGAATCGCTGCTCCTTACTAGGACCTAAAACAGCAAAATACTGAGTTTTGAGAAAATGTCTCAGAAGAATCTCGGGTGTGCGGTGATTTGACTTTGTAATTAATGAAATAATAAGAGAACGGACGCAGCAAACTCCAGTGACAACTAAGCCACTAAGCGGAGGAGATGCGGTTAGCTGGCCTGTTTGCTGCGGAAGCCTACTGGGAAACCAAGGTTGTTTACTTTACAAAGCATCAGGTTCTCGATGTCCTGGACGTCCGGTGCTGACTATTCGTCGGCTGATCATGTCAAAACTACGAATGATGATGATGATGATAATCACGTTAGAACTATTTGTTTTTTGTTCGTTGAACATATTGTTTAATTAAAAAATTAGTTGTTTCTTTATTAAAATACACATTATTGATATTTTCAAAATTACTCACAAAATAAATTATTTCAATCACTTCGAGCTCCAAGTAAAAAAGGAACGTTTTTGGATATAATTAATTATTATGTAGAATTAATATTAATATTGTTTTTATTACATTTGAAAACCACAGTTTAACTCACACAAATTACTCACTCATTAAATGAAAAAAGTAAAAGTTGATTATTTAGTTGATAATTGGTGCGTTAATGTATGCGTGCTTTTCAATTACTAATATATTTGTTCGTTAGTTAAAAAGATGATTCGATTATGGAAAATGAACGGTTATTCCATTTATCCAATTAAATCGACTGATTTTGAGTGGGTTCGGGGCATTAAGCACACGGAGTGCTATCACGTGACTGTTGATCTCGATTGATCCACGAGGGTAATAAATTGACCAGGAGAAATGCATTGATTTATTTTCATACATGATTAACATCAATCTAATAAATACAAATTTAGACAATATTGCTAAACAGTAGCGAAAAATAAAATAAAAATCTTTTTCCTAGGTTGAAATTCAACTATTAATCTTAATCCCTCTCAAAACACGAGATACTCGCTCCATTAGGAAGGTAGAAACGTAAAGTTAAAAATTAAAAAATATCATGAATGTGCTTTAGACAGGCGCCGTGAAGAAATTGGTTAGACGGTCAAATATAAAACTGGCATCGTGTGTTCAATTACTACCAGTTACAAGAAAAAAGCCAAGAAAAGTTTTTTTCTCAATTGGTCTGGGTGTTGTGGCGTATTTTTAATAACTTCCTTCCACATTCTCTCTTTTCTAAAAGTATGTGTTTACAAAACTTATTAGAATTACTAATAAGAACAACATTGCACTTGGACCCCGTGCTACTGTGCTGGGTGTTTGGCTCTTACTGAAAACAGTGAAAGGGTTTTGGATATTTTTGACAAGACAGATCCTACGACAATATTTATACAGAGCAATATATTATCTAGTAAAAGAATGCCGGATCTATTGTATTGTTTCGTGGGAGGGGGAAAGTTTTAGTTAAAAAAAACCTACATTTAAATTTTTGATTTCAATACTGTTTATTTATATATACAGGGTGTTCTTTAAACCCTGTCACATCCGAAACCACGATGATCAGTATGAGCAAGAAGACATATTGGCACATTTAAATATTTTTTTAGAACGAATAATTAAAAAAAAAAAAAATATCAAAAAAAGCAAATGGCTGCTTACTTCTGCAGGGGTAAAACAAGGAGGAGGAAGAGGGGGGTGTCTAACACTGCGCCGCTCTCCCCTCACTATTCCGCTGCAGAAGTAAGTAAACGTTTTTTTATTTTTTATATTGTATTTTCAACATTTTTCTTTGTTCTAATTTTTTTTTGTCTTATTTGTAGATGTACAAATAATAACATAAATAAAATAAAATTAGGTATATATAAAATAGCACGTAGGTTATCATAATATCTTGAGAATATGTTACAAAAATACCAGAATCTTGTAACGAAAAACTCCCTCAGAGACGTGAAAAAATATTAATGTCCAAAGCAATATTGTTTGACAAGAGATAGCCTTTCCAACAAGCATAAACATTGGTAGGCTTGTCCTGTATATTGGAATGCGGAACAGTCTTTGTTGACGTTGTTCACGGCCGGAATATAGAAGCTATGCTGCGCATAATTTTAGGGTTTAGGCAGTACCGCGCAACAATCGAAAGAAACGCACAGTTAGACACACACCTCTTCTGGTCTTTAACCTGTTGTAACCAAGTATACCATGGAAAAACTCAGTGGGATAAAGCCATGGATAATATTCGCACTCCCACATGTAGAAGTATTGAAGAAATTTCTGCCGAACTCTCTCCACCAAAAGAGAGTACTTCAACAATGTTTGATTATGTCCAAATGCTTGCAGACTGGCTGGATTTCCTCCCTAGGGAGTTTTTCATATTAAGATTTATTTCAACAGAGAGGGAAAACATTTTTGAGAAGGGAATATGGAAGTCTAGGTAGTCTATTAGAATAGTCTATTAAACCAGCCAATGACAAGTCATAAGCCCTGTAAATGCCTAGACTTTCATATTGCCTTCTCAAAAATGTTTTCCCTCTCTGTTGAAATAAATTTAAAGAGAGTACTTCAACTCACATGGTCTCCAAATCATCAAGCCACCATTTGTAGGGGAGAGCAGGGGAATTGGAGCCTACTGAGGGAAAATGTTGATAAAAACCGCATTTGTTTACTTTGTTATCATTATTTATTAGTTACTTAAACCACGTTTATTTGACTATCTTTTCATCACTGTTCAAATCAACTACAGCCATGCATTAAGGTGCAATAAAGATTTAATTTTAAAAAGTCAAGCGCTCCTATTACCACATGCATGCGGGTAATGAGAGCCCATTTAACGCTCATATGGGTAATGTGAGCCATAATTTTTACTTCTCCAAAAAATAATACTCAACTTATTTTTAAAGCAAATCTTAGTTGTGTGTTTGTTAAGATTTCAGAATGAAGTTTGATCTTCAATACCTTGTTTTTATTGATGTACGGTTGTGGCATTGGGCTTACAATGGACTCAATAGGCTCCCATTACCCGCTGACTACCATCTTTAAGTAGTAGTAACACAAATATCTTATTCGGCTTTTAATCACAATTTGACGAATGGCACTTAAAAGAAAACGAATTTAGGTATGTAAAAAGCATAAACATAAAACAATGAAAAAATATGGTCATCCTCACCTGAACGCTGACAATTGGCTGTTTTTTTACAAACGCGGACCAAAAAACTCACAAATGTCTCTCGTGACTCAACGCAGGGTACTAACGGCTCATGCGCATCAGACAAACTTTCTCGATGGTTGACAGAAACGGCCGAGTGCTTAAGGTCACTTGATTGTGCATAGGTTCCGTACAATCGCCATCGCTCCGATTACCCGCCCTCTCTCATTACCCCGTTCACAGTTTTCCCTGAAGATGGCTCCTGCAATGGTAGCCGAAACGTCGGATCAAATCCAACATACACGGTATCACCCAAAAAAGATACATAATATTGATAACAGTGACCGTGAAAACGTTCGCATCTATTTAAAGTTTTTGATTTTTAAAAAAAGACTAGATAATGTCGCCACTTTGCTAATTAAATTGTTGATATGAATTGTCCATGTCAATTGTCTGTCTATTATTAGTCCTAAGTATTTAACATGTTTAATTTCAGTAAGTCGTTAATTATTTATGTAAGCATGTATTTTACATATAACACAGTTGTTTTATACATTGTATTACATGATAATACATACTATGCGATTCATTATACTTAAACATACTTATGAAAGTATAAAGTGTTATAAAAGTATCTTAGTTAGCTATTTATTTGATAAAACTTTAAGAGTTTCCATGATATATTTAATCTTCACGTTGTCATAATACAGTTTTGTAAGCAAAATATATCCGAAGCCTTGGACAACCGTTTTTGACTTAATAGCTGCTCTCAGGTAAAATCTTTAAAAAAAATAATTGAGTGGAGACAAATCCACCCCGTAGTACAGTGGGGGCATCAACCAACTGTGCTTGAGGTTCCAGGTGATTCACTCCATCATTTCATTATCACTGGACTAACAGGCGAAGCGCAAGAATGATCACCTTAGCTTTATGTGATCTAAAACACGCTGCAGCATACTATGTAAATTATTTTGTTTCCTAAATTTATTACAACAAAAGAAAACTTTTTGAGAACGGGCTAATGATTTATCAATGACTGGTTTAAATGGTGACTTTACTTACTGCGTAACACATCCACATTTCCTCAACTCTTCTATCGATGGACTTTTGTGAAGTGAAATAGCTGAAACCTTGATTGATGTGGATGAGATTCAAATGACGGCATTATTCCACCTACTCAGCAACGCCTGAAAAACACTTTATTTTATTTAACTTTTTTGGTATTTGGTTTTTATAATTTTTTTCGTATTTCAGTAACGTATCACAAAAAATGCGCTTTAAGAGTTATTTATTGAAATAATCATAATTTACTTTACAATTTCCCTTATTTTTACAATATTTATTTTTGATTGGTTGACCTTATACTGACGTTATATGACACATAAAACAAAGTGGTACATAAATATACCACCAGAATCGAGGTATTTATTTTCTTTGATTTAGTATTAATAATATTTCTTATGTCACAAAAGTATCGTAATAACTAGCACTGGTAAATCAGTCTCACAATTATATCTTTTAAATGCAATAGGTTTGTTTTATTTAAAAAAATATTTATGAGGTTTTAAAGGCGTAAATCAACAGTAAATACGTATCCTATTAAAGGTTAAAGGCGTTTGGTGGGCAAAAGTACCCTTATGAAAAAAATATGAACATAAAAATTAACAATAATCACGAATAAATTTTATAATACGAATTAAGCGAAATAATTTGACTTGTCATTCACCCTATTTCGCCTTCGTTTGTTTAAACGCCTATCCCTTTAAGCTTCGGAATTAACTGTAAAGCTTTCGGGATGTTTTTTTTGTGGTTGAACCTTTGTAACGCTTGTAATAAAGGGAGCGAGTCTTCCACCCGTCTATCTGCTGGAATTAGGACATTGTTTTTTTGTATTTCTGCTCAGTGGTCATATTGCTAAATAAATCATTGAAGTTCCACGCAAATATACAAATTTTGCGAATTCCATAATAGAATAATCACTAAACTGACGCACTGTTTTGTTGGAAGTGTAATTGCTATATGATATACGCGTTTGTTGTTCGATATTTGTTTTCATAACATTACGGAATTTCGTTTCTTGTTGTTTTAAAAATCATGCCACTTATTATATCGCATATGCGCGATAATAATGACACAAGTTCAAAATAGTCGTTTTTGAGTTAAGTTAGCAGAAATATTTTGGAACATATTTCCTATCTGCAAATTTAAAGTCATGATACGTAAAAAAAATATGTGATCTTCAAAGTAAAAATGATAATGTAATACTTTATTTTTTCATTTATATTAAAAAATAATAAGTACACAATGATCTTACGACATTGTTGTTTCTTAAAACATTTTTTTTAAAAAGTAAACTTTAACTTACTGCTTAGTTTTTGCAAATGTATGTTTGTTAACTGATATGGCAAGTACGAGGATATGTAAAACTGCTCTCCAGTAAAAATGAGTTTTTTTTAGCTATGCCACAATTATTCTTAGGGGTCGACATGTACACGCAATATTTGTCAGTGTTTTATATAGTTATAAATATACAGGGATGAGTTCTATAAAAAAAACCGAACCATTAGATTTAAAGCAGAAAGCCGTAAAAAGTTATTTCAGTATGAAAAGCAATATAATGCTTTATAAGTATTTTAAGCAATAAGACAATATTATAAGCCAAAACTCAGAGTAGATATGTCACACAGGTTGTATGCTTAAAAACAATTATTCCACTGTGTTTTTACTAATGATTAAATACAGTTTTTTTTATTTGTACAGTTGATAAATACTAAAAAGTGTCATCTCAAAACATGACTTTTGCAAATAGTTGCCCTTTTGCTTATGTTGGCAGTATACTGCGGATGCCTCCCGAAAACCTTAACTGCGCTTGTCTACTTTACAAGGCATCAGGTTCTCGACGTTCTGGACGTCCACTGCTGACTGTTGGTTGGCCAGTTCGTGTCAGAACTACGGGACGCGAACCCGACAAAGGGTGCAGAAGAGCCGGTAGCCGACAGAGATGTCGTGTCTTGTAGATACCATATTCTCCCACTAGAGAGCGGACGTAGAATCATGAAGATAGTATTTAAATGAATGTTTAATTCTATTGTTTTTACGTTCTAGGTTTAATCAAGTTATCCTTATAATATGTGGTGTTGTAATATTAATTCGTCATCAGCGAATGTTCACAATACTTCCCAGTTCACGTTAAAGCCCTATGTACGAATGAAGTTCCACAATCAGATTAATTTTAGTGTGACGGGGGCTCTGTCTAGCTATAATTCACAGCATGAATATCTTGACGTGAATAATTGAGGAATTAGATACTCCAATCCAATGTCGCATATTCGTGTTGGTGTTGGAAGTTGGTATCCGTCTGTCATTTAACCATGCCACATGTTATTGTGTACCTTGTGGCTGTGAGAACGTATAAATGAATTATTATTAACAATATTTTGAGTTTGTCTAAATTTTTGTAGATAAGCACTGGATTAAACTCCCAGGGGAGCTGTTTATATTAACATATTACAACAGAAGATGAAGAAGTATAGAAATTGAAAAAATAACATTTTCAGGCTTTGCCTAGTATGTAGGTGAAATAATTCAATTAGATGATTCTCACCCGTATAAATAAAGGTTTCAGCTCTTAAACTTCACAAACATCAGCCGATGAAAGAATTGGAGGAATATAGATGTTCAAATATGGGCAGAATGGTGAATGTTACACAGTGTTTAAAGTGGCCACTTAAACCAGCCATTGACAGGTCATAAGCCCTGTAGATGCATAGACTTCTATATTACCTTCTCTTAAATTAAATTATTATTAATAAAAACAAAAATAAATTTCAACAAAACTTAAGTACTTCGGACGTGTGACGAGAGAAGAAAAATACAGTATAAACATAATGTATTGTTGGGTAATTACTACAATGAGGAATTCCACTGTTTTCTAATTTATTTATTTTCTATAATAAAATAAATAAAACAACTTTGTTTTTAACGACTAATTTTTATTTTTCACCAACCGGTTTCAAAGCAAACAAGCTTCTTTGTCAAGATTTACATAACTAAATTTATTTTATTATAATGAATAATCACAAAGTTGGTACTTCAAATATAAACGTTATATTTTTTTTCTATTAGCATACTATTTAACTAAGCAAAAACATTTTTTTTTTTTTGTGCGTTATTTACAAAGATATGATTTTTTAAAGTTACATTTATCAAATACCGCGCCAAATGACTGTAATCAGTGTGTCACTTTTCAGTAGTGACGTCATGAAACGGTTGGCGTTCATACTTTCACTGACCTGACAAGAATCTATGGAATATTGCTTTGATTACTTCATTTAGTTGATCGTAATTTGCTCATTTCTATGTTATGGTTGTTTTTACGAACGTTTCGATTTAGAAAAACCTAGAAAGTTGACATAATCTCTGGTTGAAATGTAGAATTATACAAATTATACTTTTTTTTTTTCAAAAGTCAAAACGTTGCGGGGGCTTAAAGCGGAAACCGGAAATACTGCACGTAGATATAAGGAGTGACGTCATTATTTACGATTTTAAAATGAATACTACTTTTAACATTTTTTATTTATTTTTGCGTGCGTTTTTGAAATATTTCATCCTACTCCAAATTTTTTAAATATTCACGTCTACACGAAAACAATTTTAAAATTTAATTCCGGGTTGAGCTGGAATTCCTCATTAGGTAACTTCGAAATCAGCATTTTAAAGATAACCACTAAAAACACATTTTTTTATCCTCCTCCATGAGTGCAACAAAGAGACATGGCTACTACTACTAATACTATCATCATGTCATTTCCCCGTAAAGGTAGACAGAGAGAATAGACCGCCACACACGTCTATCCTGGCGTACATTTCTAGCTTCTTCCACATTCATACATCTTGTCATACATGATCTTCGGTTCTGCCTGCTTTTGACATGACGAGACTTAAGATTTTGGTTTATCTGATCATGCCACGTCTTTCTTGGTCATCGTCGTCTCACCTAACCGTTCATTTTCGCAATTTATACTTGTTTTACCATTCTTTTGTCGTCCATTTGTTCTACATGACCATACCATCTCAAAAAGCCTTTTTTAATCTTATCAATTACACTTGACTCAGATTTCAAATCATTATTATATTATTTAAATGCATCACGACTTGTTTATTTGTAGCATTCATGAAGGAATGTATAAATATTACAAATTTAACATGTGTTTTAGTGGCCAACTAAAAATCCTGATTTTAAAGCTACTTAATCGTAATAAAACCCAACAAAATATAAAAATTAAACAAAACGAATAAAGGTCATCAACAAAATAACACTTACTGTTCTATGAATAAATATATTCATAAGGTTTTATCAAGCTTTATGTCAGTACTTGATTGATCATTTTACTATTAAAATTACCAACAGCGCTGAACGTTGCTATTATTAATATAAAAAAAACTCGAAAAGACGTTTTATTGACATTATTATCAATGTATTATAACCCTTCCAGGCCCAAGAGGGTATCTAGGTTCCCCAGATGGAACATTTAATTATTATTTTTTTTAATCATCACCGTTAAATCATTTTGGTTTATGAACTGAGTTATGGTCCCCGTGGCTAGTAAGCGTCGCAGACTCACGGATCAGGGGTCCGAGACAACTTGGTGCCCAATTTCTTATCTTAAGTTATTTACAATTCGTTGAAAATGGCCCCCTACATTAAAATTTTTGGGTAAATAATAAAAACGCAAATATTTGTTTATGATAAAAAATATATATTTGCAAATTTCTGCGAAATTCTTTCAACAATAATTCACCTTTGTCTTTGTTTTCCCCCGTGCTTAAAACAAACATTATAATTTATCGGCCTTCGTTTAATCATCTTTGATATATTAGTCAGTTTGCACGTGTGCTTTTTGCTATTTGGTAGCTTTGTTCTAGTCAAAACAGCAAAAAATGGATTTCGTGCTTAACATTTTACATGTATTCCTCTTTTCAACTTTCCGCTGTACCGCCTCGCTAACGCGTAGCGAGAATTCAAATCAATGAGATGCAACATGTCACTGTGAGAGCAGCACGATATTATATAGCATTTTCCGCAACAGTATTTTATGATAAAATGTATGAATTTCTCAGAAAACTCGAAATATTACTAAACAATTTTATAAACACTACTTTGAAAATCATAATTATTGTTTTTTTTAAGTCGTATTCATAGCATTTTAGTTGGAGGTGTTCCTGGGGGGTCCTCGAAACCCGTGGATTTTATTCAAACAGAAAGGTTAATTTAAGTTTTCATTTGATGACGTAATTTTTTCATATTAATAAATAATCTTTCCCAAATAATTAAAAAAATTAAAATTATTCGATAACAAAATCCAGGGAATACAATTTTATACGACTAGGTTAATACTCGTACATCCATAGTTTTGTTTTTCTTGTGAGATCTTGGCATTAATCATCGGCTATCAATACTCGTAATTAAATTCAACATTGCAAAATAAAATATGGAAGTTTATTTTCTTAAACCTTTGACTTTTTGTGATTGTATTTAATTTACAAATTGATAGGTCGTCTCTCCCTTAAGGTAATGGGAAATAGGTAGAGCAAAATGCCAGGCTGGGGAGGGTGAAGAAGAGTGGGAATAATATAATTTGAGAATTCGTAACAATGAGGAAAGAAAAGGGATGGGTGAATTTTTGAAGTATGACGTCAAAACACCGAGAAAATGGTTTTACGATTTAATAACAAAAGTGTTAAAATATTTTATTCAAATCGACATTTTTCCATCATTTTTCATTGATAATATCGTTGCTGATTTAGTATTTTTAATAACATAAATGATAGGAATTAAATATTTTTACATATTTGAAACGATATTCTTTTTTTTTAATATTCACTATCTGAGTGAAGAATATGGAGATCACTTGACGCGTCCAGGAGACCCTATTGCCAAAGAGCATTCTAGTCTCCTTTTATATGAATCTTTCCGAATCTCTAAGTTCCACAAAATACAAACAGATTGTCATCAACGTTCTAGGATGGTGTAAGACCGCAGGTTTGGCTTTAAAAAAAACTAATTAGGCTAAGGATCTCCTGAAGATTCTTTGGCGCGTGTCTAAGCCAGGTCCACCGCCGCAGCCCGAAAACACTTCCCACGTGAAATTTTTAAATAAATCAATAAAAAAAACACGTTTAAAAAATGGTTTTATTGTATGAATCAGTTAAATGCAAATGTTTTTATTATCTTTGGCGAAAATATATGAAAATTCGTTATTAACATAAATCTTTTTTTTAATCACTTATTTAGTCCTGCGCAGATTGCCATTATTAATTTTAATTTTGAGCAACCCTTCTTTATGGCTAAAAGTCCGGTAAATTTCGATTCAGCTTCGTTTGGTTTTCAAATTTTGAAATTTAAATTTAGAAACGTAATTAAATTTTAAAAATGATACGCCCCGTTAGGAAGGAAATATTTCTCAGCGCCAAGGAAGGAAGCAAAATGGAAGACGATTTGTGACAGTTAAAAATGTTTAATTCATCGATTATTTTGTGAAATTTCATTGTTTATTACAGTGTTATAAAAACAACAAAAACATGGATGCTTGATTACTATTTCACTTATTTATTTAGCTCAAATTAATACTTTTATCTTTCGACGACCATCTTCAAAGAAGCCACAAGTCGTTTGTACAATTTTCGGACAAAATGATTGGATCATTAAATTAATAACATTGATTTGAAAAACCGACATATGATAGTTTACAAGATCGGGACTGTCAGGGGATGGAAAATGCGGCTTCTCTATTATGAATATATACGTGTACAACTCTCAGATTTTCAGAACCAGCGTCTAGGGACTTTATTCTATCTTTATATATATAATTCCCCTGTACGTGTGATGTCACCGAACTCCTCCTAAACGGCTAAACCGATTTCGATGAAATTTTTGTGTATGTTTGAGTGGGACCTTGGATGGTTTAGATCTACAGTTAGATCCGGTAAGTGGCGCTGAGATCTGTAACAAACAATCAACTTAACGCACGATAACGACGAAACGAAAATATTTAAATTTCGAACTCAATATCAAATGTCACTTAGTAAATAGTTTACCGAAAAATTCGTTCAATTCATTAAAGCTGGCAAGTCGACTTTTAGGCAGGACAATGTCTGTCAGGTCCGCTAGTGTTCAATATATTCCTTGAATATTGCAAGACCACTTACTTTATGCATGCACAAAATATTTTCAAATATGTATTTACAAGTATAAAAGAAATTTAATTTCCTACATCGAGTCATCATATGTTTGAATTTGCCTGTAACCACTTATGTATAGTATATAGAAACGGTATTCCTTCACTTGCTACATCTAAGATATAGAAAGTATTGCGTTGCCCTCATAATTTAAAAAAAAAGAGATAGCAAATTGTCGTGATCATAAAACAACGACGCATGAGCTTTTCTTCAACGTTATATGAGAGCGGTTAAATGATTTTTTTACACTTCTAAAACAAAATAACAGTTATCTCAAGTACCACATTTTATTGCTTTTGAAATCATACAGTGAATTGGAATCACATTAAAACCTACTACACCATGTCCAGCAAAGTTCATTGCATGATAAAATTTAAATTTAAAACTTTTTATATATTTTTATTTTCTGATAATAATCTGGATCTTGGCAATCCGGATGGCTGAAGTTAGGAAAAACGGATTTCTACTGTGATCTTAGGTTAGTTTTACATTTATTTTTTAAATCTGGAAATTTTCAAATACCTTTGAGTAATTATTATCAATCTCTTAATTCCCATTCACAATGCACTAAAGGATTTACAGTATTTTTGTTCAAGCCCAAAGAAACTTTCCCTTATCTTCCTTAATTATTCTGTTTTCCTATCTCTTTAATTCCCTTATCTCATCAAAGACTACTATCGATATTAATGATTTTTTATACAAATATTACTAGTTCCATTTTTGCCTCTATTTTGTTTTCTCACATACGTTTTTAAACGAAAATTATATTCATATCATTTTTATTTTATTTGTTGGTTAAAATAAACTATTTGGCAATAAGCCCGTCAATGTACGAAGATAGATATGAAAAGTTTAAAAATCAAACGGAACTTCAGAATTACATAAACGTCTAGCATTTTGCAAGGTCGAACGAGCATTTTATCAAAGTTTGTGTGGTAACTATCCAAAATATTAATTACATATAAACTTTCAAGGACAGAAATATAGATTATATTTAGCTTTGACAAGGGTATAACAAGTAAGTCAACAAAAACATCCTAAAAATAGTCAACCGTAGAAGTGTTGGTGGGAACCCACTTGTAAAGGGATACAAACTAATGTTAGGTCATAAATTTTACGAAATGGGAATCTAATATCAAATAACACATTCCATATGAATAATGCCTTAACTAAAGTATCATATTATTAAATATTTCTACATATGTATTTGCTTTATGCTGTTCTGTACGAAAACTGCTTACATAGAATATGTATTGTTTATAATGCATATTATTCAATATTATTATTTTAGAAAAGAAAAAAAAGAGGTATTACGTTGATGACAATATCAAAATATCACGTGGATTGTTTTATTTATGTAGTAAGTTTTAGTTCACAAACAGTTAAATATATCAATTTACAAATACTCTTAGTAAAATAAAAAATAAAACACGTATAATCTTCTACTAATTATTGTATTTTTGGAACACCAATAAATATACAAAAATAATTGGCTGTCTACAGTTATTAACATTAGCATCACATTATAATAAATTGGAAAAGAAAAAAAAAGCAAACAAAAGAGCGTCATTACAGAAATAAAACGAAATAAAACAAAATATTCATAAAAATAAAATTGAAAGCCGAAAGCAAAAATGAATGATTAATCAAAAACCGCAAATATATTTTATACATGAAAATATAATTTTTAATAGATATAATTTTTAATAGATAATTTTTATACAATTTAATGTAATTTTAGTAAAATATTGATCATTTACAAAAAAACACTCTAAAAATGATAGTAAGTTTTTTAGTACATAAAAATAGTAAATTATGGTATCAACAAAATTTAAAGTAAGAAGTAAAATATCATTTAAAAATAATGATACGACAAATAAAAAAGTCAAAGATAAAAAAATATTTTATTATTTATTTTAAATGTACTTGTAAATTACATCATCAGCAGCAACAATGTGCATTATATGTAAATATTTAGAGTAAAATGTGAAAAAATTGCATATTAGATCATTTAAGGGTGCGAACGTATAAACATGTAGACTTTAAAAAACAAAGACAACTAAATCACCGATGCTCACTACGATTTATTTATTAAAGGCCAGTTTATTACACATTATTCGAGACATTATTCCCAAGTCCGTGAGACTAAACGTCATGTGTTGAGAAAATATATATAATGATACATAAATAGAGAGGAAAACTCTTAATCTGGTAATCCTAATCGAAATAGTTACGTAAGTAAATACGCGGTTGGTCAATAAAATCTCGATCAGATAAATAGCAAAATGATCACGTCAAAAATTTATCGAATAATATTATTATTATAATAAGATGTAGCAGTGGCGAGCCGTGATTTATTTTATAGTTAATCTATTAAAATTTTTCATCAATTTGTTCTACATATAAGTACTTAAATAACATGTAAGTAATGTAATTATAAATAACTTTTTTTTGTGGTTCTGTGAAAATCAACTCAAAACAACAATTTTTATTAACCACGCGATAAACGTAGCTTTATTCTACACTATTTTGATACAATACTAGTACAAAAGTTTATTAACAAATACCACAATGACATTTCGCAGATATTTCTATTATGATCTGTCATTGACAGTACTGTCAAGACTTGAGCACTGGCCGATTTCTTTTAAAATAAATAATGCCTAAAATGGCCACTGCGAACGCCACCTGTCCTATGTGATACATAATATGTCGACGGTATCCCATCAAAGAATAATAGTCATTCGGAAATACTAGTTTCCAAATAGAGAATCTTCTAAAAATATTTGTAATCTGCAAGTATGATTTAGTACTAAAAAAGCCGACTTGGTTTAAAGACGAAAAATACAGCGTACTTTTTTGTATGGAAGGTAATCGGCTAGTTTCATCGTTCAGTAAGAATGGGCTGGGCGCTGCCGTTGGGCGCACTTCATAGGTATTTTTTTGGAGAAAGATATAAACGGTGATTTTTAGTAAATAACAATTACTTTATTTATTTTCCCATAAACATGGTTACTATAAATTATTATTATTGAAAGTTAAATATAATGGTAAGCCGTGCATAATCGCTTACTTTGACGATTCGCCCCTGAGATGTAAGAATGTAGATGAATCTATCTATTTTTACCAATAACGCCGTATAAAGAGTTTTTTTGTGTACCCTTTCAAAAATTGCGTTGTGGTAGTAACTAGAAATAGGTCATATTTTACTTATATTTTATTTATATCACTTGCATTACCAGGCTGAAATGTTCATAATTAACTTTGTCCAACATTACGCCCTGATTTACATTGGTCGGTTATCGCACAATATTAAAATTCATAGCCGCAGGCGATTTGATAGCATTCTAATCGAATATATTAACCATTTGTTCGCGTTGAAATTGCAAATGCCAATATATCGTTTTACCAATTTGAAAGCCGTATAACCGATCGAAAATTTAAATTGGGATTCAAATTGATTCTCTTTGCCAGCAAAAGTATTATATTGTAATAAAATTAATTGGTAATTACATAATTTGTTAATTTATTTAGATAAACTTACAAATACAAGATTTTGTATTTGTAAGTTTATTTATTGTCTATGTTGTTTATTTCTTTTTTTATATGAATGACTTTTGCATTGATTTTTAATAAAATAAAATAAATGATTATATGAACAAACAATATTTGGATTTTTTCAAAATTTTTGTAGGCGTAAACTGGATTCAACCCCCTTGTGAATTATAAAAGTTAATATTCATAAAATATATGCAGAACGTTTTATAGAAGCCTATGCTTTTACAGGAATGATGATTTGTTGGTTGGCTTAAAACTGTCATAAACCCAATTGAAAAAAAATATTGATTTAGTTAAACAACCAAGAGATACGGGTGACGTCACAATAAAAATAAAGGCAGGAATTTAAAAATCTGAATATCAAAAATTCATAGCGACGCGACGTCATATTAGAATTTTACAAAAAAAAATCAAACAATATTATATTTTCAGTTAGACAAACAGTGCAGTAATAAAAAAAAACACTTAACTTTCTATAACATGTTGGTTGACTACAGTTATGGTTTCCTAAGAGAGCGGTGCTGTCATATGGTGGATGACGTCATTAAAAGTTATCTTTCCAAACCAAAGGCGCTGGTTTCCTAGAAAGCGTTGATTGTAAGAAAGTCAAACATCGGTGCCGCCATTTGCAGCACGTCATAGCGGTGCAAACAGTCTTCGAATGTTTTTTCTCATGTAGCAGTACACATTTTTACATGTCAAAGCTCTCAAAATAAGTACAAACGTAATGTAGACTAGTGAAATTTACAAAATGTGGATTGATTTTGTAATAAAACACGAAGTTTTATATAACGTGAAGAGCAAAAATTATAAAAAAGCCCAGTAAAAACAAAATTTGTGGAGAAATATTGGGAAAAGACTTAATATATCAGATTCGTACTATAATATTAATAACAAACAAATTAAATGGATCATAAATAACATTTATTTGTTTATTATAATATTGTTTTGTCAAAAGATTTCTTATGGTGGTATTATTTAAACATTGTAATTACTGAAAAATATGAAAGATCACGAGTGCTTATTCTAGAGCAATTTTTTGGTAGATAAACTGTCACGGCCGCCAGATAATGACACTGCTTTTTTGTTTACATCTCTGACTGCCAACTTTTTACACATACTGCATCATGGTAAATTTTGGCCGCTAGATAATGCCCTGTTTTCCTAGGAAACCATAGCTTAACTTATTGAACATTTATATTTTAAATGCAGTATTCAAGGTAATACATAAATAAATGTTTTAAAATATAATATTTGGTTTTAAAAAATATTTTAATGTTTGATAGATTATTTTCTAGCCACCCTTCGAGGATACACGAAGTGTGAGATGGGTTTACAAAAAAAAATCGTTCAGAAAACGTATTTCGAAATGTATTCAAAATAAACGAAAGCACGTGTTACGTGGGAAATATATTATACGATAAACTAGCGTCGTGTAAAGAAAAAGTGTGGATGTAGATGCGCTTGGTGTTATGTATACACATAGTACAAAATAACAGCCAAATCAATGAGGAAGTTCAGTGCTACGGTAACTTGGTGATAAAAATGTTTCCTTACACACGCTAAAAACTAGAGCATTTAATTGTACAGAGAGATTTCTCTTAAATGTATGAAAACAATAATTTAAATGATTTATTTTTATAAATTTAAAATTTATATTTAAAGCTCTAACTTTGTCTTTATTCATTATAATAAAATAAATAAAACAACTTTGTTTTTAACCACTAATCTCCTAACACTTCAGAATACATGCATAAGGTACATTTTTGGTCTTAGGAAATATGACCACATTTCTGATTATCGTAGGCAACTGAAATGGCTCAAAATTAGACAGCGGAGAGACTATCACTCCCTCTCACTTCTGTTCAATGTACTTCATAGTCCTAACGCTCCTATATACCTGTGTGAAAAATTTCAACGCTTATCAGTTCATGGTTTACCTCTTCGTTCTCATTCTCAAGGCACTCTCTTAATACCCATACACAATTCCTCTTTCTTCTCTAACTCATATAGTGTCCATGCGGCTCGACTGTGGAATCATCTCCCATTCACCATCAAAGATGTTACTACATTACCTCTGTTTAAATCACGTCTGAAGAAACATCTCCTTTCTCTTCCTTAATCTCTCCTCCTTTCCTTTTTCCTCTTTCCTCTTTCCTCTTTTTTCCTTTTTCCCATTGAGTAATAGTTTCGATTTAAGGTAATTTATAAACAAATACGTTTATTTCTATTTTTATATATCTTTAAATTTTTAATCTTTTTTTTCTATTGAATATGTTTTGTAACTTGAATTATAAATATAAAATTTTTATTTTATTGGTTGGTTGGAAGAAATTGCCATTTGGCAATAAGCCCGCCAATGTACAAATAACATTATGTACAAAAAGTTAAATAAATAAATAAAAAACTAATTCTTTTTTTTCCCCAGCCGGTTTCAAAGCATACAAGCTTCTTCGTCGAGGTTTACGCAACTAATTAATTAATTCCTATTTGATTTTTATCGTGTTAACTAAATACTACACGTGGAATTAACTAATTTAAATGACGCTACAAGTTCTTCTCAATCAACCAATGAAAGAGTGTTTTGATATATTCCTGGTTTTTGAGAAGCCAATCCAGCAAGCAGGATAACTAAAGTTAGTAAGACGGCCGACTATGAAAGTGGCACCGCGGGTTCTATTCCTGCCAGTAGCAAGAAAAAACAACCTTAAAAGTTTTTTTTTCTCAACTGCTCTGGGTTATTTCTTAGATTTTTCTGTATGATTTCTTTGTCATCTGCTGATATGCCTCTAAAACAGAGGTTAAGCGGGTTATTCCTTTTAAAAAAAACTGACCGAAGAGAACTAGTGACGTCACGAGCGGAATATTTTTTTTTTAAAAAAGTTTTTAAAAACGTAGTGATGATAATGCGGCACATGAATATTTTCCGCATTTTTTTTAGTTCATTAACAAGTATTTAAAAAAAAAGAACACATAAATAATTAGCCATGTGTTTCTGAATATTTAAAAAAGACAGTTGCCAAATAGTGTTGTATGGTAACGAGTTACACTCAAATAATATTTATTTATTTATTCACATGAACATGAATATCTCTTCGTTTTTTTCTTTTTTTTTCCATACATAAACGAGTATTTAGATAGAATTTTATTTACAAAAATACACCTTAAAAAATACATCTTAAAATTAAGCTCAATTCTTACGTAAAAAATTGCACGTGTAACGTGATATGCTTTTCCTTTCATTCCAAATTGTCGAGTTCAATGCAATATTTGTTATATTTGAGACCATAGGTTCTCCAACCTATTTTGCCTACCCCTCCCCCCTTTAAGAATGAAAAATTAACAACTATTGCAATTATTATTTTTACAAGTGCCATATCCTATTTCTGAGTTCGAACTTACATTTTAACGGAGCCTTTTTAATAATAACAATAAAAATTCATACTTAATCACATTTAAGGTACAGATAGACATGCCGCAACATACTATTATTGAGCGATTGTTACGTAGCAATATGAGTGTCAAAAACATTGCTAGAATTAAGCATGCTAAAATAAGCATGCTGACAAATCGACCAACGCGACACGACGCACTATGGAAAATAAAGGTTGGTTTCGGATCAAAAGTCAACAACTCTTTTATTTATAGAGGAATATTTTTTTTAAAATACACGAATATAAAATAGTCTTAAAAACTTCCAATAAAATAAATGTTACTGTGGTATTTTTATTTTTATACAGTAACATATTAAAAATAACATTGAAAACATAAAAAAATGATGTTAATTTGATTATAATATGTAAACAAACGAATTATTATAATATCGATGGGTTATTATTGATAATATAAAATGACAAATACCCATAAATAATATCAATAAATGATTCAATGATGAATAACAAACAAATTTTAAAATATTTTTCCTATAAAGTTTACATTTGAAACTGCCATAGAAATCGGTTTTTGATTTTCTGACTTTTATCACATTTTCTACAATAATTTCATGATAGAAAAATTTTGTCAGTTAATTTTTATAAATGTTTTTATGAATACCTTGACTACAAAACAACATTAAATGTAAAGCATGGAAAGACGTGGGTGACTGTCAAAAGTCTTGATGAACTTTTTTTCTCTTTATTTAAATATTATTTTATTGTATAATTATTTCAATGTTTATATAAAGAAAAAAAAATGTTTAAGTTTTTTATTATGTTTGAAAAATGACTTTCCAGATAAACCCAAAACTTTATATCTATTCCTCCAAAGTTTAATAAGAAATTAACTTTGACTCTTAACCTATTTAAAAAATATATTGAAATGTGTATGTAGCAACATTGGTGAAAATCACCTATGATATGCCGTTGTTCTACTATTTTTCATAGAATATATTTTTTCGGGATTTAAAGAAGCTTGGTCTTCCAACCATCGCTTTGAAAGAAATACGATAATCCTTTAAATAGTCGTTATTCTGTGCACAAATCCGAAATCCTACTATAAACCGGAACGAAAGGCAATCCAAACTAACCACAGATAAAGCAAGTCAATTATAGAAAAATAAAAAAAAAAATTCAAATTCACTATTTTTGGCAACCCACCTTACCGCCTGTTTATTTTCAAATAAAGAAGCCCATTGTTGATGTTTTATACATTTTAATTTTTTTTTATTTATTTTGATTTGGGATGAAAAATAAGTATCCTATTTGCTTTTCATCCTTCCGACTATACCCATACACAAAATTACGTCAATCGATCGCTCCGCTGAGACGTGAAGAAAACACAAACAAGCACAATTTCGCATTTCTAATATAAGAATGAGAGTATGGATTACCGGCGCGTGGTGGTTTGAATTCTGTTTAAAATAGAATAATTTCGTTCGTAAAAAAGTTTGAATATTGTTGGAATGAAATGGTTTGAGGTAAACTATGATATTTTGATTGGATTGTTTGGTACTTTTGTATTTGGTATTTCAATTGGAAAAATATTCGGTATTTCAACGAATCCAATTCTAAGACCTACGCACTTTGTCTAATCTCGACAGGTTCGGATGAAATGTAAAATGTTTCTTGCAAGTGACAGGAAGAAGTCAATCCGAAAACCATTTCCATAACGATATTGCTCCAAGCATTTCCGAGATAGATCGAAGGTTTCAATAGGAGACTGAAATAAGCTGAAAATTATTTCAAGCGTCTGAAAAACAAATATTTGATATTCAAAGCTATCATAAAGTATAAATATAAAAAAAACATCCAAATCAGCTTTAAAATATGAAACATGAGATAAAATTAAAGTAGAGTCAGCAATGTTTGAGTATGTCCAAATGCTTGCAGACTGGCCCGATTTCCTCCCTAGGGAGTTATTCATATTTAAATTTATTTCAACAGAGAGAGAAACCAGCCAATGACAGGTCATAAGCCCTGTAAATGCCTAGACTTCCATATTCCCTTCTCAAAAATGTTTTCTCTCTCTGTTGAAAGAAATTTAAAGTAGTGTATTTATTCAAATATTTTAATATTTTTCATTAATTCCGAATAAATTGATAATTTAGATACATTAATAAAAATGCACAAACAATTGGCTACACCTTCAATTGTGATGTCCACAAGTATAATACCTGACAGAGTC
The DNA here is from genome assembly GCF_059751315.1 of Micrasema longulum. Classification (NCBI taxonomy): domain Eukaryota; kingdom Metazoa; phylum Arthropoda; class Insecta; order Trichoptera; family Brachycentridae; genus Micrasema; species Micrasema longulum. Next base: position 416,897 of record NW_028278200.1, read on the forward strand.
GAAATATTCACGTACCTGGATCACGCACGACAAGGTATGGTCTAAGGCCTAAGGTCTCTGATGTATCTTGTTTGTAGTAAGTTGAACAGGCTACCGGAGTCCTATGGAAAATTTTTAAAAAACCAGATTCATTTTAAAAATTACTTCTTGAAAAAGTACGTGGAAGGTGAAATTAAGTTTAAAGTTCTTTTTTTACTTCGGATATTTCTTACTTTATCTAAATGTTTATTATTATCATTTGTTCAAATTTATTTATGTTTTATATTTAATTCAGTTTTATGTTCATATTATAACTTGTTATTTATTATTACCATGCCTTCATGTAAATATTTTTCAGTCCCAAAAAGAGTTTATTGTAACTCCTGGAAAAAATTTTTTTTGAAAAATCCGTGCGGAAAAATATTCCTATAGATGCAACTAAAGCTCTTGTAAATGCTTATGTCGTTTCGCGTCTAGATTACTGTAATGAAATATACGCAAATCTCCCAAAATATCAAACTAATAAACTTCAATCTGTTTTTAATGCAGCAGCAAGGCTTATTACGGGAGTAAAAAAATATTCTCACATCTCACAACATCTTCGAGATTTGCACTGGTTAAAAAGCTCAGAGATAATAAAATACAAGCTGTGCTGGACAGTATTCAAATCCCTTCATGAAATGGCTCCAAAATACATATCGGACCTTTGTATTAGGGAAAATACATTTCAAAGAAAATCTACTCTTAGTTCAGCATTTGATTCAGGAAGAGGAAAACTTGTTGAAATCCGGCGCTTCCCAAACACTAGATTTGGAGATCGTGCTTTTGCCGCCGTCGGCCCCCCTGCCTGGAACCAATTGCCTTCAAACTTACGAATCATCGACAGTCCCAGTCAGTTCAGATCCCAACTAAAATCCCACTTCTTTAAACTATCATACCCTTAATTTTAAATCTGGAAGTATAATGTATCACTTAAGTTTAGTTAGAATGTAAGTTTAGATATACAATGGTAAAGCGCCCTTGAGGTGATTTTTTACAAAAACGGCGCTATATAAATCAGCCAAACATTATTGTTATTATTATTATTATTAGTTTAATAAATTAGTTAAATTGTGAACGAATTTTTCCTTCGCGATTTTTCAGTAACATTTTAGATTTAGATGTTTTACTTCAATTTTATGATCATGTTTTTTTATTTAACATATTTTGTTTCAAAACGTTGCGGAAAACTTCTAACTCTGAGATTATAATTTTTATACCTTACCTTAGTAGGTGAAATGCGATGATTATGACTCCAAAACATTGTTTTGTTTGAAAAATATTACGTTCAAAGCTTAGTGAATTTAATATATTGGAAACAGCATTATACAAAATTGTTTATTGGTTGAGATTGAAAACAGTATTTCAAAAACAAAGTTGTTCAAATAAATAAACTCCTGGCAACGAACAATGGATTATATTGTACACAATGCTTTGCTGACTTTGCGTCCTATGAGAATTTGATCTGTTTGTCAAACAACAAGAGTTAGTGCAATGCAAATTAGGTTAGAGTCTCCATACTGAAGAGAAATTTACTAACGACAGGTGAAAGCTGAGATATGACTACATATTCAGATTACAAAATGTGTTTTCCGTAAAGCTTTAAGCAACACATAAAACAAATAAATTAAGGAAATATGGCAACTAAAATACTCAAACGCCATACTGTTACGATAAATTTGATATACGTTTTACTGAAATTGCGTGATTCAATTATATCAAAATAAATAAAAGAGAAAAAAACCTAAGACAAAAGTTTTTAATCTTAGTGAGATACAATAGTTTTATGCTAAGGTAAAAAATAAAGGCCGAATTGCAGCAACCCATACAAAACTCGTATTGTGTTTTTAAATTGCCACCCGACATTATTTCTGACAATATTTCTGAAGTATCGCTCATATATAGACAATATAATAGACATAACAATATAATCTTGTCTCAGCTCCATGAGCAGTCTCGACCGCGTGGGACAGACCACTGAAACAATACGAAAGAGCGCTGCGAAAATGAATGAGCGACGGCGTTTATTACGAGCGATTTCACGAAAAATCACATTTATTTTATACCAAAAATGAACTAAATAATAAAAATGTGCGGGAGCAAAACGTTTATCAGATTTGATAGAGCCTCACCGATCTTTCCTACGGGAACTAATTTAAAAGGGACCTGGAAGTGTCTGGTTTTAGTGTAAGAAAATCTGCAACTGCCTCTTAAAGAACACCGACCCAACCAAAGTTACAGGCTTTTTCAAGATGGCGGAAAGCGCAAATAATAAAAACGATTCAGAGAGTAACGACGATGTTATCATTTAACAAAAAAAACTTAGTAGGATCGAGCAGTGATGAGAAAATAATCATTAAATTAAGATTTAACAAATTGAAAATTAATTTTTGATTCGTTCACTCATGAATACGATATTTTTTTGTTGCATTATAATAAAAAAATGTTTTAAATTTTTCGGGAAACTAATTCCTTTTTTGTATTGGCTCTGAATCTCATAACACGATTTCACATACCACAGAATTTTATGTATATAATTTGAGTATATAACGTTTTCACGGTCACATTTATCAGTATGTATCTTTTGGTGTGATCCCGTGAAAGAGATAGATCTCATTAGTGCGTTGCGTTGCGTTGCGTTGCGTTGCGTTGCGTTGCGTTGCGTTGCGTTGCGTTGCGTTGCGTTGCGTTGCGTTGCGTTGCGTTGCGTTGCGTTGCGTTGCGTTGCGTCGTCGCGTTTTACGTATATTTTTTAGTGACATGCCACATTATGCGTTGAGTCGTCGCAGGCGACGTTTCAACGGATCGACGGACGAGAGACGAAGCGTGGGAAGGGTGATGCGCTGCACTGTCGGAGCCAGTGTTGCCATATATACAGAAAAATTACCATCAATATTTAACGCAGGTGTGGCAACAGTGGGTTGATCCGTTGCGACGACGCGATTCAAGCTCTTATCAGGCCTTTCTCTAAATTGGATTTGTTCTGAGGTTTTGGCTACTATTGCAGGAGCAATCACAGTTTACCTTGGAGATCTTTTGAAGATCTGAAGTCTTTCCAATCATAGGGTGTAATAAATAAATGACCACGAAATTATCAAAGCAACGTAATCTCAACTGTTAGGAAGAGAACTAGTAGTCTATAAAAAACTTTCTATGCCGTATATTATACTGATTTAGCTTAACTAACTTTAATAATCATATATCCATATAGAAATAATCGTATCTTCAAATCCTTCTTCGTTATCGCAGTGCGAGATGTAGTCAGAATCTTTTCTTTGATAAAATTTACATCCAAAGGCGAGACCGGAGACCCAGTTTAAGCCTGAGAATCATAGGGTACCGGCATTACTTTTACAGACTGCAGTCGTAGACAGGTGTTATATGAAAATTACTAGGCCTCATATATTTAGTTATGCACCTGAAGAGGTGACCCCCAGCAACATGCATTAGTATATAATATGTTTATTAACGACGTATTAAAACAGAGACGGTGATAATTTAAAAAAGGATATGGAAGTCTAGGCATTTATCCAATTTATGACGTACTATTGCTTAGTTAACATTCACTATTCTGCCTATGTTTGGACATCAATATTTCTTCGATTATTCCATCTTTTGATTTATGTGAAGTTCAATAGCTGAAACCTTAATTGATGCGGGTGAGATTAATCTGATCAGCGTTGCAGGATTCAGAATTGATTTAACAAGGGTTTGATGATAAAATACCCGAATGATCACAGTATGTTTTAGGAAACTAACTAACTAAAAATATTCACTGAACAATGGAAAACACAATGATAACTGAGAAACTTCTAAATCTTTATAATAGAAATGTACTTTGAATCTGATTGTTGTTATTATTACGATGTTACATTATGGTGGTCATATTTCAAAAACTTTTATCATTAAAAAGTTATCTCTACAAAGCGGGTTTTGTTTAGTTTCCTATAAATTTTTATTCATTACTATATACTGAGAGTCTTAGAATTTTTTTATCAACAAACCAAAATTTTGATTTCATATTGTATGACGTATAATTTTTTTTATGAATATTTTAATAAATGGCGGGATGGAGGGTGGAGGAGAAAATTCATAAAAAATAAGAGGATTACAATGGTTGGGCCACATGCACATGAAGCAGAGGCAGTCCAACATTAAGCTGGATAATGTGGCAAATGATATAAGAGAAATTGACCTCACCAACTTGAGAAGAGCCGCAGAGTGCAGGGAGAAATGGAGATATATTTTGGAGGAGGTCAGGACCCACAACGGGCTGTAGCGCTGCTGCTGATGATGATGATAAAAGGATGCTTAGCATTTTTAAAAGCCATATGCTTCAAATACAGTGCAGCAATGGAATCATGATGATGATTGCAATATTAGAAAATTCTGTAACCAGCGTGTACATAAGTGCAGTGTTACGAAATTATTTGTAACCATATTTTATTGTCCTGAATCTCCCTGTTTTGATAAAGTAACATATTATTTGAACCACTTTTGTAAGATTGAAATCCGTTGAGACTAGTACTAGTACTAGTAGAGTTTTTTTTAATAACTTTCCGATTTTGCGACGAATATTTCTCTCAAATTACCAACGACAGTTGCAAAGTCTTTGATTACACGTACTTAATAACTGACGTATATTTATCATATCTCTGCAATCGATCTGCTAAAAATAATGACTTCTTTTCACACACTGACGAATATTTTCCATATACTTCTGCAAGAACCAAGGCGCGGGGAAAGTTTCTGGGTATCTCCACGCAAGTGACATTGCGTGAACGTCCAGGTTTTTCAAAACTTCAAACTCTGCAGACCAAATGGAGAAATTTGTTAATAATAACAACTGTCATTTATAAGATATTTCCTCGAGTGCCGTTATGAGCATATTTATTATATTCACAAGCATTGTCCACAGAGTGGTGGATCAATGATCATAATCATTCACGCTATGTAAACATATATCAACACCTTAGGTAGTATAAAATGCACCAATATATTTAAGTAACATTTTAAATGTTTATGCTGGCATGATAAAGGCTTGTGCAAAATAGGTACTGTATAACCAAGAAAAAAAAGAAAAAAAAGAAAAAAAAAGATTAGTCTTCCATAAGATTAATAATCAACTTCCGGAAGCCTTAAAAAACTCCACAAATGCCAATGTATCTAAGAAAAATGTTTGTAATTGGTTGCTGCACTTCAAGGTTGCTGCACTTCAAGATAAGGACAAGGTTGTCAATTTTTTTGAAGTTAGAGGTTAGTAAAAATACACCAATCTGCTTTCCTTCCACACTTTTATTTGGTTGCTCGTATCTTGATTTTTTAATGTTTTTTCATAACATATTTTTGTATTTTTTCATTTATTACTTACTGTTATTTAGCATATTACTTATTACTTTCATTTCTTACTATAGTATACAGGTAGAGTGAGTTTCAAAAACTATATCTGAATTATCATTTCAATTATGTTATTATATAAAAAAAAGGTATTTATTTTTTCTTTTGATTTCAATAGTACTTTTATTTTGTTTATTTGTATTTTAATATTTATGTCTGATTTTTTTTTAAATTTATTTATTTTAATTATGTCTTCTTTGTTATTTTATAATTTTTTATTTATACCTTGTTTTTCTGGATTGTTATTCTATTGCATTACATGAATTTTTTATTGTTGATTATTATGGCTTGACACGGGCACAAACTTACTAATTTTGAATGAATAAATAAATAAATTATATTACAAAAGTACAATATATTCAAATGAATACCTTCAAAGGTGTGCGTAACTAATAATACAAAATACGCATGTAGTTAATTAATACTACTCTAAAAGGGCTTAAGGTGTAGGGGTTTTGGAGTTCCTTCACTAAATTTTACTAACAATAATCTTAAGATGCTATCTTGAAGTTTTCAGGATAAGGCAATAAAATTTCAGGCGCTTCTCTCATAGCTCAATAAAAATACGTGCTATTTTACTTAATCGTAAATTTATTACTTTAGTTTAAATGATATACAATCGTCATTATTTCCCTTTCTGCACCTAATATTGAAAAAGGCGCTGAATGGAAACATAAAATGCCGACTGTTTCAACCATTTTTTATGTTAAAGCAAGGTGCTAGTCCAGGGGCAACGAAATTTCGCAAAAAAAAATAATATATTTTTGGGCAATTTAACAGTTTTTTTTTAAATTATACACTTTTTTGTTTGTTTAATTTGTTTTTCATTCTTGTGTCTGAGTGAAAAAAAGAATATATTTTTTGTGTGAAATAAACCAGAACCAAAATCCTGAACTAGTGTTTTTGACTCGATAGTTTGTTTCAGGTCAAAGTCATGAAACAGAAAATAGAATGAATATAAGTCTGCCATGATATACTGGTTAGGGCTCTTGCCTTATATGTTTTAGGGCTCAAGTTTGATTCTCGATAAGGTTGACAAGTAGTGTGTGTTTAAAAAAGCGATTTTGTATTTTATGTTTTCATAATCTCGGGACTGCATCTGAAGCGTTAGACTGATTATTGTGCCTTAATGTATCGAGTGATCGAGAACGCTGAATTAAATGACAAATTCAGTGCTATATGCTTCACTGGATTGCAGATAGTGAAACAACTATGATGATGATATTAATATTTTTTCTGCTTTAAACCTTAGTTCGTACCATTATAAGAGTAAAACATTACGTTTGTTTGACATATTTATGTATTACCTATAACATGAATGTAGGTCGTTAGATGTTAGATGTAAATTTAATATATGTAAATTAAGGTCTAAATGTAATTAAATATTTGTATATAACCACTTACCGACGTTCCTATGTCTACCGGTTTTGAGACGTACCCACTTTTTCGTCAGGACACCGATTGAACCAACATGCAAAACCCATAATTCACCTACACCATAGTTGTTCCCCAAAATATTAAGCCAATACGGCATACATTTTTGACGACGGTTTTGCATATTGGTTTAATTAGTGTTCTGACGAAGAGACAGGTACGTCTCAAAACCGTAGACATAGAAATATCGGTAAGTGGTTATGTACCAATATTTATTTACATTGAGTAAAACGTTTAACGACAAAGTTGACAAAGCTTTAAATATGAAAAAAACGAAGGTCGCTCGATTTGAATTAAAGATACATAGCGCATTGAGACGTTTGAATTTTGCAGCAAACAATTCCCAATTTTTTTTATGGATATACAAATCCACAAATGAATCATACTTCATCCGCAGAAAAATCTCAATTTATATAAATCATATTTAGACCTTCTAAACGGTAATTTTATGACCATTATTTAAGGACTGGACACGAGGAAAATATGAATCATTGTAAGCGGAATATTGATAATTCTGTACATGTATAAACGCTATAAAAAGGAACGAAACTCATTTGATATGCCTTGAATATCATCTTTAAATGCGTATGAGAATTAATTGCCAAGACGTTTCTTTTTATTGCTTTTTTCAAGGAACTGAAATAATTTAGGATTGTAATTGAATTTTTATTAGATTTAATACGTAAAAAAAAGGGTAACGTTCTTATTCCTAAACAAAACGACCGCTCAAAAAAAGTAAAATTTTTAAAAATTATTTGGTTCTGCACAAATTATGCATAGATTGCGATATATTAATGAATTGCGATAATGTCAAAATATTTCATGTTTCGTATATTACTTTGCTGTATTCCAATTATTGCATTCTGTTCGATAGGAATATAAATGTTTGTTTTATCAATATATCTAGAAAACGTTTTGTTTTTGTAGGATTGATACTTGTTTTTCAAACCTTTAAATTACGTAGATCTTCGGACACCCTTATTTACGGATCCATTGTTAGTTAAAACAACATTGAATAAAGCACATTCCGACGCAACAAAATAATATAATTCTTTTCCAGTTCAAATATCTTTAGTCCGTTTTCAAGATTTAGGGAAGATTAATGCTTAAGAGTTGCTAATGTGTAAATTCAGCATGTTTTTATTGTACTCTATGTATTCATGAGTTTGTACATCAGCACAGTATGTTAGCGGCTATCCGGTGTTATTGTGCTAATTGCGATATTATTCATGTTTATACAGAAACAAATAAATTCAAGAAGCAGTAAAAATAATACTACAAAAACCGAAATAAATCGCGTGATTCCTTATACGCTCTTGTTTCATACTTATTTTTGCTCGAATAAGTTCATTTTACTTTTAGTTTTATTTTTACAAATTCCTCCATTATAGTTAGCTTAAAAACTTTTTATGGGATCAAACTAATATCGGAAAAGAATTTGAATGAAATATTTGCTGTAAATGTTGGTTAAGGTATTTAAAAAAACTATAACTAAAAGGGGGTATCCAAAAGAAACCGGACTAATATTACGGTGAGTGGAGTTTTTACGGTACGGAGTTCTGCTGATAAAATCATGTAGAGCTACCTTCTATGATTCAGAATCTCAAGTTTTGTTGATGAAGAAGGTTTCGTTTGGCTGGTGTTATTTTTATGTGACAATTGTTTCATGTGTGCTCATCGTTTTTGTCATGGATGATCAATCGAGAGCGCGGCCAAGAAGTCCGCCTTCCTGCTCGAAAAAACTGGTACAAAAACTCTTGAAATGTTAACAATAGCCTACAAACACTGTAATGAGAAAAATTCAAGGGTTTAAGAGGTTTTCCCGTTTTGAAAGCGGCGAAATGCCAATTGATAACCAACTCCAATCTGGACGCACTTTCACGGCCCAAACTGACAAAGATGTAGTTAAAATTTTCCAAATCATTCATTGGTAAATCAAAGACAGACCACAAAAATGTTGTGGAGCTATCTGGAGTGACTTGGAATTCAGTGAAGCGAAGATATGGGGATGACCGTTAAATTTTCTCTCACACAGCCTTCTTTGTATGTCAATTTTTGTCCGAAAACAGTATGACCACTGTGTCCTATCCCCTTGTTTACTCAATCTAATCTTTTGTGACTTGTTTTAATTCCTTCGAATGAAAAAATACATGAAAAAATAGCGTATTACCGACGTTGCTGAGGTTAAGAAAAAACGACAAAGACACTGGCAAGAATCACGGAAAACTAATTATAAAATTGAAAATTGAAATTAAAATTGACGAGAACATTAGTTTTAATACTTTTAAGGCTATAAATGTTTTTTTGGAAAGTAATTTATTAAACGGTTTTCTTTAAATATTCGTCTGGTTTCTTTTGGATACCCCCTCGGATATATATAGTAAGTAAGCATACGGGTCTCGAATATTTTGTTTAATTTTTGTACTGAGATTCATATTTTTATCTCTGTACAAGAGGAAGGTACACTTCTTAATTGAAAAAATATATTTGTTATGTTATTCAATTACAAAGATTTCGGTAAAATGCGTTATAATATTATCTTCTTTTTTAATTATTAAGATTAACACTTTACAAAGCGAGCACAAAGTAGCTAAAATAATTATTTTATATCTTAAAGAAAGAAAATACTAGAAAAAGCGACGCTAACAAGGGATAATATTCCGAATATAAGTGACGGCCAACACCTAAAAAGGTAATTCTTTAAATGTTGGCACAATCGTTAAGTGCGTGTCTCCCTTTAAACTTGTCCGCATTTGATGCGGAGTTTTTGAATGACGGAAGATTGTCTCAAGAAGGGTTTTTGTAATTACGACGGACACATTTAGCAAAGTACCTCTCCGGTGGATAATCAGTCGAAAAAGGCGCAAAATATTTTCCTCAAGAGAGGTTTCATGAATTTTGTTCGTAATGAAAATAAGTTATGACAACGTAATTAAACGTTTCCTGCTGCGGTACGGAAGAATTTTAATTCCCATATCTTTAAACAAGTCTAAATTTTGATCATTTGTCAGACAGGGTATTTGCTTTCTTATTTATTTTGCCGCTTTTTTTAGAAATAATAAATATTTTGGTTCGTATTTTTAAACAATTAGCTACTTTACAAGGCATCAAGTTCTCGACGTCCTGGACGTCCACTGGTGACTGTTCGTTTTTTGTTATTTTGATTTCGAGGCTATTTTCGTAACTCGTTTGTACAAAGTAAACAGATATCACGAACATATACATGTACATATTTTTATGTCAATTAAAGTTACTTGTATGTAGGCCAATCTGTTTAATTTCTCTTTTGTTAAATATGTTTTTTGTATATTAGAAATTCAAAGTTTTATTCAACTTAAAACATCTAAAATTCACCAATAAATCAAAACAAAGTAAAACAAAAAGGAGTGTTTGTTTTTATTTAAAAATATTAAATTATACTATCATGCTGAATGCCAGTTTAAAAATAAGCATAAATAGAAATTTCCGTCGCAATAAAAGTGTTAAAATCATGATGACATTATATATTTAAAAAAATATTAGTATAAAAAATACACCTTTTACTGTTCGATGTTCTTAAAGTATTTCTAAGGGATCTCAAACTTGACAATTCAAGATATAATATATTTTTCCTAATCCTTGAAAAAACTTTTTCTGAACAAAACATCTTAAATCATCCAAATATGATACATTTGTTTCATACATGTTTTTTTATATCCATCGTGCGATATAACAAATTCAGACAAAGTTTTCTTATCCATTAAATGTGCAGAACTAAGCGTACGAACGAATGATGAAGTTATATAATTGGATAAACTTCTGTAATATAAAGTAACAGTTGCTGCAATTTTATCGGATCATTTTATTTTTTAAATCTTGCCAGCTGAATTGGATCTGTTCACTGCGATCCCTTAGGAATTAACCGGGTAAGTATAGTAAAACTACTTGAACGGAAATGAAATTGAGTTAGATTGTGGTGAAAGGAAATAATCATACAAATCCATAATATTTAAATATGATATATTTAGGAATTAAGAACATGTCAACATATTTATAAAGAAAATAGTAATCCATATATATATATATATTTTATTATGGTGGAGATGAAAAAAATACGCCTATCATGATTGTTGGTTTGATTTCTTACAAAGGCGACAAAACTTCTTAATACCATATTATAAACTAATTAAATGATGAGTTAAATGTTTTATAGTCGATATTTATATGTGTATAAAAATCCTGGTTAAGACATTGTGGGTTACTATAATAATGATATTCCTCCAGTCTACATAATACATTGAATAAACATATAAGCTAATTCTATTTTATTTTTTTAAGATAACTACGGGCGTATTTCCTCATATATAGAAATAAAGAGCGAAGAGGAACTGCAATCCTTGGTTACAAAGGTTTACGAAGTGTGCAAGGAGAGTGATTTGCTAATGAATGTGCAAAAGTCAAACGTCATGGTCTTTTGAAAGAAATGTAACTATGACTGAATGTAAGATTGTAGTAAATAGAGATAGTTTGAAACAGGTCGAAGAATTTGTATATCTGGGTAGTATGTTTACTAGAGATGGAAATATGGACAAGGATATTGAAAGGAGGGTTAGTGCCGGTAACAGAGTTAATGGTGCCTTAAAGTCTGTCGTCGCAAATAAGTGTCTATCGCAAGAGGCTAAATTAGCAGTTCATAATGGAGTTCTGGTACCAACCCTAATGTATGGAAGCGAAGCATGGAGTTGGAAAAAAAGGGACGAAAGTAGACTGAATGCTGTTGAAATGCGATCCCTCAGGCGAATTTGCGGAAAAACAATGTATGATAGATGCCCTAATGTCGAAATTAGAGCAGAATGCAAGGCTGAGTTAAGCATTATCGACAAAATTAAGAAAGGTCTTTTGCGATGGTTCGGTCATGTGGAGCGAATGAATGATGAAAGAACGGCTAAAAAGATTTATGATGCGCATGTGTCTGGTTGTAGAAGTCGAGGAAGGCCGAGAAAGACATGGCATGATGAAGTACAACAAATTCTTGAAAGTGGTCATGTGAAAAGTCGGAATAATCGACGTGCGTGCATGAGAAGATGTATAAATGTGAAGGAAGCAAAGGAAGTGTGCCAGGACAGAGTGGTGTGGCGTTCTATTCTCTCTGCCTACCCCTCCGGGGAAATGGCGTGATGGTTAGTTAGTTAGTTAGTTAGTTAGAAATAAAGCCACATAATACTTTTATTTTAAAAGGGTAGTTAATATGAAATATGTAACTACAGACTGATTTGTATTTAGTCTACACTCTCTAAATTGTTTGAAAAGCTTGTACTCGATAAATTAGTTACTCATTTAAAACAAATTATTGCTCCTACACAACATGGGCTTATTACCGGTAGTTCAACAGACACCAATCTGTTTATGTACAAGAATTTTTTTTTTTTTTTTTACATTTTTTTTTGCACCACAACAGGCCAGGAGGCCTAATTACAGTGGTGAATTACATCACAGAGCACCCAGGCTTGAGAAAAATCACATTTTAATTTTTGTGTTCTCATCGGGAATCGAACCCGGAACCTTCCGTGCGTGAGTCAAGCGTCTTGACCACTACACCACGGAGGCCGCAATTATATTGCTAGTGCACTTTGTAAGATGCACCAGGTCAGTCACCAGGTAATCTCCATCTTAGAACAGGCTGTGCCATGTTAGATGGAGACTATCATAAACAGAGAACACTCCGTTTTCATTTAACATTAATTGGTTTTATATAGATTCCCTGTTATTAGGTATGTATATTATTTTTTTGCAATAAATTTATGAAATAAAAAAAATTTCAAGGCGACTTCAGTAAAGCCTTTGACAAGGTTTGCCACTCTAACTTGTTACAAAAACTTAGTCGATTAGGAATAAAAGATGAACTCTTAAAATGGTTCATTATTTACTCATATAATGGCAGTTAAAATAAATTCCCACATCTTTTATAGTTTTCTTTGCAAAAGCGACGTACCCCAAGGATTGCACTTGGGACCTTTTTTATTTTAAGTATATATTTAAAAAAAATTTTAATGATCTAAATTATTTCCTTTTTGCTGATCACCTCAAACTTTGTAGAGTTGTTAATAATACAGATAATTGAATACCCTATAGATGAATCTCATAAATAAAAATAATCTGTTTTTCAATAAATGTCAGGTTGTTTTTTTTATCTAAAAGTAAAAAATAAAATCATTTTAAAGTATTTTTTGAACCACGCAACAATTGAAATAATTGAAATTAGAGATCTTCGCAAAATTTTTGATTATTAACTTACACTTATCAAACATATTAACAAAATCTCAAATGAGGCACTATATTGAAATTTATTTGTGGGGTTACTAACAAATTAAAAAATATCACACCAATCAAGTCACTTTATTGCTCCCTGGTTAGAAGTCATCTTGAATATATTTTTTTAATCTGGTTGCCCCATTATAGTGTACATTCTGATTCACTTGAGTGCGTCCAAAAAAAATTTCTAAAATACAGTAATTTTAAACTACGTATTCCAGCAGCTTTATTGAATTATAATCAATTTTTGTTTTTCTCACGTTTTTGAAAACTTTCCGATGAAAAAATTCTTCTCTGAAACGCTTTCGCGGCCTTTTAAAAAGTTTTTATATGGTGTATTTATATACTAAATACGCAAGATAAAAGTGTTGTCTATGGCCGTAAAAGTGGTATAAAATAGCGCTGATGGCTGGGCTGGTATTCTGAACGGCATTGAGTGCGAAGAAATTGCTTTGTTAGCGTTTATTTAGTACGTAAATACGAATTAAAAAGGGTTTTCTACGCGCGCTTTTGCGTTCAGAATACCACTCCAGGTGAGTTAAAGGGTAAAATTGTGTGTTAGTTGTTTGAGACAATAATGACAAAATTTATTCTCCCATGACTGGTATACTTTTTCTTAAGAAATATTGATACTCTGATGGGAACAATGATACATGAATTCCTTTTTTTTCCTTGCTGTAGATGAGTCCGGTGATGTCCATTCTTTAGACATGGCTGTACCAGTCCACTTTTCTCTGTCTACTCCACTTACGATGTCCTCAGCTTTCAATGTCTTTATCTCTCTTATTCTGGTATTTCTCTTGTGATCTCTAAGATTTTTTTCTTGTTTTCGTCCTCAGTATATTTATCTTGATGTCCATATCTTTATTTAAGCATATTTTGGGTTTTAGAGCACTTGATGTTGCAACTGACATGTTGACTCGGGCTTTAATTCCTCACACAGATCAGATCCTCCAACTAGGTTTCTGCCTTATATGAAGTTGCTAACTGATTTCTGGGTGTGTTCTAACTTGAATGTCCTAATTTTATGATAACAAAAACTTTAGCTTGTCATAGGTTTCAGGGTTAGATATCTAAATCATTACAATTTTACAGTTATAACGACCTATTTTAACAGTTTATAGTGATGACTCGTAATAAAGAAGGTTTAGATGTTCTGTATTGACTTTGTGAACTGTTCGTTTGATATTCCAATAAATTATGGCTAGTTTCCGATATTACTCGTACTAGTAAGCATTATGTTTTGTGTTTCGCTTAAGAGGGTTGAAACATCCCTTAGGGTTGATTTACTTATCTAAAACGAGCGCAGCACCGAAACTACGGGAAATAACCCGGGGCGAATCTTTGTCCAGTTATAGATGCATTACAGGGTGTATTAGGTAGATACTAAAATATACTCAAATTAACATATTACAACAGAGATGAAGAATATTTAAGAGAACGTAATATAGAAGTTTAGGCATCTACAGGGCTTATGACCTGTCGATGGCTGGTTTAAGTGGCCACTTTACACACTGTGTAACATTCACCATTCTGCTCATATTTGAACATCTATATTCCTTAAATTATTTCATCTGTTGATGTTTGTGAACTCAAAGAGCTGAAACCTCTATTTATGCGAGATTCATCTAATTGAATTATTTCATAAGCCTTTTATTCATAAGCCCTGTAGATGCCTAGACTTCTATATTACATTCTCTTTAATGTTCTTCATCTCTGTTGTATAATATAAACAGCTCCCCAGGAAGTTGAATCCAGTCCTTGTCTACGAAAATTTGGACAAACTCAAAATATTGTTGATATACTCAAATACATTTACAGAATAGTATCTTAACAGGGGCAGAGAATTTTTATGGAATACGGAAATTTGGGCTTTTACAAGGCCAGCGATCAATTACTTTACACTTTGATTGTAAACCTGACTCATCGTGTTATAAAAAAAACATTACTATCATTCACATTTATAAATTATTTTTTTATTCACTTAACTTTTTGTACATAATGTTAATTGTTCATTGACCGGTTTATTGCCAAATGGCAATTTCTTCCAACCAACCAATAAAACAATAGTTTTTTTTTTTGAAATTCAAGTTACAAAACATATTCAATGGAAAATAAATAAAAAAAAGGTAAAGAAATATAAAAAAAAAATGTTTCATATAAATGACCTTAAATCAATACTTTTATTCAATGGGAAGAAGAAGAAAAAGAAAAGGAGGAGAGATGTTTCTGGAGAGAGAAAGGAGATGTCTCTTGAGACGTGATATAAACAGAGATACTGTAGTAACATCTTTGATGGTGGATAGGAGGTGATTCCACTGTCGGGCCGCATGGACACTATATGAGTAAGAGAAGAATGAAGAGCTGTGGATGGATATTAAGAGAGTTTTTTTGAAAATCAGAACGAAGAGGTAATCCATGTACTGATAAGCTTTGAAATTTTTCACGCTTATCGAAAATGGCCACCATAATTGAAATATTAGAGTTAATTAAAACGCTAATAGTTTTTTTATTTTTTTAAAAAGTCGGATCAAGCATGAATGTTCAAACAAAGCAAATGAAGTAACATACCCTATTATCGTCAAAATCGGAAAAATTAGATTGAGGGAGACAGAAAAATTGACTATATATACATAATTTGCTTTGGCTACGATAGAGGCATTGAAAGCAGTAAATGAAAAATCTAAAAAAAACGCGAATCATTTGTAAACGAATACATATTTTAAAAAATTAAAAAATTATCGTTCATCGCTATCACTAAAAAAATTGTTCTTGAAAAGAGACTACAAGACCTTTCAAACGGATCCGGGTTAGTGGGTAGGGCTTTTAATGTTCAAACATTGGTAGAATGGTGATGGAAAAGTTATAATTTTAATCAATGACTAGTAATAAGCTCAGTTACTTTAATGAATTTAGATAACTTTGCTTTTTACAAGGGAACATGATGTCATTAAAGCGTTTGTCAAAACCTACATGACCTTAACAGAAAATGCATTAATCAACTAACGTTAAAATAACAAAACAGTATGCCTTAAAGACAATTTTTCGATTGATTCAATAATAATAATTTAATACTTTTTTATAAAAAAACGTCGTTATATTAATTCGTTAATCATTATTAATTTTTTTAAGCAATCGCATTTCGATTTACTTTTTTGAATATCAAAAAAACTCATTTTAATTAAGTATTATGGCGTTACGAAAACCAAATATGCATATTACAGGGTGTTCGTAGAATACACAATTATTATTAGCATAGTGTTCATTACCACACGCTTATCCTATGGACTAAAGCTCTCAACCAACATTTTCCATCAAAAGCTTACGTAGTTATCCAAGTTTGTCATGGAACTTAAAGCACAAATATACTTACCGTGAATTATGAAGTTTCCACTAACAAGTTAACATGTAAATTTTTCTTCCGAATAAATAATGTTAAAGTAGATCTAAATTTGTTGCAACAAAGAAAAAAAACATTTTTTAATAGGGAAAAGGGGAGTTTAAGCCTTAACAGGGAATATGAAAGTCTAGGCCTTAACAGAGCTTTTGATCTGTCATTGGCTGGTTGAAGTGGCCACTGAATAATGAATGTGCCTCGTAGGTTGGCGCAATCCTACCATGCTTGAGATCCCGGGTTTGATTCCTTGGAAGATTGATATTTACTATTCTGCCTATGTTTTAATTGTATTTTCCTTCAATTCTTCCATCTGTTGATCTTTGTGAAGTTAAAGAGCCGAAACCTTTATTGATGCTGATGACATTCTGACCGAATTATTTTAGCTTAATACTTGGCAATCAGCCAATGACTGGTCATAAGCACTGTAATTGCCAACACTTCTATGAAAAGTTTTTCATCTCTTTTGAAACATATATTTACATTAATAACTCTACGCTAGTTAACTTTATAATAATTTTACGCTGGCGCTTCTAACTTATTCTTGAAGATTTAACACGCGACCTGGTGCTCATTAAATGAAAAAAATCACCTCAGTGAAGTGCTCAGCAAATTAAAAATCATCGTAGACGCCCTAAAATATTCTAAGGTTAGTTTTCTATGTGTTTTTTTGACGGGAGATGATTGTCGTATTGTATATCGATTGATGGTCGATTTGTATGAAGCTGCTGGCACATGAACATAAAACGCATCGCATTACCAAAGTTTTATATGATTATAAAGTTACTATTTACACGTAATGGAGCTTATTAAACATATACCATTTAAAGCTTTGCAACATTTTTATGTTTAAAAAGTAATAATACGACATAATAGATAATGTAGATGATTTGATTTGTCATACAACAAAAAACATATAAACGCACTTTATTAACATTCATACAAAAATATTTCATCTATTTGATGTTGTCATTATTAATTTAACAAGTCATGATGTTTAGTTCTGTGTAAGAATAATTGTCATAATGTAAAATTAATCAAATATATTAATTTATTTAAATTCAAATATTCTCTCCAATTCGTTTTCATTTTCACACAAATATGTTTTTCGCAGAAATCATATTATTTTCTGCCATTCTTGTTTTCTGGCATGTGAAAATATGTTCAGATTTTGTTTGTGCATGATATTGTAGCACTGGGCTTTAAAACCCACAAATCAACATTACTTTGAGTCGTGATCTCCTTTGAAATATTAGAGAAAACCTCTACTTGGACATTCTGCTTCGCCAGAGGGGATTGCACGATCCTGCGTTGGCAGGTTCAAAGAATGGGAAGGAGATCTTTTTTATAAAAATAAAATCTTTTTCCCGAAAAACGTGCACCGTGTAATCCGCCTCGTCGGCCATTTTAGATTCATTCACACATCACAACTTTTAGACGCAACGATACCAAGGTACTGAACAATGCACAATTAGTTCCTAACTCCAACGTGTTTTTAATATTAGGTATCTTTGATAAATTAAACATATGTTTATATTAATTATAGTAATTATCTATATAGCTTTTAAATAAAAGTTTTTTAATCTTAACGACTCGCTTTAATCGTCTAGCAGAAGAAATAGATCCTTATGAGTTAAAATACGTTTTACAATTTTGTCAGTTCTCGAGTACCTACTAGTATTAAAACATTTAAAAAATCCAATGTAAAAAAATGGTATTTTAATTCACTTAACTGAAAAATTAAGTTGGATGTAAAATCAAAGAAATTAAATAAAGAGATTCATATTCCTCAACTCCTCCATCAGTTGACTTTTATAAAGTAAAAGAGCTGAAACCTTTATCGTGTGGGTGAGATTCAAACATAGGCAGAATGGTTAATGTTACACAGTATGTAAAGTGGCCAATTAAACATGCCAATGACAGGTCATAAACCATGAAAAAGCGTAGACAATGATATTTACTTCTCAAAAGTGTTTTCCCTGTCTGTTACAAAAAATAGATATAGTAACTCCCAAGATAGGAAATCCAGCTTGTCTACAAACATTTAGACATACTTGCTTAAAACATTGTTTGTCTAAACTATTTCGATATCAATGTTTTTTTTTGGGTCACAAAATTCTTTTTAAGGTATAATTTTCTTAAAATGACGATATATTTAGAATATTCTAGTTTTTTATGAGTTTGTGGGTTGGGGTGGAAATAAGTTTTACCCTTAAGGGTAGTCAGAGATGATGGAGTGACTTTCACCTGTCAGTACTCCACGTGATGCGTTTCGTGCTTTATCTTCACCATAAATAGGTAGTACAGAAAAACGAGCCAGCTAAGGGATTCTGTAGAACACCAAACATAAGTAGTATACCTAGAATTTAACCAAAATATTATTTTGTACGTAGGAAGCCAATCAAATGAATAATCTGCATTATACTAATACCTACTTCTATGGTCCTACGCCTCCGTGTAATATTATTTATGACATTGTTTGGTTTGTCGTCAAAAAGAGTTGTGTGTGTTTTAGCATGTTTATAACCTACATAAAATCAAATTTTGAAAACAAAATCTTCAAATCACTAACAAAGTTCTTTTATGAAACTGAGGCTCTGGGATTAGTTTGACAAAACGAATTTCATCAATTAAAATAAAAATAAAACTTTTTTTTAACCACTTTTTTTTACCAACCGGTTTCGAAGTTTTATAAGCTAGTACTTCAAACATGCAAGTTTCATTAAATTTTAAAATATATTTTAAATTGTAATGAATCTGATAGGTATTTTATTTGCCAGAGGGATAAATTTGTGAAATACAAAAGGTGAATTTTACGAAATATGTTAATACTTAAACCAGCTAATGACACATTATGAGCCCAGCAAATGATGAAAATTCCATATTACCTTCTCAAAAATATTCTTCATTTCGGTTGTAAAGCTAATTCATGGATGCATTCATTACGTAATGATTGATACCTTATACTTACTATGCTCTAAAAAATCAGAACGAAATGACAAAGATTAAAATATCGAGAAATCAATTATGTAAAACAACCAAATTGCAATTGTTTTTTATCTAAATGCAAGTTGAATTTTTAAATAAAACCTTTTTTAAACCAGAGTTTAAAACAGTAACAACCTTAAAACATATTTGCTCAGTAGATACGATCATTTTTTAATTACTTAAGGCTTTTTAAAAATTGATTTAGTGAATATTTTCAGGTAATACTTGTTTTACTTTGTTGGAGTTTTCTGCGATCAAACTTTATTTATTTATTATACGAGTATATATGGCCTAAGCCAATTACAACAGTTACACGAAGAAACATATTTGCAAGAAACTAAACAAAAATAACATAAAACTATGTAGCGCAGAAAAACAAGGGCAATGGTATACAATATATTCATAAACGTGATAAACATATAAGACTTCGAGCTAAACCATGCCAATCCATCTTCATCCCACTCTGTTTTAATAGCAAAAAGATTTTAAATTGCCGTGTCCGCGTTTTCCGAAATTCTGTCATTCGAGGGAACTGTTTTTACCAAACTTAATATTGATTTAATTCATTCTTATTAATGGATACATAACTTATATGGAAAAAAAACCGTTTTTGTTTAAATATGCTTAATTTTTTAAACAATGGTTAATAATTTCTAAACTATTTGTAAAAAATATATTCAACGTTTATATAAATGTTACTTATATTCAAAAATCTTTTAAAAAAATACTTCGCTGACAAGTGGTTAAAAATATTATAAATTTATAAAATACAAAAATGCTGAGTACTGAATTTTTAATAGTCGAATTCCCGAAATTTTACATAAAATTATTTCTTGCGTAAAATTAAATGTACATTTTTAAATTTACGAGTAGCAAGGGTTCAACTAAGTTTTCAGTGTTATAATGCATGGTTCGGAAACCTTTCGTGGTAAGAGGGCGAAATATTGTTCGTGCGGTTTATTGCTGGCCGCACTTGGGCCACACGTCATTACAGTATGCCTACAATATCTGTGTATAAAATTTTAGTAAAAAAAAAAAAATACGGCTTATAACACAAATAATGATATTTTTTGTTTATTTTCGTTTGTATATTTGAACTAGAAACGCGTAGTATTGCGTCTAAATATGAATCTAATAACCGAGAACAGTGTTTATTTTTTTCGATAATTTAGAATTGAAAAAGTTTTTTTAAGAAATATATGCATTACCAAACAAAGTGATTATTTGCTGAGAAAACACCTTTAACTTTAAAAGGCAAACTACCATGGAAATTTACTAAGTAGGTTTTTTCCTTAAGAGGAACCGTGGTCTCACTTTTCTTCATACAAACGCATTCTCGTATTTCCTTATTGGATTATGGCACTAGAACAATGTTTTTTTTCACACCATTGATATTTATTATGGGCATGTATCTATGGTTTTGATAGGGTGTTTTTTTTTAGCTATGAACACCCGAAAATCAAAAAAAGTACCCAGTGTTTATTTGCCGTCTCCAGACGCGTAGTATACAAAAATGATAAATAATTTTGAAAGAGCGAATAAATAACAACTTACTTTATTTGGATCGGAAAAAAAACTAAATCAATTCAGTTTTGGGGTGTGGAAAACGGGATAACCAAACATCGATTTTGTCGATTTCAGTTGAATAAAATTAGCCCGACATGCATTTATATTTTTTGCAGAGAAAAAAAGACTGACAAAAAAACCAACGTTCAAATACTTATTCATCAAAATTGTCTGGTATTGCATATCATATTGATTTGCAAATCATTCGGTATATTATCGACATCCTCTGTAAAGGGCGAGAATCTTGTGGACCGCTCTGAGACGCCTCCTGGGTCACATGCGGCTCGCGGGCTGCTGGTTGCTGACCGCTGTTATAATGTATAAGCGAGAGAGCGTCATTGATTCTTCCGAACTTCTCCTTAGACACGGTGATCAATCATATCCTGAAATACGATATTGCTTTCTTTTCTTCTTCCTCTGATGTTTCTGTATAAAATCTTCTCTTTTAGTGCTCCCGCGGTTTACTGCCATATTTGAAAATCGTCTACATTTGAACTCCAATACCTAACACGTGTTAGAGAAAAGCGAATGTGAAAAAGGCGTTCCTTTTCTCCAAGAAAAGTGAGTTTTGGTATATTATTAACATTACCCAAAGAAAACGTAATGAAACTCGGTTATTATTTCTCACAATCACGTTTAATTAATTCTCTGTTTTAAATATGGTTTTGACAATTTAAATTGTTTTCTTTTTAAAATACAAATAATATTTTAAACATATTTTACTCAACCTTTTAACCACCCTAATGAAACTAGATGCTCATATTTAGAGGAAATGGCACTAATGTTTGGAAATTTGGACATATGATAAATAAATAACAAACTGCTGTTGATTTAATTACCATAAATTGTATTTTAAAAATACAAATTACAATTTCTTATAAACCATATTTTTCTGTTTTGTAAAATATTATGTGTCCAGGGCATTTAGGCGGATTGAGAATAGTGTTCTGTTGGTGAAATAGAACAAAAAACCAGAACAAACCTAAAACTCTTAAAAACAGAATATTTATATTATGTAGTGGTTGGCGCGTTTTCCTGGGTTAGAGTCAAATACATTCGTTACACGTCATACCTTCCTGGGCTAGTTTGTAACGTTGTTTCTAAGGGCTATGACAGATCACCTTCTTTACAATGTAACAAAAAGAATATTGAGATGGCGATTTATAATTTGCGTGGGTATATTACTTAAATGAATTGTTGATCTGTGTTAATTTTTGCCGGGTAAGAAAAATGCTTTTGCGCGACGATGACAAAAGCGGACAAAATAATATGCAGCCAAAGAAACTACACAACAAAAAAATCCTACCTTTGGAAAGTCAGGAAAGGGGATCAGGGACAGGAATCCAAATGCTAAATCTTCAAGTCCTGGCTTCTGGATAGTGTTATCTTTTTTTGGCAAACACAGCACTTTCACTATATTTATGCGGGAAATATATCAATAAATGTGGAAGCGCTGCAGTCAGAAGATGAAAAAGTGAGCGGATTCTGTCAGATAATTAAAAGCCAAGCGGATGCGGGCAGATGAATTATAAAACACGCGGTTTTGGTTTGTTTACTAATTGATTAAAATAAAATAATAAAGGTTGAAAAGGTTACGTTGTTTTTTCACTTTATGAGTATTTGAGTCATTGATACTCGGTGAGTTTTACTGCAAGTTATAATATTTTGACAAATAATGCAACAATAAATAATGCAACAACAAAAAAAAATAAAAACCTGCTAAAAAAAAATTGAAAAATTAAATCAAACGAATTAAAATAAATCAGAACGAATTTAGTTTATAAATTTATCAGTATCCTATTATTAAATCCATTCACAAAACTTATCAAACGAAATTAATCGGTACGACTTCTAGTTTACCAGGCAGAAATTTATAATAAAATTATTAATATTCTATTTTATCACTCAGAGAAAGGAAGGAAGAAATTAGGAAAGTTTTGAAGCCACCTGTCATTTTGTGACAGACTTTCGATTTGCGTTTCCATTCCATCTTTCCATCCTTGAAAAACCTTTCTCTAAACTTTCCTATAAGAACTCTTCTTTTATTTAATGATTCTTTGATTTCACAGGTTACCATTGGAATTCGGAAATTTTTACCACCGAACGCGCCACGTGGCTAAATAAACTTTTGGAAACGGTTGGAACAAATTATTCCACACAATTTGCATGGTGAATGAATTTTTAGCAATTAATGAAGAAAACCATTTATGTGCTTAAGAAAAAATCTACGAATAATTTGAAATGTCGAGTGTAAAAAAAGATCTTGTTTTCATGTAATAATTGCTAAGATAACATAAATTTTGGTTTTAAATTTAACATAAGAAAACAAAAAACAGTTTTTTAATAATGTGACGAATAAATTTCACGTTTTTATTAAAACTTCATTCTTTTTCTTTTTCTGGTTTCCTGTTCAAATTACAAGAATCAATCTAGTGAAGTTGCGTCCTATTTAAAAAACTAAAAATCCTTTTGAATGCACTTTTGAACGACGAACCATCACTCGTTAGTAGGCAAACTTGTCAGATAAGAACGCCTACACTTACATAGTAACCGCAGTGTAAAAATATTGCCAGCGTAGGCATTCTCGTCTAGGACGTCTCTACTTGGTTTATTATATCGATAGATATCATTTTGGTTAGTGTATGCTTGCGTGAGTGTTATGTGAATATCATTGTGTAATTTTAACATAATGATATCCACATAACACGTTTTTTTAAGACACACACAATTGAAAATCAAACCTTATGATTCAATAAATACGACTCCAAGAATATTAAATATTGATTTCTAAAATGTCATTTATTTATAAACTTCAGAAATTTATTCTGAAAATTAATTTATAATACACCTACGTGAAGTGAGTATATTAAAATAGCGGAATTTCTCTGTCCATCTGCCGGAATTTAGCCGATAAAAGACGTTCAGAGATCAATTCATTTTCTCTTTATATTCTCATTGCACATTAACGAGAGTGTTCTACGAACAAGAAATCAATAGGATACCAACCCGTGCTCCTCACTGCTAATGCTATGGGGATTCTTATTTTTATGACTCTATAGAACGAGAAATGCTGCTTTAATTAACGATCGCACCTCTAACCTAAAACACAATGCTTCCATCTTATGCGAAATGAATATTTTTTTATTAA
Source organism: Micrasema longulum (assembly GCF_059751315.1). Taxonomy (NCBI): domain Eukaryota; kingdom Metazoa; phylum Arthropoda; class Insecta; order Trichoptera; family Brachycentridae; genus Micrasema; species Micrasema longulum. The sequence continues at coordinate 441,133 of NW_028278200.1, forward strand.
TCATTTCAACTAAGTAATGTTTTTTTCGGTAAATTGCTTACTGATTTCACAAGTTTCAAAGATAATAAATAGATTCAGCACGTTCGTGTTTTATTTAGTCCAGTTAAGTACAATTAATGAACCTAATATTTCTATACAACGTGAACAGACTATATGGTTGCTGGTTGGACATCTTTACTGCTTCTGTATCGTGGGATTACTTTGTAGCTAGAAATGTATGTTGGAAAATTGTTTTAATTAAGCAAACTGTCATTTATACTTCATAAATTAACAAACCGTTAGCCTCAAATTACGTACATTAATCTGTACATAAAATATTTTGGTTTAAGCGTCACATAATTTAAATTTTAAGATGGAGTCGCAGTCGGTCGGAGAGTCTTGAGAAAGTAATTTTTAATTGTGATTTATTAACATGAACAATTTATTATAACAGAAAGGGAGAACATTTTTGAGAAGAAAATATGGAAGTTATATAAACAACTCCCTAGGGAGGAAATCCAACCAGTCTGCAAGCATTTGGACATAATCAAACATTGTTGAATTTATTATAAGTTCACATGAAACCTATGGGAAATACAAAGCCTTACTAGAATGTAAATGTTGAAAAAATGCTAAGAATAGTTTTAAATTAATCATTATCATTTCTCTATCCGCATTCAACGGTGCATAGGGTACTAAATCAGTATTATGCTTTTGGTTCCAGTTCAGGGACAAAGAACTATTGCAGAGTAAAACTACCTTAATCTTCAATATTTCACATCCCTCCTGCCAGAAATCGAACCTAGGATCATGATCGAACATTAAGAGGTGACACATTAACCACTTTACTGCGAGGCGGACTTATAATATCTCAACCGATTCGTTTTTTTTAGGAGTTTTACCCAAAAGTAGCAGCCGAGGAGAAAACAACGCTAAACTTTATTTTCATCTACCTGAACACAGAAAGAACAGTTTAAAATAATGAGGTAACGATACATACTAAAAAGGTATTTAAACAAATTTGAGATGGTTTAGGAAGCCAAATATATAATTTTATTAAATAAATATGAGCACGATTTTTTTTGGGCTCCTTTAAAATCGCCTTTTATACACACAAAGTATTTTTGTGTGTACATAAGGCGGGAAAAGTCTATAATATCTTACCCATAACAATGAAGGATTCACCTCTTTTCCTTCACTAAAGTAAACAGATGGAAACAGTTAAATATACATGTTTGAATAAGCAAAATGTTGCAAAATGCGCAAAATGATTACTTAAATCAGCCAATGACAGGTCACAAGCTCTGTACATGCTTGGACTTTCATCTTCTATTATTATCATCTATCATATTATCATCTCTGTTGTAATATAAAAAATCAACTTAATATGTAATTGATAAAATTTTTCCTCGGTGTGGTAATGTTTCAAGTGCTCTCGCCTGCTTTCTGTGCTAACTTGATATACGGGGGATGATGAAACTTTAAGCGGTTGAGTAATAATAAAGCATCCCTTTGCTAAGGTTTCCCTTATTAAGGCCTTCAGGGGACCAAGCTTATAGATTATGGCGGGACTTACTACGATACTCAAAATCGCATAATTATTGGAAAATACTTAAGACGTGAGCATCAAAGATCAGGCGAGTTTCACAGAAAGCTCGTTGGCATTTTAAAAAATACAGGCTTAGAGGTTAAATAGATTAAAATAATGTCTATGCCACTTATATTTTTTATCTACCTATACATTTTTTATAGGATGAAAAATACAGTTCTGTATGTAAAATAGAACCAGAACTGGACAAGCGTTTTCGAATCGATGACTACCTCGGGTAACTTTTCAAAATGGAATTCGAGTGGAGATAAATCCAGTAAGATTTCACATATATAACTGTATTCTTATCCACCTGGACATGGATACAGTTTTAAATACTGAAACCCAAAGTTCCTATTTGACTAAGGAGTTAATGGAAAATAAAATATACTCTCGAGGTTTTGTTGTTTTGTTTTTTATACAAATCCTCAGTTTAATAAACTTAATTTGTTTTAAATAATTATCGTTACTTTTACACAACAATGAGTCATTTTTTTGATACCAAGTGTTGTTAATTACTCGTATTAAGAGTAATACAGACAAAACTAAGAAGTACGAGTCTGATAAAACAGGTCGCTGAAGTCATTAGTGATATCTGTTCCTCACAGAAAGGGCGGTTAGTTCTCAGAAAGTCAGGTGCAAAACTTATCTCCTGCATTGAGCTTTTAATCTTCATTTGAAGAGATTGTTTGAGTTTACGTGTGCTGAACTAAACCAGAGCTCATTAGTGACAAAGAGTTAATAGAAACAGTCGCTCGAGGTTTACATTAAAATTATTATAACGAAAGCCAGTAAAACCTTAGAAAAAACGATAGTATTGGTTAATTCTAGAACATTAAAATTTTATAAAACTTTAATATGGTTACTAATTACATCTTAGGTTCAGGATAGTAATAATAATAATAAATACATATTAATAATAATTAATATAATAATAATAATATAATAATTAATAATTAGATACTTAGTTATTATTATCAAATTTACTGCCCGAGCTATAATTTTCTTAAGTTATATTTTATTTCAATTGTACCTGTGTACATTATAAAGAAATGTATGGTTAAACGGACTAAATGAACTACTGACGCTTCTAATAATCATTTGTGTATATAAAAATTACATGTTTAAGGTATTTCTGAAACTCATAACCAATTATTAATTTATAAAAATATAACTGCAAGAGTTGGTTAGTGATAACAAAAATTCTAATTTTTTTATAAGTGAATATTCAAAAAGATAAAATTTACTACTGCGTGTTATATTTTGTTTTTTAATATTTCTTAAGTAAGCCTAGGGAGTATTTAAACAATGCGGTAAGCTCTTCAAAAGCTTTTAAATCTTGAATCATCATTAATCCTATCTTCTGAAGTATTATTTTTTCTCTCTGAATCTGAAAAAAAGTTGTATTTTATATTTTCAAACCCCTCCAGTCATACGAAACAGGTGTATGTAAGGGTGTAAGAATTTCTAATGAAAATTTACATGAAATTTTGAGTATTTTGCCAATATCCTTTTTTTTTAATAATTGTCTCAGCCTTACATTATCCACCGACCTCGATATTAATGCAATAATTTTAGATATAAAAGACCGCATTCAGCTTATTTTCATCCTTGATTTTCTATCCATAGTAATCAAAGCGTGTTAATTGTATAAATAGCTGTTATTTAATTTTCACGTATTTATAAATTATTCTTATAGATCTTATGAAATAATATAAAGTTTTACAACGTTTATTATGAAATAATATGTTGTCGATAGTGGGGAGAACGTTTGCTAGTGATGATATATATATGTTTTTTATTTCTAGTGATTTTTGTAATGCTCATTCTTTGTATTTAATTTCTGGTTAATATTTTGTTTTATATGTATAATGTGGGTGTTGTTAGTAATTCTTTAATGTTCTAAAAATATAATAATTAGTATTTTATTAACAATATGAAAAACAGTATCTGACATTGTATAATATGAAATCTCTTTCCACCACTAAATTGGAGTTCAGACCACTTGATTAATTTACACAATAAATAATAAGTATTTTACAGAGTAGTAACCCTTTTTAACTTTTACTTTGGTAACAAAAAGTGCTTAAACTACATTTAATTAATATCCTGATTAAATTTTTTGCTACACGAAAAGCATATGTTTGTTTTTCAATTGGTTCACTAAACAACCAGGAGTACATGGAGGCGAGAAGATCAACAGAATTTCGGCCAGTAGTCCTCAATTCCGTAGTGCATTGCAGTGTTTATTGAGCAGCTGCAAGCAGTGCGGGAGTGAGGGCTACTAGCTGGCGACACTTCTAATGGCAGTTGATGACCTCGAGGACTTTCTGCAAGCCTGGTAAATTATTTGTACTGTTGAACTTTAAACTTGCTGTTTTCAATAATGCGATCACAAATACTTTTAAAAATATGTCAATAAGTGTTAATTAAAAATACCGTTTACGTTTTACAAACGATTAATTCAAGTAATTAAAAGATGTGACGTCAAAATAAACAAACCAGACTGTGTATTTTAAAATAACCTGTTAATTTTTATAAGATTTACTTTTGCAATAAGTATTTTTGCACGTGTTTAAAAAGTAAACAATGCGCATAAAATTTATTTATACTTTAGATTGAACAAACGTTTGTACTTATTTATTATTATTGTATTCTTCATATTTATTTTTGGGATTATAAAGCATGTTGTATTGTTAATTGCAACGGGTCTAATTCTTAAAGCCGTGAATAACAATACAAAACATGCAAGTTTTAGAAAGAAGTAAACGATTTATACAAAGTTGGCTGCCATCAATTATTACAACTGATTCAACATGTTTATATTTATTTTACTACAAATAACTGTATTTGAATTTAACGCGTTCCCTGTTATGCAATATTGAAGACATGGGGTCTCAGGCTCTTAATATAATATTCAATCCGCAATTGGTGTTGTTATTTGTTGTAATTTTGTACGTGTTGTTTTATTTTGTAAGACTGTTTTGGATTCAATAAATAAATCAAATAAAATACAATAGAAAATTGACAGTATTCAATTGTCTATAAAGTTAAATTGAATATTAAACATTATAATTATAAACCTATAATTTATTGACGAAGGCACATCAAATATATTTACAGATATATAAAATTCGGTGCAGAAATTTAATTGGAATTATTCGACATTTAAGGTTTTGCCTTTCTATTGTAATCAGAATTTTGAGTTTGATTACCGATGACGGTGAGGCTAAATACTAAGAATTATATGCTGTCCAGATTTTTTGGCAGCAAATCGGAATAATAAAATATGATTTCAAGGCCTGGAAATGCCATAGAAAATACATTTAAAATGTATTGTTTCATACACATTATCTATGAAGTAAGAAATTTTACAATTTTTTTATGCGATTGGTTAAGCTATTGAAATTAAAAATATTTTCGCATTTTTTGCGGGTTATTTACTGCTATCAAAGACCTTTCAAATTAAACATTTAGATTTAATTGACAGACGCCTTAGACGCAATTTTACACGAATTTGAAGTACAAAAAAATGTATACAAAGTATATAAATCGATTCCAGTTACCTATATTTTTTTTTAACAAATAGCAATTGAATTTCAAAAAAAAAAATGAAAAATTCCTTGCTTCATGAATACAGTACACGTCAAAAGAACAATATTACCATCGAGGTCCTGAAACTTGTGTTAACGTAATTTTTCATAAAATTTTCTTAAGAAAGGTATTTTATTAATATTTGTAATTGTCAGTGCTTTTACCTACCATTCAAGAAGTCTCGAGTTCGATTTCCGACATGGTCGATATTAAATATGTTTTAAAGGGGTGTTTTCACATCAGAGTATTTCACAGTCCCTGGGCTGGTACCTGAAGCGTACGACTGCTCATCATCTCAAGAAACTTTATTTGCTTTTCTATGGTGAATGTAAAACCTTATACGCAACAAAACCTTTTTACGTAATTGGCGTCTATTATATAAAAGTGTTCAGAGTACAGATCAACTTCTCGATCTCAAGAAAAGTAAGATACACCTTCCTTGCTTACTTTAAATGTAGGTAAAACTCAGCTGAATATAACAAAACTACACATAGGATACGTACATACGAGTACATCCAATTTTACCGGCTTTGTTCTTATTTTCTATACTTTCAAAGCTTAGTAAATGTCTTTTTCTCAGTTGGTTGGCAAAAAGCTCATGTAGTTAAACTGATTTAAAAAGTTTAAAAGTGTACGCGGGGCAGTCACATAAAAATAAACACCAACAAATATAACATTTTAGTTTGTAAGTGAAAGGTCTTGGTAGAGGATCATTATAATTTACATAGATATAAAAGTAGACTGATGCTTAAATTCTCAAATTTGAAATAACCAGTGATCGGTTTCTTCGCTTTCGCGATATCTTTGAGACTGATATTTAAATTATAAAATTAAATGTTTTTATGTATGGGTCGTGAGATGTAATAGTAAAGAACTTGATAAAAAAAGAGCCACAACAGTACATGTTTTAAAAATTATTAAAATAACATTATTTTTACACGGTAACATTTCGTAAAAAGCTCAGTCAGACAAAAATAATTCAAATCGTTTACGGCGATAAATTTTTAAATTCTTTATCGTTACTGTTTTGTTTTTGTATAAACGCATTATTTTTTTACGAAGTATACTTTTATAAAAAGTAATAAAACTGGTTACTTGTTATTTCAAATTTGTGAATTTTATTATCACCCGTCTTTTATTTATATTAATGAAAAAAACATATTTTGCTTACAAATTTGGAAGACTTTGGTTAAACATTAAAATATGGATGACTGCAATTGAACGGCTGATGATCTATCTGATCACATTACAAACGTAAAATTCAATATTGTATCTATGTGTTAACGTCCAGATCTCCCTGTTGATTTGTAAATGGCGAATAACTGGTAAATGGAAAATTTAAACCAGCCCGTTAAAATTTGTGACAACTTTTATAATATTTTATTTATATACACGGCACGCAGTGCTTTTTACCAATCAAAGAATACACGTCTAAAATAGACTTCAAATAATAAACAACAGATAAACGATAAAAAAAACATAAAAAGTTTTCACATGTACATATTATTACACAATAGTTTCATACAATGTACACCACTAATAATATACTGTGGAAAAAATAAATTATTAAAAGGTATTTAAAAATTGAAAAATTAGAAAAATGTTTTTTTAAAAAAAGGATAAGTATCTTTAATCATAGGACATTGAACAAAATATTTTTTAAAAAATTATACTTAGTTAAAGAAAAAAAAAATGTTGTTTTCATGTTAAAAATAAAAATCCAAAATATGTATAATATATTTACAGAAAATAGAAAAAGAAGTAAATAGAACGCAACATAAAATAAAAAATATATATTGCAGCTAAAAATATATGTATACTTTAGCTTAATAAATGTGCAACTTTAGTTAAAAAAAGCAAGAGAATTGAAAAGTATGGATGTGGGAGCGAAAACGAGTAATCTTACTGTCAGTTGCCTTCTGTACGCCGATGACGCAGTCCTCCTAGCTGACAGCGAAGAGGAACTGCAATCCTTGGTTACAAAGGTTTACGAAGTGTGCAAGGAGAGTGATTTGCTAATGAATGTGCAAAAGTCGAACGTCATGGTCTTTGAAAGAAATGTAACTATGACTGAATGTAAGATTGTAGTAAATGGAGATAGTTTGAAACAGGTCGAAGAATTTGTATATCTGGGTAGTATGTTTACTAGAGATGGAAATATGGACAAGGATATTGAAAGGAGGGTTAGTGCCGGTAACAGAGTTAATGGTGCCTTAAAGTCTGTCGTAGCAAATAAGTGTCTATCGCAAGAGGCTAAATTAGCAGTTCATAATGGAGTTCTGGTACCAACCCTAATGTATGGAAGCGAAGCATGGAGTTGGAAAAAAAGGGACGAAAGTAGACTGAATGCTGTTGAAATGCGATCCCTCAGGCGAATGTGCGGAAAAACAATGTATGATAGGTGCCCTAATGTCGAAATTAGAGCAGAATGCAAGGCTGAGTTAAGCATTATCGACAAAATTAAGAAAGGTCTTTTGCGATGGTTCGGTCATGTGGAGCGAATGAATGATGAAAGAACGGCTAAAAAGATTTATGATGCGAATGTGTCTGGTTGTAGAAGTCGAGGAAGGCCGAGAAAGACATGGCATGATCAAGTACAACAAATTCTTGAAAGTGGTCATGTGAAAAGTCGTAATAATCGACGTGCGTGCATGAGAAGATGTATGAATGTGAAGGAAGCAAAGGAAGTGTGCCAGGACAGAGTGGTGTGGCGTTCTATCCTCTCTGCCTACCCCTCTGGGGAAATGGCGTGATGGTTAGTTAGTTAGTTAGTAATAAATGTAAGTTACCGTTTGCCATCTTTAAAATAATCAAATAGAGTTGGTTGATTTAAACTATACTTTACTTATAAAAAAATATCAGAAATGTCAAAATACTTGTTGCCGAGTACATGGAGTCGATTCAGAATAGCAAAAGAGTAGGGGAGATTCCGGCAGTACCGGTCGGCATCCAGTACCAGCCAGTTACTGTTTCCGAAATTCTACAAAAGATGGCGCACGACGGTTCGCGGCGTTTGTGTAATTCTCTCTTATAAGTATATACCCCACGCGGCGTCAAATTTTCGCAACGAGCTTGCTGTCAGTGTAGAGATTTGCGTTGCGCACAGTAAAGCGGTACCCTAGTAACATTTGATGGGTTATCAGTGGAGAATATTTGACCATTTCAACAAAACCTAAACGTGGTATGTATTGATTACTTATATAGATATCATAAAACATGTTCAAATCACACTTTATGCGTTATATTTTATTATTGAATGAACATTTTTTTTTCCGTTTCCTTCAGAACCGGCCACAAAATTGTCTTAAAGTACCGGCCACAATTTGAGTTTATTTTAAAGTGGTTTAATTTCTTTGTAGGTATACCTACACAAATAATGTCAGGTGATGAAGGTGAAAACATGAATAAAAAGGGCACATGGGATCCTCCGATAGGATCCGTAGAAAGTGTATTAAGTAAGGAGATGAGTGCACGCTAGGCCGAAAATAAGCATAAGGTACCTAAAACGACATTAAATAATAGAATTAATGCTTTAAAAAAACAAGAAAGAGGTATACATTAAGCCTGTCATGGGTCATTTCTACAAGACATTCACACCTAACACGAGCAAGTGTTGGCAAAACATGTCAAATAGTGGCAAATAGACTAATGCCCTTAAACAGGCGGGGATTTTTTTAACTGGCTTTCCAACTTGCCGAAAAATTTAAATTACCCCACCAATTCAATAGGGAGAAGATGTCTGCGGGGAAAAACTATTATTATTATTTAATAAAAAGAGACAGCTATCTGTCATTGCGGACTGCTAAATCAACAAGTTTAATGAGGGACCTAGGTTTTAATAGAATTCAAGTAGAGCGGTTCTTTGGAAGTCTTGAAAGCTTGACACAGTATAATTTTACTCCTTACAAAATATTTCACAATAATGGTTTAATTCCCGACATGGTTGATATGAAATATTTATTTAAAAGGGTGTTTTTACCCTAGAATATCTCATAGTCTCTGGACTGGTATCTGAAGCATAAGGCTGATCATTTTACCTTTATGTAACAAGAAAAAATAAACAAGATACTATGCGATTGGTATACCAATGCAATGCCCTATGCACCATTAGGTGTGCAAAAGGAATGATGATGATAACATATGAAACTACGATGAGACTGGTGTTTGCATTGTCCAGAAACATGCTAAAGTGATAGCTACCACAAACTAAAGACATCTCGGAAAACCTACTTCGCCAGAGCGTGGAAAAAATGTTACTGTACTTTTTGCTATAAGCGTTGAAAGTCGATTTGTGCCTCCACTTTTTATGTTCCGACGGTCAAAAATGAATGACAAACTCATGATTAACGCTCCACACGAGAGTGTAGTCGAAGTCCAGTGAAATGACTGGATGAATGCCGATATGTTTTGAGGTGGATGTATCACTTCAAAAAATATGCGAGTCCAACAGAACTGCACCATTTGTGCCAATTGTAGGTGAGCACGTCAGTCACAAATACTTGGACATCATTGTGTTTGCTTAAAATAAATCACATTCACACGATCAGCACCTCAACTCATACAACTCATAAGCTTCAGGCGCTTAATCGCACGTTCATGAAGCCTTTTAAATCATCTTACAATGATCCATGTGACTTATGGATGAGATCAAACCCCGACATAAGAGTCAGTGAATATGAAATGCAAGGTTTGTTTTGTCTGCATTTAACATAGTTTTTTGCACAGATGTTGGTGTAAATGGCTTTTGTTGTATTGGAATTCACCCTTTTGAATAATAATATCTTTAATGATTTATAGTTAATTGCTTTGGATATGACCAACGTAACAAAAAATCATCAATCAAACTCAGAACCATTGGTTCTATCTTTTTAGCAGTCAAAACCGATAGTTCCAACTTCTGGACAAGCAGGATTGACAAAATTGTCCACTCAACAGCTAGAATCATCTTTAACTCCTCAACAAGTTAGATCACAAAATGCTTCTTCTGCGTCCAAATTTCAAATTGCTTCTTCTTTTCAATTATAAGAATCTCAATAAATTTATATTATTGACCAATCAATTGACAACTTCAAAGCAATCGTTTCAAAAATGTCACCGGTTTCTGATGCTCCAAAAAAAAGCCACTGCACGACGTTGTTATGCTGGAAAAGGTTAAAATTCAACAAGTTTACCATACAAAAAGATCCTTGAAGAGAAAATACCAGAAAAAAACAATGGTTCAGTTAACCAAAGAAAAAGTTAGCTGTTAGGGTAGGATGTTAACAAAAATAGCAAAAGTTTACTTAAGGTAAAAACGTCAGCAGAAAAGGCAAGAAAAAGATAAATAAAAACCAAAGTCTCCTTCATATTGTTCAAGAGAAATTTTTCCTTTTATGCCTTGAATCTCACGAAGATGATTGAATATAATGTGGAAATTTCAAAATTTGTGTCCAAGAGACTTGTGCCAATATTCCAGAATTATTTAATCAATATGTTTGTGATTTGTTTTAAAATCATTTTCTACTGACGGTCCTGAAAAACTACTTTTTAAATGTCTATTTCACATAATCTTCAAATTTTATTAATAAAGTTGTGTGTTTCTAAAGAAATCAGTTTTTATTATTTCCATTGAAAGCCAAAGAGTTTTTTTTACATAAATCAGCAAATATTGAACATTTAATTTAAGTCATTTTTATTTAATTCTACCTAAATCTTGGGGTGGCGGTGCTGCCGGACTCTTCCCTATACCGTTCGCGAATTGTTGCAACTAAACGGTCGTACTTGACGATTCATTCGTCAATGTATCTTTAAGTTAATGTATGCCAATAGTTTTGGGGTGAGTTGTATCTTAGCATCGACAGTGAGCAGTTGTGTTTTTTTTTTGTCAGGGCGTACAATTTTGGGACAATAATATTACTTTGGCGCATTGTACTGGATTAATTTTTACCGGACATCGATGAGTTTTCTATTTTTGAATATATGTTTTTTTTAAATTTCCGTAACTGTCTTCTTTTTCGCATTTAAAATGTTTTTTATTTTATCTTAGTTTCAGCATACAGGATCCTGGGGATTCTCCTGATCTTAAGAATAGGAAAAGACCTAGAGTGCCTAGTTCCCCTGATTTGCAACCATGCAAACTTCCTTTCCATGCTCACGAAATTTCCTCCTCGTCATTTACCTATTCGGATAACGCTTCTGGATCATTCTTAGTATTCGTTCAATACGTGAACCAATTTTTCTTCTCTCGGTTAGTTTAAACAAGTTTTAAATATTGATAGTTATAGTTAATAAATTCATATCTGATTTCGAGTTTAAAGTTGACGTATCTTAAAAAAATATTTTCAACTTTTTCAATAGTATACTCGTGTAAACTATAATATGGAGTCCATATAGTTAAGTTGTTATCCAACTGCCTCCTAACCAAAGCTGTATACATGGATTTCAAAGAATAAGAAAATATTTTTCAAGTCGTTTGTCCTCGAAAAATAAATCCAATATTTTAAAGGATTTATTGGCTAGCAGTATATGTGACTGATGAGAGAGAACTTTAAATAAAAAATAACAAAAGACTGGATTTCACCCCCTCTTTCACCCTGGGGGGGTGAAATCTAGTCTTTTGTCTACGAACATTTGGACAAACTCAAATATTGTAATGAAACCAACTGGTCCAAGAAGAAGTTTAAAAATTGAAAAATTGTTTTCAGGCTTTCCCTAGTATGTGAAATAATTTAGTCAGATCAATCTCTTCACAAAAATAAAGGTTTCGGCTCTTTAACTGCACTAAAATCAACAAATGGAAGAGTTAAAGAATATGGATGTTAAAACGTAGGCAAAATGGTAAATGTTACACAGTGTGTAAAGTGGCCACTTAAACCAGCCAATGACAGGTCATAAGCCGTTTAAATGCCTGGACTTCCATATCCCCTTATTTAAGGTATTCTCCATCCCTGTTGTGATTTGTTAAAAAATAACACCTTGATATCGCACATCAGAAACAGAAACAGAATTACTCAAATTAATTTCCTTGTCGATTAATTGTGTAATTAATAGATATAAAGTAGATTAGTAAATTTTGAGAAATACTTTTTTATAGTTTTATGGTAAATTTATTTTATATACCTATGATTGTACATGTTTAACCATATACTGTAAGTTGAATTTCTATTTGTTCATAAATTTGGTTTAATTCAAGATGTATAAGATATACAGCATTTTCTCTTTTATATAATAACATAAATTTTATCGCATATTTTTTTGCTGTATTTCTAAATACTGTAATTTTTTTATTTTTAAATTTGTATAATGTATTGTATATTATTAACTTACGTTTGTTTATAAAAATAATAAAAATGTTTCTCGAATGTTTATATAATTAATATATAACATCAGAGATAGGCAGAACGGCAAATGTTACATATTCTCTGCTGTAATATTTTAATGTTAATAACTCCCTAGGAGTTTGGATCCAGTCCATGTTTACAAAAAATTGGAAAAATAAAAAATATTGTGCCTCATATTATTTCACAATCCATCATTGTCTTCCGTTTAAATATTTATTTACACCTGTGAACAATATTTTTACATAAAAATAATAAAATTACACGTATACAGTTACTTTGGCATTGACTGCAAATTAAAAAAAATATATCGATCATAGCTGTGGACAATTTAAAAATGAATTGTATCATAAATGTAATTATTATTGTATTATTTATTTTATGAAATGCTGTAAAATGGGTTTAAATTAAGAGGTTCCGTTTTTTTACCTCCTCTGTAATCTCATATTTATAATAATTGGTGGATTTGAAGAATTTATGCCTGTTGAAAAGCATATGAGCTCCTACCTAGTTGTCGGTGATAGAAGAAAACGATGTACACCGCAAGACAAAAAAAATTACGAGTTTACCTGCTACCGCGCCCCTTGACTTTACTGAACCCTTTTTCTAAGAAATCCTTTATCGATACCTCTTTCTTTTGTTTAATAAATTAAGGACGCTATGTGTCACCTTTCTACAATATTTACATTTTAAAATGTCTCAACAGTCTTGTTTTACCCGCGTTTGAGTGAACATAACACAACAATCATGGAAAGTGCAAAGCAAATGTCGATTGCGATAAAATCCAAAATAATCACATTGTCGCAAGAAAACATATCTAATTGTGAAATATCTCGTCGAGTTGGGTATTCAGAAGGTGCAGTGAGGTTTTTATTAAAAAAAATCCAAGAAACTGGATCCATAGAACGGAAAAAAGGAAGCGGACGGGGGCGCGTGACATCTGCCCGAGATGATCGCTTAATAAAAAAAATTGTTATGCGCGATCGATTTTTAACGGCACCTGAAATACACGCAGAGGTGCAGTCTACCAGCACATCAACATTTTCAGTAAAAACAGTGTCCAGGCGGCTGTTGGAGCATGGTTTCCAAGCACGGAGTCCCGCAAAGAAACCATTACTCACGGACAAAATGAAGAAGGCTAGACTGGATTGGGCGAAAGAGCACCAGAATTGGACCTTGGAGGATTGGCAAAATGTTGTTTTCTCTGATGAATCAAAATTCAACCTTTTTGGTCCAGACGGCAGAAAGATAGTTCGACGAAAACGTGGGGAAAGATATCATCCGTCGTACGTCACTCGAACCGTTAAACATTCACCCTACGTGATGATTTGGGGGTGCATGACAGCATACGGTTTAGGACCTCTAAATTTTGTACAGGGTACGATGAATGCCATTCAGTGCAAAAAAGTGTTAAAAAAACATATTATTCCAACAATCGAGGACATTACGCAGTATACCGCGGACCCAATTTTTCAGGACGATTCTGCGCCGTGCCATAGAGCCCGCACTGTGAGTACAAATATATATATTTTTAAATGCATTTTGTGACCACATGATAAATAATTTATTGTTTTTTTATAGATCAATAAATTCAAGGAGAAAATTGGCTTAAAATCGTTGACGTGGCCCGGGAATAGCCCTGATTTGAACCCGATAGAAAATTTATGGGCGATTATGAAAAAAAAAGTCGGGAAAAAAAAATCAAAAAACATTGAGGAATTAAAAAAAAACTTAATTCAAGTTTGGAAAGAAGAAATAACATCAGAAATTTTAGATTCGCTTTACGCTTCTCTAAATAATAGAATTTTACATGTTATAAAAAATAAAGGTGAATTCACTAAGTACTAAATATTTTTAAATGTTATAAATATGTTTAAATGTAAAATACTTTAATTTAAAATAAAGCGATAAGAACCTATTTCTTAAATATGAATTAAAAAATAACATGTCTTTTATTATTCCATCACAAACACTCGACCATAAATAAACCGTTATGGGTCTCTAAGGTTCGGGTAATCTGATACCTGATATATAATGGCAATTTCTAAGTACAATTCATAAGTAAGATTTTTTATTTTAACCTTGAAATAACGAGTAGTCATCACATATGTCAAACAATATAAAAAAAACTAATTAAATATCAAGAATAATTCATTATATGTCAATTTTAGTTTTTTTTGAGAACTCGTAAATTTATTTGTCTTGCGGTGTAGTGTGTTGACGCGGTATTTATTACACGATAAATAAAAAGGTTAACAGAGAGAGTAAATACGTAGAAGGTTTATGTTGAATCACTGAGCACTGAATTGGACTACATATCGAAACTAACCTTTACTGACCGAATTACATATTGTTTCTACATTGTATGAACCGAGTTATTAATCTTAATCTGTCTTCATTGGAGAGACGTACAACTGAAATGGACCTTTTATGCATTTTCAAAATACTGAATGCTATAAGTGATGTCCCATCTCTGTTGCAATCAATTTCTTTTCATGTTCCCAACCATGTCACCAGAAGTCAAAATCTTCTATTTATAAAATCTTCTAAGAGCAATTTTGGTTTTTATGACCCAATGTCCAGAATGTGTAGATTAGTCAATTCATCACACGACTTGGAATTCTTTGGGATAGATCTTCCGGCTTTTCGTACATCTCTTCGAGACTAAACAGTGTGGGATGAAGTTGGATTGGCATGGTTTAGGTCGAAGTCTTTCGTTTTTATGAATATATTGTAAACAATTACTGTTTTGCCATTGTTTGTCTTTGCTTAATAGTTTTATGTTCTTTTTGTTCAGTTTCTTGCATTTATGTTTCTTTATGTAACTGTTGTAATTGGCTAAGGCCGTATATATAATAAATAAATAAATGAACAACATGTTGTAGCAGATTGACTGTCTAATCTGACTGTAACTAAAGAAATTACTGCATGTATTTTGCCCAGCGTTCACTTGACTTCCTAGAAGGAACTTGATTTCTTGAACTACCTACTTTCTTAGCTGTCAGCAATTTCATCGATATGGCTGATATTCGCGCATGTCAGCAATGATTTGTCATAAGTAATTTAGGTGTTTTGGGAATCATTGTTTACATATTGGAAATGTGTGATTTCGTTTCTGCATTGACTTGTATACGATAGTAGGTCAGCTGATACTCAAAATTGATTTCCGGGTGACTCCAACAAGTTAACTGTTACTACACTATAAATATAATTGTATTCTTCATACTTAATATTTAAATTGGGTAAATATCGTTAAATTATACATTTTTTACCTAGCAGTAACCCCCGCATATAAAATTACGCTAAAAATGATATTTCATTGTGTTTTAGGGTGGTACTCTGAATCTTCTTTACCTCTTAGAGGGTGGTTCGACTTTTATTTTTTGCTTTATATCTTTTTCTTTCCTTGGTTCTTTTTTCTCTTTCCTTCCAAACTCATTATCTAATCCCATATTCCTCGTAATTTAATATTTATAACATAATTTTTTTTTTTTATTCTAACAAATGGAAATATTTATGTTTTTTAAGAACAAAATTTTGACGAAGATTATTTTTTTGACCAGTCTGTTTTTTTGGCTGGCTGGAAAATATAGCTTTAATCAATAATTCCGCCAATGTATTTGTTCTTTTGTACTTGAAATTTTGAACAAATACATTTATTAAAATAAATATGACCACACTGATAATTAAACGTCAAATGATAAATAACTCTGTTTTAAAACCGTAAGAAAAAAACCTCATTCGGTATAATGAATTCAGCCTAAGTTCAAATGAAGTGGTTTGGGTGATACTTAAGGTCGTTTTAATGTTTAAATGAAAATAATCACTGTTTAATAATCAGTTCGGCTTTATATTATATGAAGCAATGTTTAATCGCATAGAAAAAAAATAAATCAACAAATTAACCGAAAGAGAAGATTCAAAATAGTACCCCCTAGTGTTTCTTCCCCGCCAATATTTTGCATGATAAATTTCTAAGCAAACTCGCGTAAAATAATTCGTCGAGTAGTAATAAGTAATAAGTTCGTCCGTAATAAATAATTCCAACCGTTAACTGTAAACTGTTTGAATAACAAGATGTTGTTACGCTTCCGCTTTATAGCAATGAAATTAATATGTTTTACAAACAGAAATAATTTAGGAACAAAAATATACAGAGCACTCGCGGAGTTTTCGCTGCGAACCCAAAAGTTGGTTTATATTAACCGTTCGGTTGCCTGTTTGGGGTTGTAGCACTTCGGTATTCAACATTCTCCGTAAGCTTTCATATGTTCCATTACCGCTGTGTGGGCAACTATAACTTTTCCTTTATCTGCAAGTATTTGGACAAGACCGTAGAATGAGCAAAAGCAAAGACACAAATGACGCAGCTCCTGTACTCCCGTTTTGTTTATTTCCGAAACATCTACACTACAAAACGGCTCCGTGCGAAACCGTGCGAACACAATTAATCTAGTGGTGTTGCTTTACAGTTAACTGAAACATTTTAACTTGTTACAACAGACACGAAGAACATTTTACGGAAGGGAATATGGAAGTCTAGGTATCCACGGGGTTTATGACCTGTCATTGGTTGTCATCAGCCTTTAAGTAGCTCAGATCATAAGCCCTGTAGATGCCTAGACTTCCTTTTTCCCTTCTGTATAATTTTTCTTCATGTCTGTTGTAATACGTTAATATTAAAAACTCCCTAGCGGGTTAAATCCAGTCCTTATCTACAAAAATTTGGACAAACTCAAAACTTTGTTAAAACATTTTACACTAATAAAAATTACTTTCTTCTGACTTTTCATTTTCCTATTCTTCCACAAACATGTATAAGACTTCTTTTTCCTTTTGTTTCTTTTCTCGGCAAAGCACCCAAATTTGAGTGATAAATGCCTTTATTTACCAATGTTTTATTCTTATTTTTTTTATTTTCTTTTATTTAGGAAACATACAGTACAGTTACAAAGTTTAATATTTTACACAATTAGACTTTATTCAAATGGACCAGTGAAGTTTCCATATTATAAAGCGTTTATATGTAAGGTAAATTGTTGAAAGGTTGCAAAATTGTTGCAAATTAACGAAAAATTTGACAACATTTAACGAGCGGATCACAGGTAAACAACTTATAGAACAGGGCCGAACAATAAAATAATAATAAGTAATTTATTTACTTAATGCACATAATTTTAATTTCGCAAATTATTTAGTTTATCAGAATATATACTTCAAACAGTATTGAATTTAACAAATAAATAAACAATAAAAAATACGCTCAAATTCACCTTTTGTAAAATTATAAAATAAAATACATGCCTTATTTTAATAGTACGGGTAATTGGTTGCATTATCAAAATGGCATTGTCAAAAGAATTGGAAGCGGTATTAATAATAATTAAAAAATATAATTTAACTTGTTCCTATGGGCTCGATAAAATCCATAGTAAATAGAGCAAAAGTGTACCAGAGGCATTATAAATAAACTGTTTGTTGCATTTGACGAAAAATTCAATAAAAAAGCACCCAGTTTCAATTATATTCGATAGGAAGCAATTAAAATGATTAGCACGATGATGAAGCCTAGAAAAATCGGATATTAATATGGTGAAGTCCCGCGAGCGTTAACGCAATCCGCTCACAAATAAAATTGTTTTTCATACTTCATCGCCACAGAATTGATATTGGGTTTGGCACTGCGCGAAATCGCGGCCTATACGCTTTATCCGCATTATTTCGCACTCCGCCGGAGTTAGCTGGGTCTTTGTGATTCGGAATCGAGAAATTCAGACGAACTAATTCTCTGAATCGGACGGGATTCGTGTGCATTCCAGTTTTTCAACTCCAAGTGTTATATCTCTTGTCTTATGTATGATGTATTGTGTTCACTCGAGCGCTGATTCGCTATGGGCCCGATGGGAGTATGGTAGATAAATATAAACTATCCGCATAATAGCTAGCGCAGTAAGTCTACGGCTAACTTGTTCATTTTTTGTTTGGTGGATATTTGTGGCTCCATAAATATTTTCTTTTTTGTGAATGGATTCGTATTTTCACCAAATGGAAGGACAGGCGATTTCGTACTAGAGTATAAAAACTCGTACTGTAAATATATCTTGGTTAGATTTTAAAACTCATTCTGCATAAAGTTCTAGATTCTAGATGGCTTATTTTAAATCGAGTATCATTTTTTCGGCCTCGTGGTGTAATGGTCAGCGCGTTTGCCTTCCATGCAAGAGGTCTCAGGTTCGATTTCCGACTTGGTTGACATGAAATATATATTTTAAAAGAGTGTTTTTCAAACTAGAATATTTCATAGCCCCTGGACTGGTATCTGAAGCGTAAGACTGATCATCTTACTTTCATGTATTTTTTTTATTAAGATATGCTGCGATTTGTGTACCAATGTAGTGCCCTATGCAGCATTAGGTGCGGAAAGGAAATGATGATAACATTTTTTTTAGTCAACATTTTAAGGATTTTATATTCTATGTCGCTTTCATAACTAGCTTTAAAGATTTTTTTGTTGAGTACCTATGTATACAAATAATAAAACGCATTCGACCATCTGTATTTATATAAAAAAAATAGATTTTTATTCTAAAAGACTAACTTTACGAGAAAATAAGTTAATAACCCATAATTGGTATTGTTATTTGTTGTTTTTTTTTATTTAATTTATTTATAAAAAAAAAGATTTATTACTTTTTTTATTTCAAAATACATATTATAAAGTAATGTCTAGTAGGAGAAGACCCGTGCTAAAGCAGACTAACATATATGTTTATTTATATATCTCCATATACACACACACACACACGTGTGCACCCTTATAAACATTCATACAAATACGCACATACATACACACATACACGTACATACAAACATATACATGCATATATACATACACATATGTATACTGTAACGGTCAGTGTAGGTTTAAATAAATTATTTGGTCCCAGTTGGGCGACATTATAGAGGTAGGTTATCAAAAATCAATAAGCAAATTTTTAAGATTAAGAAGAATAATGCAGATAACCAAATAAAGTACCTACAAACAACTCACAATTCACCAGTTTCGCTCAATCAGCAAGAACAAATTTAATTTTATGAACGGAATCAAAAACGTTATATAAAAAATACTTTACTGTAAAATGGAACAAATATGACTTAAAGATCTGGATTTTATGAAATAAACAACTCGTTAGTGAAATACAAAACTTTAATAAAAGAAGCAATTCTCTACAAATGTACCAAGATTAGTTAATATAAAAATTCAGAATTCTGCCTAGCTAATATGAGTAAGTGGTTGACAGTAAATTTATCTAAGAAATAAATATTCGTAACAATAATAATGACAAGTAAAATAGATTCTAGATTGTTTTCTTCTCGAGATGATATGAAATAATGTTGATTTTACAAAATAAAATCCGCAGATGGATTTCGATATGCGACGTCTTCGGTTGATTTATTTTTACAGAAGATTATTTGTCGACATTTTAATTCAGTAAATGATCGTCTGCTTCCTTGTATTTGTAAATTTGTGTCTCATGATCTTGAAGAAAACTTTAAAGTCTGACACCGACTTTTCCAGGTATTTACGAATAAACTTCGTAATAATTAGTGATCCATTCGAATCATGGAGTAAATATACTACATTGTAAAATCTTTATCATCGGACAAAGTAGATAAAAGGTGGTGTAAATAACATAGAATAAGGTGGAAAAATGGAAAAAGATAGAAAAAGGTAGAAAAAAGGTTAAAAAAAGGTAGAGAAAAAGGGAACCTGTATAAAATACTATCTCATTGGAATATGATATCTCTCTCTACAAAAATTTCGGTAATAAATTTAAAACAAATAGGCTTACGTTACGTTGAACGTTCCCTTTCTTGAAGGACTACATTTTTGAAATGTGCGGTTGCCTCTCTTTGAGTCCTTGCGCGACAGTTGGGCTGTTCGTCCCGAGTTTTCAAATGGAAAAGAATCTATTTCTACTGCACGGATATCGTATGCATGAGTTACTACCGCGGCCGTCAGATGGCGCTAAATCAGGGAACTTAGAATTATAATCCAGTACTAAAATGCTTTCAAAACGGGGTACATTGGACTTGTTTTTTACAACGTTACAATACATACACATACACATACTCACATAAATATTCATACACACATATACATAAACACCCTTACATACACATACATACACAAATATAAATATATATACATATTCAAATATATTTATAATTTTTACGTTCTTGCCATTGTATTGTTTGGTGTTTAAATTGTGGTGGATAGTATTAATATTAATAACACTTACCTTGCAATGTAGTTTAATAGGCTTTCAGTTTCTTTTCTTCCTAACGTAATATTCTTTATGTATTGTTAATTACTATTACTGTGTTGGTTTCAAAAATAAAATAATAAATAAATGAAATCAAATTCTCTACGGAAAAGTTAACAGAATAAGAAATAAAATGACCCATATTAAAATATTTCAAAAATATGAATAATTTAATTGAGTTTTTTTCGTCAATTGTAAAAAAAAGAAAATACCTAATGATTTCATCATAGTTTCACTGTATTGATACTCAGATGCACTAAAAGCTTTTACAAAAAGTGGAATCAGCGTTACCGATAAATATTAGCCAAATGGGAGGGTTTATCTGAGATCAGTGATAACGTGTTCCGATCAAACGAGGGATTTGCCAACAATGCTTGAGCTCTCACCACTTTGAATACCGAGTACTTAACTTTACTTAATTATATAGGATCCCCAAGTATGTTGTGTGAGCGAGGCTGATGGGCTTACAGCGCTGAGGCTCTTTTGTTCTTTCGCCCAATTGTTTGCTAGTAATACAAAAGGCTTTTCTGTTTAGGGGATGAGAACATTTTAGGAGCCCAAATTGCCCGTGGTTCTTCTACATAAAACGAGGAAAACTTTTAATTATTTTTCAACTACGACATAACTAGATTTCATTATTGAATACGCAACTTTTCTTTTTGTTGTTATGTTCCTCGACCACTTAGTAAAATTAAGAAATTGTTTTTCTGGAATTTTTATTATTGCATGTATAATGAATTAAATTTGTTTTTTCTGGTAATAATGACATGATGTATTTGTATTAACATTGACTGAGCTGCCGTAAAAATAAATGAGAGAGATATAATCTATCGGGTCAATGCTTATTATTAAACGATCAGAAATGTTCAGTTTGACCGTGTGTTTGTTCTAGTTAGCAGGTGTTGACTGTAATTTTGTCCGAAGTAAGGAGAGGGGACGAGATTGATGACAGTCAGTTTTCTGATTTGATGGAAAAAGGGGTAGCCGTGGAAAGCGACTCTAAAAGAAATAGAAACACAAACAAATCTGCAATTCACATCTGTATCACTTTCCTCTACACGTTTCTTTTATTTCTCGAAAAGTCGTTGGCAATAAGACGTCGTATTTGTTTTATTTTTGCGTCGTTAACATTTTTGTTTCTCTGTCTGATAGGAAAATAAAATTCCGCTCTGTAAGCGCCATTATATAAAAAAAATATTCTGTATTTTATTTATATCTTTTTCAGGGAACGCTTTCTGAAAAGGACGATAAATGCAATTTAGATAGATAATATTTTTGCTGTTACAGTTCGTGTAGTGTTTTAAATTTTCACGGTAAAAACACCAAGGAATTATTATGGAAACTTCACGCAAATAGATAATGTGTTTTTAGCACACCGAACATTAATCATAAAATAAATCCTCACGAATGTGGCCTCATCCCTTTTATATCAATTATATGGTAATGTTATACGACACAAGAGTGCGTTCATATGTCTTTGTATTACTCTCCCACTGGGCTATTCTTTTTCCTTCTTATATATCACATTCGGTGCCGTTTTCATACGTCAGGTCACGTTCAAGCGCGCGTTGTTATGACTCGCCATTTTACGTTTGTGAAAAATACCCTACGGCCATTATAAATGGACCATCCCTGCTGCTCGGTTCACGGACTCGAGCGTTAGGGAAACCAGATTTTAATTTTCCTTCTACGGTTCCTAATAAATAACCCAAATCTACATTCCCCTAAATGTGATCTGACAAATGAATATTCCCACTAGGAGGGATGAAGTTGTGGAAATGTATTTATGAGACACTTGATAAATAACGTGAAACAATGGGGAAAAAACAATTCCGTTGGCAACAAATCCTTATATTTAGACGTAATAAACAGCTTTTTATAAGTACTTTGAGGAAAATTTAAGGCGTATTTTTGCCAAAACTTCTATTTTTTATATCAATTTATGTTTTTTTAAAAAGCCTTTCAAGTTTTGGAGACAAACCGAACCCATTATTTCATTAAAAATAACGTTTGTATTAAAAAATATAATAACATAGACCCTACAAAAATGTAATTTAATATTTGTTGTAAGGCATGGCCAAACTACCTGATCGTTTTATCTCTAAGTAATCAGTAAAGTAACACGGAACAATTAGACTGTTTATTCACATAAATGTATTAAATATTTATTAAATTATGTTAAGCATATTTGTTTAATGACGTAAAACGTATTTTATTATAATTTGTATTTCAAATACAATTTGTATTTATTAATAAACGCACATATAAAAAAATATGCTTTTTATAAAATAAAACAACCTTTTATTAAAATTCAATAGAAATGGCTATAATAATATTTAAACGGCTCTTTTCGAACGCCTTTTAGATTTGAATGAAAATTTGTTTAATTACCACATGCATGCATTTTTAAAACGTCCTATACAAACGGCGAAGGTAAAAAGGCAACGGCAAATATCTTATAAAATATTTTTACACGCACCTAATACTCCACATATTATAGTCGCGCGGGCGCCATCATAAAACACGTACGAGAAAAAAATGTTAAAACGCCGTCCATTTTCCTCTCAAAAGCCACTTAATAAAGAGGCATCATGTATTTCATGAACGGAATAATACCCCAAAGAGCAAAATTTATGCCTTTTAATTTTTCGCTTGATTTGTAAGCAATATGCTTGAAACCTGCAGATGTAGGCTCAGTGGGAAGTTATGGTGGGGCGCTATAAGCCGTAAAATATATTTTTTTTAAAATAATAAACAAGTTCCGTTTAACAGTTTTACACGTCTAGTAAATTTTTCTCTTTCGCATTTTGCGCTACATTTTGGGGCACTTAAATCTTAGTTGTGTCGTATTTCCATGACAAAGTTATCGCAGTTTTACCAGTATGCTTTTTCTTCAAAAGCATTTTTAATTATTTCCACAGATAAAAATACACCCAGTTTTTCACGTCATAAACACTTGTCTAGGCTAAAAATTAATAATGCTACATCATGTAACTATAAATTATTTCATGTTGGTATTATTGTTGGTAGGGTGCCCTTTAATTCAATTTAATTAATTCACCGTCGCATCGCGCGTCGTCCAGGGGCAATCGTCCATACGAGTATTGGCGATTATGCACAGCTTACCATTATATATTATTTGACTATCGATAGTTATGTTTTGTAGTACTTATATTTGGAAAAAAAATAAAATGATTAACATATTACAATAGAGATGAATAACTTTTAGAGAAACAAAAATAGAAGTCTAGGTATCCTAATGGCTTATGACCTCTTATTGGCTGGTTTAAGTGGCCATTTTACACACTGTGTAACATTCGCCATTCTGTTTATATTTAAATATCCATATTTATTAAATTTTCCTTAATGTTGACGTTTTGTGAAGTTGAAATTCTTCATCTCTGTTATAATATGTCAATATTAACAGCTCACTAGGGGGTTGAATCTAGTCCTTGTCTACGAAAATATGAACAAACTCGAAACATTGATAATAAAATAATTGTTATTCATTATCAATTATCAATTACCGTCACTGTCTATATATTCCTCCAAAAATCAATATAAATGTCAATAAGCGTGCCCAGCCCGTTCGCAGTGAATGAAGAAACCAGCAGATTACTTCAGCAAAAGGAACACTCCCACACTACCAGAAGTCAAACTAGAGGATGGGTCATGGAGTCTATCACAAACTCTGAATTCGGGCAAAGAAATTTCAGGTTTCTCTGCCCTCAAATATTGAATATGTTACCCGAACATTATCAAACCATGACCTGGATTCAATTTTAAAAATGCAAAAAAATGGTTACTAGGTTTGGGTCTAGAAAAATTGAAAAATTTACTCAAAATACATTCTTAAATAATAAATGGTTTACATTAATATTGAATAATTGTTTAGTAAATTAACTTAAAGGTAGTAATGTTATTCTTTATTTTGCATCAAAATTAATTAATTGCCTTAAAACAGGTTGTACCTAGTTAGGCAGACAAGACATGATCCAGAGAAATCTATTACCTAATCGTATATATAGTAGATAAAATAATTGTTATTTTGTTAATAGACTATAATTATTATTATTTTTATTTGTTTATAGAAATATGTATACTGAGTTTAAATTTAAAAAACCAAGTTATTGTTTTTTCCCCCTTAAGTAAGCTTGCAGATTACATAAAAATTGTTGTTTAATATTATCTTTATGACATATGACATGTGCTACTCGACGGGGCCTTTTTTGGCATTATTCATTTCAAGGTAGCAAGTAATTTTGGGTTAACGTTTAAATAATAATGAAAATAATATGTACTGAGTTTCATTGTAGTATTTTTCAATTAATTTCTGTCCAAGTGTTGTACTAAAGTAGTAAAAATTTACTTACATTTATGGCGAAATTAAACATTTTTTAATGCTTTTTCATTTGATTGATTATACGTAATAATCTTTTGTTGTCAACAGCTGAAGCAGAAAGACGTTTCATAAAACCACATAAAAAGGCCATATATACATTACTTGTAGTAGTACCTATTGTTGATATAAATTTATGATCATTTTGTTGATTATCTTTAAAAACAATCACCTCTCGCCACTGCCGTCATCACACAGTGTTTAATTTAATAAAACAAAATCTTGTTATTTTTTAAGCATAAAACTTGACCCAATAAATTGAAATTTAACAATATTATATTAGACAGAAATAAAACATCATACCATAAAATAAAAAAAAATACCTTCACATGAAAATTCTTTATTTTTTTGCATCATGACAGGCCAGCAGTCTGATTCGAAGTTCGTGATAATTTAACATTTAGCTCGTGTTAACAGAATACAGATTTGAATTTACGTTCGAAGTAAAGCGCGACCGTGTTACTTTCAGCGTTAACTTGCGATAGCACGGACTCAGAATCAGACCGCAGGATACTCAATTAAAGTTTTAAATTAAATTACAAGACACCCAGGTTTGATAAATTACCTATTATTTTTTGTGTTCTTACCGGAAATCGAACCCGGAACATTCCTTGCGTCTTAACCATTACCCTTAGTAATATTTGCGGTAATTTTGACAATTATTAAAGTTTTTTGTACAACTCCCCATAAATAACTGCCAGAACTGGGTTCGAGTCTGGAATCATTGATTCGAAAGTTCGCAAAACTACTATGGCACTACTTGCAACCTGCTTTTTGTAACGTATTTCATCTACTATTTACTCGTACAGGTTAGTATATCAGGGGAGCACTTACTAATTATAAGGTCATACCTTCACCATGACGGCATAGTTGAAGATTAATTTTCTTAAACGATTACAAAGATACACAACCGACACCCTGTCTTCAAGTTTAGCCATACTGATAAAAGTAGAAATAGTAGAAAAGTCTATACCATCTCGATATGTACTGATGAAGAAAGCGTTTGTTATTGCGGCCCTTAGCCTATATAAGTAGAAGAAAATAAGAAAAAAAAAAAATGGGATATCCTGATTAAGAATATGTACATTCGACTAAAAGTATATTAATCATCATTACATTCATACCTGCTCCCGGCGGTGCATAGAGCGTTGCATTGGAAAGCAAATGTAACGTTTATCAATAATCTGTGTTGGTGAGGTGATGACAATTACGGTTCAGACAAGTCCAAGAGTGAAACATTGCCGTATTCAACCATATTATAAACAAATATTGAATTTCAATCATGTCACAAATCGTACCTGGGTCCTAAACGTAGTAGGCGAATGTACCGACCCCTAAAACTGCAAGGTGAACTTATCTCTACTTGATTTCCCTTTAAAGGATTTTTACCCGAGAGTGGCTATTAGGCCTAAAATAGTCGTCCAGATTTCTGGTTAGAAGAAATTAGATTAAATATTTCAGGTTTTAACTGCATTTTCTGTATCCGGGACAGTTACAGGTTCATGTACGAAATATAAGCAAAACCCTGGACGAGTGTTTCCGATTCAATAGCTACTCTTGAAACCCTGAAAAAGAAAATCGAGTGAAGGTATGTCCACTTCGTAGTGTAGTAATAAGCACAATTGCCTGTAATACATTAGGTCCTGAATTCGATTCCTGGTAGATTGAAACACTGCAATATTTAGTTTTCAATATTTCCTGGACTGGCGTAAATATTAAGATACTCTGCAATTGCGGTTCCAATGCAGTGCCTTATAAACCACTGGGTGTGGATAGAGAAATTATCAAAACATCGTAATCGAAATGGTTTGATAGGTATAACATTACCATATGCCCTTTATCTTATTTTACGTTAAATTACTATGAACACTTTACGTTATAAAAAATATTTAATTGACTCACGCAATTCAATAAATGTGAGTCATTCGTGCCTTCGGTCTTGCATTTAACGTGCAGCTCAATTGCATGGAGCGTAAATGATAAAATTAAGTAGATGGGGGTGATACTTGAAGGAGGTATGTGAACATGAATTCAATTCAATTTCTCGAACATGATTTCATCGTTCAAGCGCTTTGAAGAATGCGACGAGCACCATGGGAGGAATTTACTGAAAAGGTACCCAGTGACTATGGAAAAGTGTTCAAGAGAAATTTTCAAAAACTTTTCGCAGTGCAAATTTAGTTAAAGCAAATTTTTAATGAAAAAAATACCAGAAAAATTTTTGTATTTCACCCGTTAGTCGGCAATTAAAAAAAAGAACCAACTTGTGTTTATAAGTATAATAGATATTTAATACTGAAATTTCAAACAAATATTTATATATCTACCCTTATGTTGAACTAGATAAAAAGAATGAAGCTTATTAATTATTTTTCGTATTCAAGATACCGTAATCAATACTTAGAGTGATGCTTCGATGTCCCTCCGCTTTTCCATCTGAGACATTGGTTTAATTTATGAAGGTACAGGACATCTACTCCTAGTTCAGCATTTAATTGACGCAGAGGAAAACTTGTCAAAATCCAGCGCTAGATTAGGAGATAGTGC
The DNA here is from genome assembly GCF_059751315.1 of Micrasema longulum. Classification (NCBI taxonomy): domain Eukaryota; kingdom Metazoa; phylum Arthropoda; class Insecta; order Trichoptera; family Brachycentridae; genus Micrasema; species Micrasema longulum. The sequence continues at coordinate 468,883 of NW_028278200.1, forward strand.
TTTTGCCGTTGCCGGCCCCTCTCCCTGGAACCAATTATTGCCTTCAAACTTACGAATCATCGACAGTCCTAGTCAGTTCAGAATCTATCTAAAATATCACTTTTTTAGTTTATTATATCCTCAATTTTAAATCAGAAAATATAACCTTCGCTTAGTTTGAATGTATGTTTAAGTTTACGTATACAGTGCCCTTGAGGTGGTTTCTCACAAAAATGGCGCTTTATAATTTAGCCAAGTATTAATATTATAAGACAACCTTTTTTAAAAGAGTCATTGACACATTTTTGGTGATGCAGTTACTAGAGAAGATCCCAACAGAATGCTGTAATGACCCTCCCTACATTTTTACCATCTCTCCCAAGCGGGTTCAAAATCTCCGCTTCGAGATTGAGGAGTCCATTTTCCTTCAGCCAGCTTTCAGTCGGTTTGGATAAAAGAGAATCCTTCATCTCAGGGTAGATATCACGGATAGTGGCAGCCACATACGCTTCCCGGTATAGGTAATTTTATTTTCTATTTATTTCTATGGGACCTTGTTCAAACCAATGAAACCCTGTAAATGTTATACTCACGTTTATTCACGAAACATGGCAGGGGAGCACAAAATGCATATTCGACAGTTATGAAATATGAAGGTTAGACCAGTTTACAATTATAAGTAAACGAGTACATAATTTAGTTGAAGACAAATTTATAACATATGTATAATGAGTAGGGACACATTCGTCCAAGAAATTCAGGTTGCGAGTGCACTTGCACCGTCTTCTTAACAAATATAGTTAAGTATGGAATATTTCCTAGAGGGAAACTAAGTAAATGACTCTTTTTTTTATTTTTTTTTTTATTTAAGTGTTTTTGTTTTTTTACAATAAACACAGTAATAAAAAAAAGTATTAAAAAAATTAAACATAATTACATATCAATGAAATACATATTAATAGAAAAATAGTAAACAAAAAATCCCACAAAAGCATGGCCTGTTCGTGGATATACAAGAAAATGTTAATGAATTTTTGCTCCTATAATAAATATTGGACAGTTATAATATTTTTGTATAACATAAGAAAGAAAAAATAAAATATTCTGTAAAAGATAATATGGTATTTTATTTTTTTATAGTTATTAAAAAAGGTAATGAAAAATAATTTTAAAAAACACAAAAATATTCCTTAATATCAAAGGGCAACAAAATAAATCATTTAAAAAAAGGGTTCATATCTTTAGTTTGAATCCAGGATAGTGCACGTTTTTTGAAAGAAGGAAAATTTTGAAAGTTTGGAATCAATGGAATATTATCAGTAAAAAAAGAATTTAAAGTTTTTGGGCCTATAAAATATGCATGTCTCTGTGCGAGCCTCGTTTTACAATGTTTTATTTCTAACACACAATTCCTTCTTTGACTTGATCTATTTGAATTACTTGTAAATAAATTTTGGTCCCTAAATATATATTTTAAACATTGAAAACAATATATTTGTCTTAGATCTAAAAGTTTAGCTTCTTGGAACAATTGGAACGAGGGAAAAGTGCGATTTTTGTGAAGCATTATTTTTAATATAAATTTATGAACAGTTTCTAATGGTTTAAGATGATTGTTGTAAGTTCCCCCCATCTAATTATTCCATAGGAAAGCGATGACTGTACAAGTGCATAATATACCATTTTAATCGTATTTAGCTGGGCGTAAATAAATAAATACTTAGTCTTTTGAACACATAGGTTAAATATCTTTGATGAAAGGTTATTCCTGTGACATATCGCCACCCGGGGTAATTTTTTATTAATTATTAATGTGTACAGTTATTGAGAGGGGTAACAAAATCTATTCTATTAATAATTGTTCACTAGAGAATGTTTAGAATTTACCACGTAATGTTCGGTAACATTACAATGCTCGTACGAGGTTTTCCTGTAATTTGAATGATTTAATACCAAAAACAGAACAGAAATATCTCTATTGTGGCCTTAAGAGTGTAAAATGTCCTGGATGAACATATTAAGTTCTCCAAAGGGAAAGTCAATTTCAGGATAAGTGTATAAGTTAAGATTTTGTTTAAGTGAAGAGACCATTGCAGGAGACTGCTGCGAAATATTGCATATATATATAAACTATTAAGCGCGTTGTCCAGATGTTAATTGAAATACATGTTTAAGCAATAATGTTGAATATTTAAATATTTTTAACTCACAATATTTGAGTTTGTCCAAATGTTCGTAGACAAAAGACTGGATTTCACCCCCTCGGGAGTCATTATGATTAACAAATTACAACAGGGATGGAGAATACCTTAAATAAGGGAATATGGAAGTCTAGGCACTTGAACCAGCCAATGACTGGTCATAAGCCCTGTAAATGCCTAGACTTCCATATTCTCTTATTTAAGATATTCTCCATCCCTCTTGTAATTTGTTGATTTTTAAGTTGTTTATTTTATTTTGAATCGTGAAATAGGGCACCCATAGACATATTGTTATGTGTGCTCTTATAATAACGATGTACATATATTTCATTTATAAGTTATTTAACACATATTTTTTGATCTTTTTTTTAAATTTGGATATTTTTGCTATGTTTTAATAATGTGCATGCTTCTACATTCCATTATGTTGTATTCCAACTCAACACAGGGCTCTTGGACTCATAGAGTTTGGGATACGTTTTTATTTTTTTGAAATATAATATGTATTTGTGAGAATAAATAAAATTAATTAGCAAATCAATTATAATCCATTAATGCGTAATTTAACAGTACGAGAATTTAATTGCATCTCGAATTAATGTAATAATTTGAAATAAATATTTATAACTCGCATGCTGTTGACACTTATAAAGGATATTTCAAGTCCCCCTGACGTTCACGATTATTTGGGAGAAAGGTCCCGGAAAATAGTTTACCGAGGTGGTTTCTCGTTGCCTTTTTCGGTAGAATTTTCTGTCGGGTTACCTACCCTCGGCTGGAGGAATCCCGGTATATGGCACCTGACACTCGTCATTCATCCTCTCCCAATCTGCTATGCAATGATGTAAATGCCAGTGACCACATTGCCTAAGTCTCGCGAGGCCTAAAAGATCACTCATGAATGTTTCAATTTTGATCGAGTCACTGTGATTAATATTTGTCTGAAAAAAGTGTTACTAGATTTGTTTTGCATAACTAAGTCTCCGTTAGTGCTTAAAGTTATTTGTATTTTTTTCTAAAATAAATCAATAAATAATTTATGAAAAATTTGGATTAAAGAAAATTAAAAAATATTTTTTTTTTACTAAATTAATGATTAGATAAAAAAAGTATTTGAGCACTCTGTAATATTCCAGGGTTAATAATTTAATTACGTATTTACTTTGTCTAAAGTAATTGAAATATTTTAGTGATTTTATACAGAGTAAATACGGAGTTATATTACGTTTAAAAAAACATGTATTGAAAATATTTATCATTTTGTTTACCCACGTACAGGTTTATAACTAAAGACAAGTAATAAATACAAAACTAACAATTATTACGGCAAGCAAACATTACTAGTTGCTTTCCCCAAGATCTTTCATTCTCTTTTTAGGGATATATTATGTATTTACTTTATATTGATGACATTAATAAAGGCAAATTAAGCCTACATATTGAAATAAATTGTACATAGGTGACGCTTTAAAATACAAACTTTCATTATACTGTTTAAATGTATATATTTTTGTATGTATAATAACGAATCACAATGTTATACGACTTTTGAACCATATGTATCAAAGTATTGCACCATAGTATTCTCGAGATATTAGCTTTTTTTCTATTTTTATACGTTCAATTTATTGATTACTGTTATTGTAGTTACAATTTTCGAAATATTCTGATAATCAAGTTATTTATAGATAGTGGAATCTATAGAACGTAATTTAAAAAAAATAGTTATCCAAGCTACTGAAATGATCTAAAAAAACAGAAGTTGTTTATAAGTATAGAGAGGCAGGCAGTATAAGTTTTTTTATAAAAAGAAGTTTGGTATTAATATTTCCATCTTATGTAGTGATAAATAAGAGAAACCTTAATGCAAAGACCTTGTTTTGTCGTAGATACTGTTGACATTACAGTATATATTTGTCGGTCGTTTCCCCTTGCTTCTGCAATCCTTCCTCCATAATTTTATCTTTCCAATTTTTCTCTCCCGTTTTTACAACTTTACAACCTCTTTTACTCACTTCTTCTCGCAACTTTTGAAATGTAAATCTTTTCACTTGAAATAAAATAAAATATCTTTAGAATTATATGAATTCTGGTGGCCTTTGATATTAAATATCGCAGATACCAATTCCGGAATATCGCGTTTTCCGTTGGTAATTCCTATTCAATATTCTAAATATTCAAATTTCGACGATATCTAACACCGTCGACTCAGGTAAGTATTTTTTACGATAAGTAAAATGAGAAAATAGAGACAATTCGAGAAGCTGAGGTTTGTTGTCAAGAATATAAAAAATAGAGATTTGCCTTCCGGTCGTAAATGGCTTTCAGTCGCTCTGAATTAGAAACTTAATACTTATATTTTTGTTATGAATAAAACATTGATTAATATAAATAAAAATAAAAGTTTGGAATTGTAAATAATAATTTAAACCTAAGGTTTGTTGTATCTTGAGGTAAGTATTAAATGCTTCGAAAGTCGTTTACAAGAAAATACTGCCACAAAAATATGTATGATATTCGTTTTATGTTATTTATTGACAATCCTCAATGGAATTTTATTTAAACTAAGTAATAACTTATATTCAAAATAAATATTGAATTCTCCGTCACGGTCTCAATCCTGGGAATTAGTTTACAGCAAAGTCCTGGATATAATCTTCCACTGCTTTATATTCTCTGCAGCCCTTTTCAGCTTAACATATGAGGCGCAGTTCAAATCCTCGGACACTTGTTCGAAATACTCCCGCCGGGGGCGCCCTCTGTGATTTTTCTCCTTAGCCATTTTCTCTATTATTTCATACAAGAGACCCTCATGGCGCATAATGTAGCCGATCTATTAGGGTCGCCTCTCTGAGATGGTTTTGGTTAGGTGCCTCCATTCTTTGATTTTACTGAGAACCTCGTCATTAGTTATGTGGTCTCTCCGGGGAATTCCTAATATTCTTCTGTAACACCACATCTTAAAGGCCTCTAGTTTTTTTTTATCTCTTTAGGTAGGGAACCATGCCTCACAACTGTACACCAATATTCTCCATTTACGAGTATATGTCTTGGCAAGTTGCTTGCGGAGTTTAAGGTTTATGTTGTTTAGCTCGAAAATCTTTGATTTTTTTGTTGAACGCAAGCCTTGCTTGATGTATGCGGCAGTTGACTTCTCTTTTTGTTCTACTATCCCAGGTGATTCTGCTTTAAAGGTACACAAACTCTTTTGCATTTTCAGAGTTGCTCCTAAAATTACAACATTTATTTGCTGCTCATTGCGGGCCACAGTCATTATTTTAGTTTTTCTCCTGTTTATTTTTACATTATATTAAATATTTAGACGATTCTCCGAGTTTTACGGCAATTTTAATTAAAATATCATATTTTGTACGTTTTCATTTATTCATTTGATAATTTTTTTACTGGCGTTTTCAACCTCTGATGGGCGACTTCAGACGGGTGAAGTATGAATTAGTTTAGTTTTAATTTGCGTTGTTCATGAAATAAAACAAGATGCATTGTATAGTACATTTCATAATCCAGATTGTTTTTCAAAGCTTTTTACAATTTGACGGATTCAAATGATCATTCAAAATATAAACTTTAATAGACATCGTAAAGCTTAGATAAATTTATATTCACATAATGAAAAAAAATAAAAAATCACCATTTATTTATTCCAAATTGAGTACCAGTGTACATTATATTCATGAACTTACTAGGGCGTTTCAGGCTCTGTCCGTGTTAATCCATAATAGTTAACAGGTAAAATATATAAAATTTTAAGAAATAATTATATGTTATTACCATCAGACCTGAATCTCTACGTGGTGCCTGATGGTGCCAGGGCACTGCATTAGCAAAGGAAATTCAGCGAGTCTCTAGCATCTGTTGCAGAAAGGTGAGGTGATTAGCCTTATGCTTCAAGAACGCAAAATATTGCTTTATCCAACCACTCCATAAATAAATAATTTAGTCGACCCTTCTAGGAATCGAACGCAGGACCTTAAGTTCGGTAGACGAATGCGTCTTGCGCAATTACTACACAACGAGGCGGATTTTTCCTTATATTAGTCATCTAGTAGAAAACTATTGTTGAAAAAAGTTGTCCAGGATTCTGGTAATACTTTATGCACAGAATTTTATTCTCTATTCACCTGATTACAGAATGTTTAGGTAAAATAAAAAAAATTATAATTCAAAAGAAATCTTGAAATGCGTTTTTTAAAAAAAGCTCATGGCTGAATAAAACTAAGATTTGTTGATAAAAAACATAATATTTTATAGCTCATCATTCAATAAGTATTGGTTATAAAGCCTCATGTTCTCGAAAAGGCCCTTTAGCGGTACGCTAAAAGACATTTTGCAGTAATGCTTCAGTCTGAAGTCCCGTCACGTTCTGAAATGATATAAGGCACGGATCTGTGTATATTTGTGCTTAGTATTATGAGTGTACAATAATAATTAAACGTTCGCTGGAAGAAAATTTGTATTTAGTTTAGTTTCATAAATTGTTTTATCTCTCCAGGCGTTTTATCTAGGATAAATAATTTGTCTCGGGAGCTATTATTTCAAATAATGTTTCATTCACGATTCATTTCCTTTAGTCTTTTAAATAAAAGTAAACTTGAATTTTTATTTTCATTTCATTATATTTTATGGCTTCTCGCGATATTATTTTCTTTCGTGTTTTTGACGCAAAAAATAAAATATGAAGTAAATATGTATGATGATCCATGATATTTTAGATAGGCAAGCCAATGAATATAGTCTTGTCTTTATAAAAAAAGGTGAGTGTTGAAAAAGGACTTGTTGAGTTTCTTAAAGTCATAAGTCTGTGCAAACAAACTACAATTAACCGATGTCCTAAAGGTGAACATAATACAGGCCATCGCTCAAATTCAGCCGGATCTACGCGGAAGAGTCATTGAAAATTGAAACACTCGAATCCATGCCACCGTAAGAAACCAAAGCGGGCATTTAAACGATATCATATTTCACACTTAATGGCACACATGGGCCTCTTAAATAAAAAAAGAATTTTGTTAATACCTCACACAGAACTTGTTTTATTTCATTTCAACATCTACCCGCCGTCATTGAAAAACCCTTTACATTGTTATTCCAGCCATTCAAAATAAATAATGCGGTAACCAATCAGCCAAATAGTAAATGTAAAAATGCCTAAATAACCTAAAACACAATAAATATATAAAAAGAAATAATGAATATTATTAACATTTTGGTCAAGTTTTTCTTTAAAGAAATAAAGGTGGAACGATTTAGAATTATGATGCCATATTTTTATCTTAAGTTAGTTTGTTTTCGAAACATAAGGAAATTCCTATCGACGCTTTTTTAAGTTGACAAAGCAATTTTGCGATAAAGTTATAAAAACGCCGTATAATTTTTACTCGCCAGCATTATATCACCGCGATAAAAGAATACTTATCTTGTTATCAGCCTCGAGTTATACGATTTATGTATTCTCTTTAAAAGATTATTTTGAAACTTTTCATGAAGACAAAAATGATGATTTGTGTTTTCAATTTGGAAAATAATTTTATTTATAAAGAAAACAAGTCATTGTTACAATTTTTTTTTACAAAGAAACCAAAACAATATGCCAATAATTATGGTTTTCTATATATAAGTAAATACAACGCAAAAAATAAAAAAGGGTATTCTTAAAAAGCTACTCCGTATAATTCCAATTTTAAAATAATATTTTGGTTCATTGATGGTAAACATAATGCGTGTTCTTAAAATAATCCTTCTTTTAGGCGTTAGAGAAACGGACAAAATGAAGGTCGAACTTACAATCATTATTTTACAATCATAGTTTCTTTTATTATCCTGTAAAGACGTAAAATAAAATAGTTTATTTTATTTTATCTCATTCATTCATTATTCCATGTTTGCTCTTTAGTTGGAGCACATGATGTCCACACTCCTATTTTATCTCACTTATGCAAAAAAGCTTTCAATTATTATTTAATTTTTAAAAAAATCTTTCCCTCCTTACAAGTTGATTACTAGCATTAATTTTTGTTTTGCACTTTAGTTGATTTTTTTTGGGAAGTTTTTATCTTTTAATTTTTTTGTTAATATGTTGGAGATATTATGTAAGTTATCTCTACTTGTTCTGTAAAAAATAATTACGTTTTTGATTTATATGGTTGAATTGGCTCTGCACTATTTAGTCATTTTACAGCAATTCTTTTCACATTATTATGAAAACGATAAAAGTGTTATTGATAATAAATGGCAAAAAAAAAAAACTCACAGATAGCATTAATGTAGGTTTGGTTTAGGGAGGAAAATACAGTTATATATTATGTCTAAGAAAGTAGATTATATTATATTTATTAAACGAATGATCGAGATAAACTGAATTCGGTACATCAATACAACGTCTTACAAATTATGCTAAAAAGAAAATCCTGAATTGATAAAAATAATGGCAATATATTTATGTATCAAAAACAATCCGTGAACACTCATACATATCTACATAAAACTAAGGACTTAAACCCCCTTGTATGGTGTATCATGTCTTCTAAGAAAGATATCTTATATTTATTATATTTGTCATTTTAATATAAAATGTTCTTCTAGGAAACAGTTAGCGCTGGGGAAAAAACTGTTCCGCCACTTTCCTGTCTCTTCAAAATGTAATAAAACAGCCTGTCCGAATTTCTGTACCTTTCTGATAAAATAGTAACCGATTTACTGATTACATTAATGGGAGGATGTAAACATAATTGTTTTACCAAGTTTTACATAAAAAATATGTTACCAGCGTTTATTTGTTTACAGTATTTGAGTTCGTATGAATATCCCAAATATTTCTATAGATAGGCCATTTTAAGTTAGTTGTTAAGATTTGAATATTTAAATCAAACACTGATTTTAATGTCAAAATTATAATATAAAATTCTACAAAATAAACGACAGCCAAATAAATCATAAGAAAATGGAAACTGTGGAAGAATGGAGTTTGATCAACTTTAAATTCCTAATTTGGATTTCGGACGCTACCGAAGAAAAAGATAAAAAAAGGCATATCTTTATCATATAAAATGATATAAAATCTAATTTAAAAGATTTTCACCTTTTTTTTTTTACTGTTTTGATCTTTTTTTAAACACATTATGAAATTGAAATACATTTGTTATTGCGCGTAGTATAAGTACTGTTTTTTTTTACCAAAAAGGAAGTTTGTATAACATTTAAATATTGAAAAAAAATAATTCATTATATTATTATCATTAAAGTAAAAATATTAAAAACAAATAACATGAACAATATGTTTAAATTTATTAAGTCGGAAGATATTTCATCTACTTTTTTTTCTCTCAATAAAAACATACCGTATTTTTCTAAACAAAACACATTAAAAATCTTGTTCACTTACTACCTTGTTGATTTACTTATAAACACATGTTAAAAAAGGGTAAACGTTTGCACCGATCACAAATTGAACGCAGGTTAAGAATTCTTTAACAAATGACGAATGAAATATTGTTAGGTTTTAGTAAGATATCCGATAAGCGATATATCATCTCATTGTCCACCAAAAAATATATACCGCAGGCACCGTCAACGTAGTCCTTAGAGGATATAGCGTTATAAAATATTTTTTTCCGAAAAGCAAAACAGGGGAAGTGACACCCGTGGACCGCGGGCGTAATTTATATTTATAGCGCGTGCCACCCTCTGAAGCGCCTACCCTGCCTCCCGCCCTCTTCCCTGGATACAGCACCCTGGGGCACGCTTACTCTAGGAACGACGCCTTTATAAGAAAATTCGCGAATGTCTCACCTGGCGGTTTTTTTTTTGTTTGCCATTATTTTTTTCCAACTTAAATCCCATCCTTCGTGTCTTATAATAGAGCCTTCCTTTAGGAAACTTGCGCGAAGAAGACTATCGTTAAAATGTCTTACTTTATTTCAAACTGGTTTAAGGCATGATTGATACTAATCCTCGTCTTATTTAACCTTAAGCTAACTCATAAGATATAAATGTATATAAAGTATGGTTTGTTTGGTAAATCTTGTAAGTTTAATAGATTCTGGGTTTAAAATTCGTAATGGTAGGGAAGATAAAATTTAATGAAAAATCGATCTCGATTTTACGCAGTATTTTTTATTGTGTTCAGTAAAATTTCTTAAAGGGAGTCAAATGATTTTTGGATAAACGTGTAGATATTAGGTATATCTACACGTTTATCTAAATAGATGAAAGCATATTACAATAAGGACAGGCACCGTGGCGCAGTTGATTTGACGGCCAACTCTGAAACTGGCGTCGCGGGTTCGATATCCGCCAGTTGTAACAAAAAAATACAAGAATTTCTTCATATGGTATTGAGTATAGGTATTATGGTGTATTTTTTGGCATATTTTTTATAACTTCCTTTAACATCCTCTCTTCTCCACCTACTGACAAGCCTCTAAATAGAAGCTTATTTCATTAAAAATATAAAAAATTCTTATTTTGATAAAACGTAAGTTTATACTTATTTTTATTGTGATTTAAAAGTAATAAATTCAAAATTTTACTCAATAACTTTTTGTATCATTAGAATGGTCCCCTCAGTTAAATGTTTATATTAATCAAACAGAGAACATTTAAAAGAAATTTATATGGAGCATGGAATATCGTTTTAGTAACATAGAAAATGATAACGGCGAATCTTAGATTATATTTAATATTGAATCATTACAGAAACAGCGTCTTAAATGTGGTTTAATTTTTCTTTTCAAAATTCTAAATAATATGGCTGATTCGCCGTACCTTTTTCAAAATATTGGTTTCCGTTGTCCTCTTCGCTATACCAGATTAAATTACCCTTTTAATATTCCAACTTGTAAAAACAATTATACCTTAAATTCACTTATTAGACGCACCTGTAAAAATTAAAATGAACCCAGTATTCATGTAGATATTTTTAACTGATCTACGCATTTGTACATGGAATTTCTTCATGGAGTAGATATTTGGGATAGTTGCTAAATGTTCACCTTGAGTGGTTTATGCTATGTATATAAATCGCATATAATGTATGTGTTTGTGTATATTTTATATGTAGCAGTGGAAAATGGTGATTTTATTTACAGGTAAGTTATAAAAAATAGCATTTATTTGTACCTGCATAGTAGGTACATAATTTATAATGAAAGTGATACAAACATTAAATTACTTTTTTTTCTGTGGTTCTGTGTGATACAACAACTCTCATCTATGGAATCAACTCAAACGGCGTAACTTCGTGAAATATTTTATTGTGTAGCTATATTATTCTTTAATTTAACATAAATATAAAAGTTTATGAAAAATAGCACAGTAAATTCAGTCAGTATTAGGTATTCTCATGACGATTGAAATGTCAACTGGCCGATTTGTTCTAGAAATAAATAATGCCAGAAACGGCCCCGTCGAGCGCCACATGTGTATGTCAAAAGTATCACCTCAAAGGAAAATGGTCCTCAAGAAAAGATGTTTTTAATACTGTTTTCCAAATCGAGCATCTTCAAAGAATTTGTGGTATCTGCAAGTTTTCTCTAGGAGCAAATTCCAACCACTGGGTTAAAGATGTTTAAAATATAGTACACCAATATGAATGAAGAAATAAGCCGGAGTAATCACCTAGTTTCTTAGCTCATTGCTGGCGCTGGGCGCGCTTGAGTAATATTTTTATTTATATTTGGAGAAAAATACAAATGGTGGCAATGATTTATAAAAAATAGTAATTATTGGTTGTATATAAAGTTACCGTAAAACATTATTATGGATAGTCAAATAAAATAGTAAGCTGCGCATAATCGCTTATATATACGATTCGCCCCTGATATGTAGATGCATGTAGATGTGCGTATGCATGTGGGTATATATTTTTTAAATATTTTTTTTATGTGTGTGGCATTTTTATTTACCTCGCTTATAATATACAAGGTTTATATTTCAGAAAGTGGATTTTTCTGCTATCAAATGTCTTTTAATTTATCTAAACTGTTGGGTTAAGAAGGAATATACCAAAGTGAGCAAATCAGGATCTTCTCAGCATTTGCTCATGTGGAGAGGAAACCACTTAAAACTCTTCAGGAGAAGCTGAGAAGCAGTAGTCAACAGGCCTTCTGTTCCACTAGAGGAGTGTTCGGAATTTTGTTCCCAACTTTGGTTAATTTTACCAATTGCGTGGACTATATTGATCATGTATGATACTACCTCTCGTGTGAGTTCATTATTACCTATCACCGATAGAATGTCGCATAGATCTTCACCCAGGCTTCTGCATCGTGCCTCCAGCTGTTGTGTGTGTGTATATGTATCCATTCATATATGTGTGCATGGATAGCTCGGAGTGTGCATTCTGTATTTTTATTTGTTAAAAATAATAAACTCCATGGAAAGCGCAAATGTATATTGTTTAATTATTATTTTGTCACTTAAGTTTTTTATTTGTTTATTTTTTGTCACATTCAGTGTTTTTATTTTACATTCTTAACGAAAACTGAATTGGTATTTTTATGTTTGAAAATCTTTGTTCTTAAAACTTATTATGTAATTATAATTATGTTTTCTGAATAAAATAAAATAAAATATAAAAACTCGCAAGTGTAATACTTTTCACAAAACTATTTTTTCTCCATCAATGTTGTCTTGTTTAAAGATATTTCGAGATAATCTTAATGGAAGGTCAAACTCCAAAGGGTTTGAGAATATTTATAGTCAGGAAATCTGCTGTATCAACATGAACCTTTTTCGTGAAAGGTAAAAGGATTCATAATTAATATTTGTAAAGGTAAAATAAGGAAAATTTATTTTAATAGTTTACTTAAGCTTTGAAAACAAAGATTTCAGTTGAAAAGGAAATGGGTTAGCACGTACTGCTCTGTGCAACGAAAAAAAGGAATTTAATTTCTGTAAATACATTTAGTATTATTTTGTGCGCACGACTTGCCGTTATAAATTCATATTAGCTAATTTTATTTATGTTTAAGGCATTAACTTTGTGGTCAAACATTTTAACTAATGTGAGAAAATATTAGCATATAATCACTTACCGACTTTATAAGTGTACCGTTTTCGAGACGTACCCGTCTCTTCGTCAGGACACTCACTACACCAACATACAAATACTAAAATACACCCCCACCTTCACTATCACCGTAGTATATGTACAGTATTTCCAAAAATACATAAATCACAAAATCACAAAAAATCAAGATTTATAGAGATGCAAACACCACCATGTCTAAACATGCATTAAGCTTAATTAAAACAATATATCTTATATTGAAGAATTGGAAGGGAGTTGTGATGCAATTTATGTATTTTTCCAAATACTATACTTATTAAACGTTGATGGTGAAGGTGGAGGTGTATTTAAGTATTTGCATGTTGGTGTAGTGAGTGTCCTGACGAAGAGACGGGTACGTTTCAAAACCTGTACACTGAAAATTCGGTAAGTGGTTATGTTTACTAACATTTGTAATATTAGCTATGTCACTTTTAATTTACAAACATTTAACAGTATAAGAAAGAAAAAAGGTAAAATATCAAACTACTCGTATATTAAGAAAAATTATTACCCTGAATTAATTCTAAAAATTTAAATAGGCCGCGCACTAGCAAATGCCACATTTTTTTAAAACAAATTAATTTGAAAATAAACAAATATGAATTTAACAAATTTTAACAGGGATGAAGATCATTCTAGAGGAGGGTATATAAAAGTAAGTGCATTTACAGATCTAATGTCCTATCATAAGCTAGTTTAAGCGGTCATGTTACATATTGTGCGCATCCATAGATCTCGATCATCCGCAGATCTCGAGGTAATGGAGTCAACGGCAGTGAAATTACTAAAAAAGGGTGAGGTAGTGGATAATTTGAAGGGAAAAGACTAACACCATTGATTCAACGAATCAACATTAAGTCGATGAAGGTCTGGTAGAATAGATGGGATGCTGCAATCACGAGAAGGTGGACATACTATTTTTTTTGTGACACCTCAATGAGACTGAAGTTGAGTACGAGTTGTTTGAACCACAACACGCTTTAGATGCTATCAAGACTTTTTGATTTGGGACTAGTACATTTTGCAGTGTCCTTGCGGTAAATTTTGTCAAACAGCGTCCATATCTGTGGGACTGCTCACTCCTAGACACGGAGAGGGACATGATGGTTTGTAGTCTGAGCAATGTGCCAAGACCTGCTTGGCGTACCAAGCTAGTGGCAATTTTTCTGCGTTTGTGGAGGGGTGGGTATAAAGATGGGTCTTCTTGGCGTCACCTTGATCTCGACCGAGGTAACCCCGGGCCTACTGCACCTGAAGATAACGGATATACGGGATGAATAGATCCATGCTGGTCGAGGTGCGGAATCATGTCTGTGCCGCTGTTGTCCCGATCTAAGGGATGGTGGAGGTAACAATTATTTGACGAAACAGGAGTCACAGAATGTGTCTGGGGCCTGAGGTTTTTGATTCCGGGCGCCCCTGTCAGTGGACATCTTTTGGTGAAGACTTCCCTGAGCGCGGAATGTACGTCTACTTTATTATTTGATGAGGAAAAATTTTTCAATAATCACAGTTTTAGTAGGTATGAGTGGTGCCAAAAGTTGGTTTGCAACCAGTAGTCTTTGGGTAAGTCTGCTGCGTTCGGGTGCGCCACCGGTGACCGGCCTTAAGGGTCACCTGGGGACGTTCTGGTGCTCCAGATAGTAAATACTTACGTTTCCTATTACTGTCAATAAAAGGGGGTTTGAATTGGGTGATGAATGTATACATTTATTAACTTGAAGACATTTAGTCTTTAAAACGAATTTAAGTATGTGGTGGATGCTTTTAACGTTGATTTTAGTCATGTTTAAACATAGGAAAATGGTAAATGGTGAATGTTACATAGTTTGTAAAGTGTCTAATCAAACCAGCCAATGACAGGTCATTAGCCCTGTAAATGCCTAGAATTCCATATTACCCTATCTAAAATGTTCTCCATAAACGCTTTAATTTGTAATTCTTTAGTTTGTGAAGTCCAGTATTTTATCTACAAACATTCTGACAAACTTGAAATATTGTTATAAATATGTATTTTATCACAAGGAATTCTTAAACCTTAAACGTTAAGAAATAGGCAATAACTAAACTGTTTTGGATATGTATTTAGTATGTTTTTAAAAAAGTTATGTGATGTTGAAATTTTATAATCGATTTACGCACTATTTTTTATTTGATTTTAGTGAATACGATTGAAGATCATCACAAAATTAGACTTCCATGTTAACTTATCTAAAATGTTCTCCATAAATGCTTTAATTTGTTAATCTTTAGTTTATGCAATCCAGTTTTTTATCTAGAAACATTTGGACAAACTTAAAATATTCTTATAAATATGTGTTTCATAACTAGCAATTCATGAACTTTAAACGTTAAAAATAATGCAATTTCTTAACTGTGTTGGATAGGTTTTTGTATGTTTTAAAAAATGTTAAGTGATGCTGAAATTTTATAATCAATTAACGCACTATTTTTTATTTGATTTGAGTGGATATGATTTAAGATAATCACATTATTTATGTTTATAATATCGCACTTGTTGCCCCGTGAAATGATCGACACTTGACATTTAATACTTAGTCATGTTAAAACAGGGAAAACATGTATTCCGCTCTCCGCGTTGGAAATTTACGTAAAATAAATACCAAGAACATGGAAATAGACACTTCAGCAGAGAGGAAGGCCTCTCATGACTTCACTTCAAATTTAATCTTAGGCCAGAGCGTGACTTGGCAAAGATACCCGCTACTTAACTCAGGTGTACTCCGACATAACCATGTTCAAAGCTCAAAAATCAAGTTTGAATGTCCTATAAAGCGCTGAAAAACATTTATTTTGAATTAACCTTCCATGAAAAAAATAAAATATCGCACCCCATACCTTGAAAGTTTCTAAACTTCACAACTTCCTTGATAAAACAAGAACTTTTTGATATATGATTAAGAACTGAATATACCTACTCTAATATTGAAACTTATTGTACATTCACTAGAATGTGAGTTTTTATCGCTGTTTTAATGATTTTTAACGCTGAAAACAAGACAGGTTTTTTTAATGAATGTATTAAGTTTTCTTTTTAGTAAAACATTAAATATTTAAGTGAATTTTAAACCTGCAATTACTGAAATTGTTGGGGTCAAATTTCAGTGATCACACACATCCAAGCATAAATTCCACACATGTCATGGTTAAAATAGCTTTGTCTTCAAAGGTGTCAAAAATTACAATAATCTCCCCAATGAACTAAAAACTATTTAAACTTATATATCAATAAATAAATTCAAAGTAAATCTTATTATTTTTTTTAACAAGTGTAAATATTGCATTTAATTGTTATTTGTATGAATGTATTATTTATTTATACATTTTTTCAAACAATTTTATGTTCACTTTGCCCAGCTAACAAGGGTACATACCCTATTCGAAGTTTTTCTGTGTTTTTTTATATACCTTAATGGTTTTATTTTTTTTTTTCATAAACTCGATTTTTTTTTCATCAACAAATTCAAAATTATATAAATTCTTAAAAATAAACAACTATGACAATGTTAGTCACTCTCCAAGCAAAAGAGTAAGTCTCTTTTTTGGAGAGTTACAGTTGTTACATTTACGAGATGTATAAAAGTAGATTTGTATAGATTTAAAAAATATTTTTTAAAAACATGTACCATTTATAAAATATATTAATGAAAATAAAATGATTGAATACAATACACCATATTCTGCAAAAGTAACAGTAATCTACATAAAACGTCTTTCCACATAAGAGCAACCTTCTGTAGTATATTAATTTCTTTCCCACCATGGAGAGATAAAAAACAAAGAAACGCGGCCTGTAAAGAGACCACTGGGCGTGGTGACGGCTGTCAGCCCAACTGAATTAGTTCAACTCATATCAGCGTCGCGCGCGACAAATGATTGTAGTACACTTTTCTCCATGTAATAAATATAACATTGAACGCCAACACCGTTTTTTCTGTCAATTTTCAACTAGGATAGGAGCTCAAACCCCACAACAAACAACCAGCAAAATCCTTTAAAAGTAAAATTTTGTCATAAAGAGTGTAATAAAACAAATCAAAACTGAAAGAATAGGATAACTATTTTACTTTACAACATATAAATAATCATTTTATGTTACAACAATAATTGTGTCAATAAATGTTTTAAGATGGATTACTTTTTTTACAAATTACAAACAATGACTTAAATTGCCATGTCAATACTCTATGTAAAAGCGTGGCTTTTTTCAAAGAAAAACACATAAATCTCATCTCTCATATCACCAATAATAGAAGCATAATTTTCACAGGGATTTTTTCTGCACTCAAAATACATATAACACTTGTATAATTTATCTTTTGATATTTATATAATGATTGCTTTTTCATGTTACCTTCAAAAATTGTATTATTTGTTGTTTTTACTTTGTTTTTCTAGATAGTTATTCTATTGTATGACATGTTATTGTTATTAAATTAATTATACTATGTATTTTTTATTGTAAATTATTATGGCCTAATACAGGCACAACCTAAAAAGCGATAAAAAGTTCATGAATATGTTACGAGTGTAATTTTGTAATAATAAATAAATACCACTGAAATAAAACAAATAAAAAAAGTTGCAAATTATGTGTCTTTTTGTAACTTTTTAAACTTTTTAATTGGTTGATAGATGAAAAGTTATATTTGATTTTAGTAAACAAGATAGGTATGGTAGATGACATTTTTCTTAGACAAGAGACCTTGGTGTGAGTTTGAAGAGATCTTTCATAATACATCTTTCTTTGTTTCTGTGAGGAGTACACAGGGAGAGGCGGTTAAAAGGATGAAAGCTCTGGGATGGTGTTTCTAATATCTAGTACAAACCATTTAAACCTATCTGACAACGCTATTTGCATGTATAACGCCATATACATTTATTTTCACTGCTATACATTTAATTTATCCACATAAGATTACACTACCGTAAGTAATGCGTAAACTCCCAGTATTGCATGGTTAAACCAAATGCAGGATGTTAAGGAAATCAGTGTTACACTTCAGGTGCTTGTCTAGAAACAGTGAAATATTGCAGTTCAAAAAACCACAAAAAACAATATTCCACGTTCATTTTGTGAGGAATAGAACTCAAGACCTAAATAATGGTGAGCAAATGCGTCAATAACATAACGTAACGTGATAAACGTATTCATGCTTGATTGCTTTATTCAGGATTTAGACCTGAGAGCAGCCATCGAGTCAAATGCTGTCGTGTATGATTCTGGTTCTTTTTCACACATAGAACTGTATTATTTTTAATATTTTTTATTTGGTCTTAATAAAGTACAAACATCATAATATTACATAATATGAATGTCCAAATATTTATTTATATCTAATTATCAATAACCGGTATACAAATTATCAACACATGTACACTAAGACAAAGGTTTTTTTTAAGATATAGCGATGTTATGAAGTTAAACTTATTTCGTTAATAATTACATTATCTAAAAATTATTCAAGACGTGACTATAAAAAAACCGTTCAAAGCAAAAAGTTTAAATAATTTCTTTTTTTAAGGTAATAGTTTAAACAAAACACAATTATTTTAAAACAAAATGTGTATCTTAAATTTGTCGCAATAAAGTTTTCCTTTTTAATCCAAAGCTGGATTCTAAAGAACCACTTTGTATTTAATTTGTCCTTGTTGGGGTGGATTAGGAATATGATTCTGTAAATGAAACACAACCAAAATTCTAGACGAGCGTTTTTGACTAAATAGCTACCTTCAGGTAATACTTCTAAGAAAATATATCAAGTGGATATAAGTCCGCCACGCAGTGTAGTGGTTGGTGCATTAGCCTACTGAATTTGGGGTCTCGAGTTTAATTCTTGGGGAGGTGGAAATAAAATATTGATTAAAAAAAAAAATCCACTTCAATTGTTTATGGTACGTAAAAATGATCACCTGACTTTCAATTAACAGATAATAATTACACAATTCAATGTGTGTACCAATTCAGTGCAGTGCATTGTAATCATCCGAAAGATGATAATTCTTGTCATAAAATATGTACTCTACATTTCGTTCTTAATTTGGTCAACTGAACTATGTTATTTATACAACCTGTACGTTACAGACTTAATGACCGGACTTAGTTGGATCTCATATAAGGGTGTATGTATATAGTAGGTATAATAAAAAAGGCTTCTAGGCTTGACCCAGAATACCTTTATTATTACAAGAAAATGCACTGACATGACACGAAATACATAGAAAATTAAGTTTTCTAGTAAATTAGTAACACACACAGGTTTTTTATGATTTATTTACATAGTAAAAGCAAATTTCAGCAATTCGAATATCAGCAGACAGGCGCCGTGGCGCAGTTGGTTAGACGGCGAACTGTGAAACTGGCGTCGCGGGTTCGATTTTCGCCAGTTGCAAGAAAAAAATCCAAATACGATTTTTCTCAATTGGTCTGGGTGTTGTGGTGTATTTTTTGTTTACCACCTTCTATTCCCCCTCTTTTTCACCTACTGACAAGTCTCAAAATATAGGCTTAGCGGGTTATTCCTTTTTTTTAAAGCAATACTAATGTAACAGCAGTTTTATAAAGGCCTTTTAATGTTTACAGAACGGAAAAAGTATTTAAGTTATACGTAACAATAATAATTACTGTTATTATGCATACATTTTTTAGTTATTATGTAACGTAATATATATTTTAATGAACTAAATAAGTATTGCAAAAATTATATTATTTTAAAAAGCTTACTCCCCGTATACTTAAAACTTTCATTTAAAAAGCGATCAAGTTTATCTGTATATTTTAAAAGCACCCAAATTCAAAAAGTTTGACTGTTAAACTCATTCCAATTTTATATCATTCGTTTTTTTCATACTTTTATTGTCAAATAAGTAGGTATAAAAGAAGGATAAACTTTTTGATGTGTCTTAAATTGATAATAAGCATATGATAACAGTTTACACTATTTACAAAACATAAACACAATCTACATTTCAGTTTAATAAAATTTAACATAAAGGCTCTGCTTTCCAAGATAATTAAAATAGCAAAAAATGATGTCGTTAAGTAATGTAAATAAAGCGACAATTGAAAATTATTGAATACCATTTTAGATGACATAAAACAGTATAGGCTTTTTACATTAAGCAGGTTTCTTTTAATTTTGAAGTTTATTTTAATGTCAAAGAGGTTTAAAAAAAAAAAAAACGGTATCTTATAACTTCCTCTTTTAACATTCATCCTTTATACCATGTGCTCTTAATTTTATATTTTTCAGGTAAAGTTTAGGTTTTAGTAAAATACCAGTATATTTATTTTAAATTGAATGAACTTACTTTACCTTTGAATAAAAAAATGCGTTTTAATTGTTAATTATTTATGGAGCATACTGGTCTAAACAATGATTTTAACGAGGATACAATCTTGATATATTGACTAAATGTGAAATTACTGTTAATGGGGTTAATAAACAAAGTAGAGGAATTTGTGTATCTGGGAAGTATGTTTACTAGGGATGGAATGGTTGAGAAAGATGTTGAAAGGCGGGTGAGTGCCGATAACCGAGTAAACGGTGCACTTAAATCAACCTTGGCAAATAATTGTTTGTCGCAAGAGGCAAAATTAGCAGTTCACAACGGAGTCCTGGTCCCAGCACTGATGTATGGAAGCAAATTATGGACTTAAACAGAGATGGAAGGAGGCTAAATGCTGTCGAAATGCGATCTCTCAGGCAAATGTGTGGTAAAAATATGTACGATAGATGCACAGATGTTGAGATCCGTACATCATGAAAAGCTGAGATAAGCAATATCGACAAAATCAAGAGTAAAAATTTAAATCAATAATCAAAAACTATAAAAATTAAAGAACTTTGTTTTAAGCAACCTTTTTTTTACCTATTGATTTTTAAGCTACACGAGCTCCCTTATTGAAGTATCTTTTACTCATGAATATTATCCGATTTTATTTCTAACAGTTATGACTACTAAATATTAAATCTGAACACAGGGAGGTAATAACTAAAGTCTTTTTGTACAGTAGTGTTTTGTCCTTGTAATGGTAGGAGGTGCGGTATTAGGGGGGTTTTATATTTATTCCTATAAAACAGGAGTGAACTATATGAAAAATTGTTTTTTGACACTTTTTTTATTTCAAAGATTTTATAACAGATAAAATGTCTTTAACCCATTTGTGAAATCAGAAAAAAAAATATTTATTCAATTGTATTTTTTCTTATATTAAAATAAACGGCACTTGGTGTATTTTACATATTACTTGCATATACAATAAAATACATACACGTAAGTGAAATTATAAGTAAAACATAGTATTTAAAACAAATAATTAGTTGATAGTTATTTACTAATTAAGAAGTAAAAAAAAAGATACACAGCTTAAAAATTATATCACCAGTTATAAAAATACTTTAAAAAGAAAATATTTGGTCATAGAAATATTTTGAACCTGAAAAAAAATATTAGAAAGCAACACATATTAATATAAAATTTAAAACAGTTTTGAATAACACTAAATGATGAAAAATATATGTTTTTATGTATTTGTATTATTATTATTATTATATTATATAAGAGATAAAAACGAAGTATCAAAAAAAAAGGATATATAGGAATGAAATATATATGCATGAAATAAATATTAACAGTAAAAATAGTAAACAAAAATCCCACAAATGCATGGCCTGTTCGTGGGTTTACAAGAAATGTAAAACTACTACTAAGGTAACTAGAAGATTGATAAAGATAAATTTTTAGTACTTTTAAATAAAATCAAGAAAAGAAAAGACTTAATAAAGAAAAACATTAATAAAAAGACTTAAACAATTTTGAAGAATACCAAATGATAAAAAAACATGTTATCTAGAACTATTTGGTACTAGTTTCTCCTACTAATGAAATACAGGTGAAGGACCGTTTTGTATATATAAAACCTAATATTGCACTTAATTAATGCACTAAATCTGTTCTTTTACTCTATGTTCCTTTTAGTTTTGCCAATGTAATCTGAATCGGAATCATAACAATTTAATTGTAATATGGAATGGCGACCCAGAACGGGTAGAAGAAGTGTCAGCAGGCCTCAGACAAGGTGATCTGATGACATAAAACGAGTTGCAGGAAGTGGTTGGATGCGGTTGGCTTATGATAGAATATGGAGACTAAAGGAGGAGACCTATGTTCACCATTGGACAAGAGATGGTTGATGATGATGATGATGATGATGATGCAAGATTTATTATATTGAGGGACTTTAAACTTGTAGTTTTTCGACAATGCACTTATATTATTAGTTGTGTCGAATGCATCTTTTACGTTTGATAAAATCGAATTGTTTAGAAAAATTGACATTTATAAAAAGAATTCGTGTGGAGGAGAGTAAAATATAAATAGTTATTTGTAGTAACTCTTATTTATTTTTTATTTAATATTTTATGAATTAAGATCTCACTCTATCCATAATTATTAGCAATCTGTTTTATTGCATTTTTTTAAAAATATTATCGGATGGAACATTAAGTAACATCTATATTATATCATTAAAATTTTTTTGAATATTTATTGGAAACTTGATGTTTATAGGAATTATAAATAATTGTTCGTTTTTAAAAAAAGAAATATAAAAAAAATATTAACGAACAAATCGCCCGGATCGTTGAACAACGAATTATGTGCTTTTCTTCAGCTTTACATGAGAGTGGTAAAAAATTTTTTTCTCTTTATTTCACAACTTGATAAGTACAAAAGTAAACCATTTGATACTTTAGTTAGTTATTTATGTTTGTTTTTTCAAACCTGGAAAAAAAGCACTTTTATAAGTTTACCGATATCAAATATAAATAAAAGTCAATGTCGCATTTTTTGTACATCCGTCATTGTTTTTCTCGACGATATTTTTATAAAATAAAATTAAGTTCTTTAATGTATTTATAAATTGTTTTGAATCTTTTGTGCGTTTAAATTGTGTAGAATATTACTACAAATAAACCTCCTTAAATCTTAAAATATGAACATGATTATTTTTAAAAAGTGTATGAAACATAATGCAGCTTGTAAGAAAACACATAATCTAAGAACCATGATCGACAACTGATGTGTTTTTACGCAGAAAAAAACAGAATTTATGTGAGTTTTTTGACAGATGTTTCGATATTGTTTTATTTCTGTAAAAAAACATACGCCTCAGCTGGTATAAATATGTTATATATGCACGAATAAATACGTGGAATTTTATTTCCTCCTTTGGAAAAAGTCATTTTGTTGTCAAATTTTATGCAAACATATGATATATAAAAACCTGTTCCAGAGATTATTTGCTCGTGAAAATATGTTGATATAATTTTACAGAATAAAACTTCAATTTTGAATTCCTGGGAATGTAAGTACATATGGATTTTATATTGTTCGAATGGAAGTATGTATCGTATTTTTTTTCCGTTTCGATAACTTTAAAAAAAAATATTTTACGATTGTTTTAAATAAATAATTACTAAGACCGACCATTAAAAAAAAAACAAATTGCTAGTGATAGTTTTAACTTGTGGTTTTCAAATAAAACAGACAGGGATTATAACAACATTTAAAAATAACGTTTCTGTTGAGATAGGTAGATACAATAAAAAAATCCATTTTTTTTTGTGAAATTCTTTCTTTTAGTCATTTATCAGTTGTTTATTAATATTTTACTGATTTTTACTTTTAAATCTTAAAATAATACACTTATAAATAAATTCTTGAGTGTTCATATAGTAAAATTTTTATAACATTTTTACAAATTGATATATGTGTCTTAACGTTAAACATTATTTTTCGCAATGAAATTCGACTGGGCTTGATTTCTGATTATTTTGAAGTGAAATATTTAGGTGTTTTGTTACTATAATATTTCACCGTTTTTGACTGTCGCGGGGTCTAAAACGCCAGTCTGATTAAATTTGTTTGAGGTAATATATATAACAGATTATCAGATTAGTTAAAATTTCAATTTAATTTAATTGTGTAAGCAATATATGTACACGAGCAACAAATTGAATGGAAAAGGGATTAAATTCAAATATAATATTTTTTGCGCCATAATAAGAAGAAGAAGACAAATAACTGTAAAAATTGAAGTCGGGTTATTTTAATTTCACTTGTTATCTACTAGTAATTTATACTAGCCATGGAAGATGTACTTCAAACAGAGTATTGGGAGAATAAGGGTGTAAAAATTGATGGCATGTACACCTAAGATTCGCAGATGATAGTCATAAGTAAAGACATTGAGACAAAATGATTATGGAACTACTAGAAGCTTCAAATAGGGTTGGTTTGGAAATAAATATTAATAAAACATAAATTATGAGTCCAACAAAGAAATTCATTTTCGCTAATAATTCAAATATTGAAGTGGTTGATGAATACATATACCTAGGACACAAAGTCCAACTTGGTCAACATAACCCAGGTAGCGGAGTTGCCAAGAAGAATAGGACTAAATGAGACTGCTTTCTGCAAGTTAAAGTACATTGTGAAAAATAAATAACTCCCAGTTTGCTTAAAAGGGCAAGTCTATGTATGAATCGATAATATTCCCAGTGACGACATACGGACTAGAAATCATGTTTATGACACAGAAAAGTAGCCAGAAACCAGAATTCATGCAATGATCCGTAGAAAAACCGATGCTAGGTGTATGTCTTAGAGACAGAACAAGAAAAATGGCCGTTATCCAGCAGTTGAGAGAACAAGGCTGAATCACAATGTATTAACCATTACACCACTGAGTTTGCCAATGCATAAGTTATTAATAACTCTTGGAAAAAAGTAGAGAACTCAATACAAAATATAAAAAAGAGAAAATTTGTTACAAACAAAATAGATTTCTCTTTAAAATATCACGTAAGTTTTGAAATGTAAGAAATTTTTCAGTTGAAAAAAACAAAATATTTCTATGCGCTGTTTTATTCGTTGCGCCCACCGACGCGTGAGTTTTGAGCTTCGAACAAACTTAAGTAATCAAATTCTTTCATAAAATGAGAAGTTGCTCCTCACAGGAATTCAAAAAGAATGAAAGAAAAACGAAAGACACATTACATAGAAAATAATGCCAGTGAAGATGAAAATGTCAATATGTTCGTGGAAATATAAGATTTAATAATCGAATCAAAAGGTGTTTCAGAAAACGAATATTTTAGCAAAATACAAAATATATTTCTTTCGTTCATAAAATTATGATCATCATTCCCCCTACCCACACCCACTAGTGTATTGTGTACTCAACGGGTGTACCAGATCATTTTTTACATGGAAGAAAAGATGACCAGACTTACGCTTCCATTTCTAGTGCAGGAACAATAAAATATTGCAATGTACATCCAGCCAGGAATCGACGCCAGGACCTCAAGCTTGGCGAATAGACCAATCCCTACATTACGAGGCAGATTGACTTCCGATCGATTACTTTTACCATGATTTTCACCTGAGAGTAGCCATCTAGTCAAAAACACTCGTCTAAAGTTCTGGTTCTAATTTATACACATAACTGTATTCTTTATTTGTCTGGACACAAAACGTTTATACAAGTATGATCGATTGAACCGGGTTGTGTTCCCCCGGTAGTGTCACGGACTCATAAATCAGAGTTCCGAGGTCAAACCCAGCTATACCACAACTACATACTAAAACATGACTCACTGAAGTCTTCATTACAGTATACGAATATAATTTTCCAATATTTTAAGTTCGTTCAAATCATTTTAATTTATTTTAATTTTCGAAATGATAACTCACCAAATATTGTTTTTCCTGGATGTTGTTATATTTATTTTCTGTACCTCTTTTCCTTTTTTTTTTCTTTTTTACATTTTTATTCATTATATTTAAATATATATATATATATATATAGCTCTTAACTTTATGAATAGTTTTGTACACATTTGTGAAAGTCAAATGATAAAATCCTCCCTTGTTCTTTGTCAGTCTTATTTTTTTTAACGGTAGTGAATCTGACATAATCAGAGCTTCAGTTTATCATTATGTATATTATGTAAGTCTTACCTAATTCTCAAAGGATTGCCTTCAAGAATATGTAATGAATTCAGGTCGATATTGTCCAGTAGTAATATGTATATAAGTACAGTCTTGTGGTTTACTTTAAAATTATTCATAAATACCCTTTTTTAATAATGAATATAACCTAAGTCTCTTTAATTTATTTTTCAGAAAGTAATAGTTTAAATTTGATTTTTTTATTTACCTTTTGATCCCTAAACAGAGATTTATCATTTTTAATAACGTTATTTAAAACTTGAAAACGATTTTGCATTTTTTGTGTTTGATTGCAAAACTTATTTGATTTTCGTGAAACATACATAAAAATTAAAAAGCATTTACCAAGACAATAGGATTTCGTTTCTTCACAAACAAACCACCCGAAATTTAGTTGTAAAACCAAAAAAACAAAAAAAAAACTTTTTTGAATATTGCTGACTACAAACATAAGCGTAACAAAGTGAAACATTTTTAGGGATATCCGTAATTACAAAATAAACTCGCCGCTTTTTTATTTCGGTAGGTTCGGGAGTAAATAAATATTACATTTCGTGTATATTTAAATAAACACCAGTGCTAAATCGGTTGATAATTTATTTATTTTTAAAGTTAAAAATAAATATTTGCGTTCTTATAATTTACCCAAATATTTTATTTTGAAGGCCATTTTTGTATGAGTTGTAAATAACTCACAATTAGAAAATGCGAATCAAGTTTAGGTAGAGTGGTATTTAAATCGAAGTCCAAAACACAAGCCACGCGAACACAATCCGATTCATAAATAATGAAATGTTTAAAAAAATAAATAGATAAAAATTAATTTATCAGAATTGGAATTATTAATTTTGCCAGAGCTTAAGTATCATTTTTTATCTCTTAATTATATAAAACTTCTAAAAATTCTAGAAAAGATTTATCAATTTTTGAAAGCTCAATCAAATTCCGAAGTTCTTTTGTGTTGGTTATTACATATTTTTCCTACAATAAGTAAGAAAATATAATTAAAAGTTTCGATTCATTCTCATTAAATTTACACTTTTCTTAATTAAAAAAGTTCAGGAAAATAATGAACTTACATTTAAGATATAAATAAAGAACCCATTATTCACAAAATTAAGGCCACTAAATTTTCGGAACATTTACGATTATATTTAAACTGGAAAAATTCGAAAAGAAAATGATTAAATTCATTAATGGGATTACACGTGACTAAATGAGTTAACAAAAAAAAGAAATCAGTACTTAATGTTCAGAAATAATAATTACATTATTCAAGTTCTTTATTACAAATAGTTTATTTTCCCTTAAAAAAAATTCATATGGGTGCCTACTTGTACTGTCCGACCCGGCCGCGCGTCGCGCTCTTGAGTTTCAATTTTTTAAATTTTGAAGTAGACCACTCGTGGGAATGGCCGGTCGCGGAAAAGTAGGAAAATACCCAGCGTCACAGGAAGGTTCTGCGTGATAACATGTAGGGTATCATGAAGCTTGTCATTAGTCGCCTGGCTCGTCGCGGCGGAGTCAAGCGCATAAACTGATGATCTGCCATTGGCTGGTTTAAGTGGTCAACTTGACACACTGTGTAACACTCACCATTCTGCCCATGTTTAAACATCCACATTTCCTCAACTCTTCCATCTGTTGACTTTTGTGAAGTAAAAGAGCTAAAACCTTTATCATGTGGGTGAGATTCATCCGTCTGAAACAAATCACCTACTGGCAACGCTTGAAAACAATTTTCCAATTTTTATACTTCTTCTTTTACCAGGTAGTTATTCAAACAATGTTTAAGTATGTCCAAATGCTTGCAGACTGGTTTAAATATGAAAAACTCCCCAGGGATGAAATCCAGACAATCTGCAAGCATTTGGACATACTCAAACATTAATGAAGTCATTTTTTATTTAACATAATGTTGCAAACATATGAAATCCAAACTAAAAAAAATTGTTTAGTAAGAATATGGCGAAGAAATACCAATTGAAATAAGACCAAAAAAAAATAATTTATTCAAGTCTAAGCTGAAAAAAAATATTTTTGGCAAATAATTCTATAAAATACTGAAAATTAAAGAAATAAATATACATCAAATTACAACAGAGGTGTAAAACATTTTTAAGAAAGAAATATGGAAGTCTAGGCATTTACAGGGCGAGACCTGTCATTAGTAGTTTAAGTATTCCATATTTCCTTTTCTAAAATGATCCCCATCACTGTTGTAATTTGTTAGTCTTAATGACTCCCTAGGCCCTAGGGGATCAAATCCTGTTTTTAGTTTACAGACATTTAAACTCAAAATATAAGAAATAAATATTGTATCGATTTATAACCTCACATGTGCTAGGGTCAAGAATATTTTATAAACGTCTTGAAATGCCTCAAACTAAAAATTGTTTTACAAAGTATCTGCGTCACAACGGAGAATATTGTGCAAATTCTTTAGATATTGGTAAAGTTGACTCGGGTAACTGTTCACCACAAAGCTTCCAACATTTCGGATTATGCCGTGTTCATTTTAAAGAGGACAGCGCCATTGTCAAGTAGTGTGACAAGAAATAAAAAACGAATAAAAAACAAAGTTTTGCAACCCGAGAAAACGGACTGCCAATATAAAATGCGAATAGGTCAAAAGTTGGGCAAATAACAATCGTACTATAAAACACATCCCCAACAATTTTGTGAAATTAGAAAAAAACAACTTGACAACGTGCCCCCATAATGGATATTTAAATTAGAAGATTAAATTGAGTTTTTTAGTATAGGTACCTCATAATGAAAAAAAAAAATTTTTTTTAGAAAAAAATCGCAATGTCTTATACAATTTAGAAATTTTCCAATCATCAGACAACACCGACTTGGGAACGAGTAAGAAGAAATTGATGTGTTTCTTTTCCATTGTCAGTTGTTTGAGTAAAAATTTGTACGGCGATAAAATCAAAATAATTTTCATTTTTCGAATGCTATAATAATCACTCTGACTTTTTGTTTTGCTTATCTGCACATAAATAAGACATATTAAAACTTTTTTTTTAATTTTCAAAACGTTTATGTACATTTCTACTTATATGCAGTATCGTTTCTTTATATGTATAAAGCATTATGTCATTTGATACTTTATTCTTATTGTTGTTTAAGTACCTACATATTAACTCATACTATAAAACTTTTTATTTTATACCTGTCATATACTCGTAGAAACTGTCTGAGCGAATGTATGAAGAATTGATTTGTTTGAAAAACTACGGTTTACTGCTTTTTAACGCAATTAAAAACCACAACAGTTCTCAATTTGTTGCAACAGAGAGAAAAAACATTTTGAGAAGGGAATATGGAAGCATAGGCATTTACGAGGCTTAAGACCTTTCATTGGCCACTATACAAATTGTGTTGCATTTATTATTATATTTGTTTAAACTGTCACATTTCCAACTCTTCCATCTGTTGACTTAAAGAGCTGAAACCTTTATAATACCTAGACTTCCATATTTCCTTTTCAAAATGTTTTCCCTCTCTGTTGCAACAAATTTAGATCGTAAAAACTCGCTAGGGAGGAAATCCAACCTAACTGCAAATATTCGGACATACTTAAAACATTGTTAAGAACTACAGTACTTACTTATTGTGTGGGAGATGGTTATGCTAAATACAGCCTCTTATATTATGGGTTTTTTTGATTTTTAATTATAAATGAAGAGTTCGGTAGTTTTTTCATTTATTTATAGACCTTTAATCTAAGCATCTATTTTTAAAAAAAATAATGTATCGTATTATCAGCGCTATCATTTTATCAAGTTACGCGTGTGGCATTTCAAGGTCTCTTACGCTACAACTCTTCCAATTAATCCGTTAACGTACCGTAAACCGGAAATCTTTCACAACCCTCTTACCATAAGTTGATTCATATGAACAAGTGACGTCGTTCAAAGTAGTACGTGTTTTTCATGCCTTTTTAGGAAATTTTGCCGTACTTTTTAAAGCTGTAATTAATACCGCACGTAAGAAAACATTTTTTTATATTTAATTTCCCGTAGGGCTGACCTTCCTCATTGTTAAAAATGAATGCCACAATTTACTGTGATTCAAACTCGTTTTCTCGCTTTGACAAAATATACACATTTCGCGAGTACGAATGTAAAATATTATTATTTTAAAAGCTTTCCCCATCCACATGTTACACGAGACAGACATTCTGAAATGTTTTCACAAAGTTGTAATTAGGAAGCCGAGCATGAAATGCCTCGATTCTCCCAAGTGTTTGAGTGACAGACGAACTTGAATTTATCATTGATGGAATCGGACAGGAAAAAACCTCAATCCTTCTATTTAATTTAGCCGAAAGTGGATTGGACTAGACGTTTTCTTTGTAGGCAGCAATTAATTTTTCGGTTCATAAATCTAAATATCTTTTATTAGAGAATCTTCGCAGTTTATCCTGACAGCCCCGATATTTTTTTTAAATTTATTTATTTTAACTTTGTTTTTTTCTTTATTTTCATTGATTTTTTGAAAAGATAATAAAAAATGTTACTTTACTGAAAGCGAAATGATTGGCGCGTTTGCCTACCGTCCTGGGTCCTGATTTCAATTTTACACTACAATAATATAATTTCAACTGAACTGGCCCCTGAGATGCGATTGGAGTACCAATCGCTGCCTTAGTTCTTATATGTTAAAAAAATCATTTTTTTAATTTTATAAATGACATTTAATTTGTTTTTAAAGTCAAATAAGTAAAATCAGTAAGTGGAGATTGGCACTCAAAAAATGCTGAAAATACTATTTACTAACGGATTTTTCTTTATAAAAATGGTCTAATAGACTAGAATTAGGGCAATGAAATGTAGTGCCCATTGCATCAGTGAGAAGAAATTGATTGTGATTTTTCAGGATTTGTTTTTTAAAATACTCTTAAAAAATTAATACGTGGATAAACCTGTATTTTTTTCAAATATCAAAATATGAATATATGAACAAATACTTAAAGATTAAAGTTGTTAATTTACATAAATAGAAATTTTAAACGAGTAAATGAAGGGTTTAATTTTTTTTTATTGATATTTCCTTTAAAATTTATTCATGATCATAATTCCGTTTCCCCACCCTATGGTGCATAGAGTACTGCGTCGGTACATCAAACGCGGCGTATCTTGATGATTTTTGTTACATGAAGGTAAGAAATCAGTTTTACTCTTTAGATACCAGTCCGCAGACTATGAAATATTCGAGGATAAAAACACCATTTCAAATCAAAAAATATATATTTACTTGTGGATGCCACGATAAAAATCACTACGCTTGCCAAATATTTTAAGCTCATCCCAAAAGTTTACAACTCTTTTGTAATATTACTGATGGAACAAAACTTTGTAAAAATCACCTGCAAAGTAAAATTAACGGTTGATGTTTTTTAAAATAAGAAATAAAAATTCAAAATTTATTATATCTAGTATATATTTTTAATCTCGAGCGTCACGTATCCTGTTAAATCTTTCAGGAGTTTTGTACCTTAGAAAGTTTTTCAAAATGGAGAACCGTTAAATTATCATATATACATTTTCTTGTATGTATAATGATGTTGATTCGATAAAGTTGGTCCACACGATGCGTGGGGGAACTATTTAAGTTGGAAAGATCCGCTTATCCACAAACCGCCAGTTTTCGTCCTCCGAGCTGAGCTTTCTAAACTAATATTTTTTTCAGCAATCGCAAGATATCTCGTTAAAATATATTAATGCTTTCGGAATAAACAGGTCCGGTAAAAAGTTTTTTGAAGTTTTACCGAAGCAGCTTTTGATTTCTCTCTATCAGTGTTTTGTAATTCACGATATTTATTTATTCTTTCAAAATTACACTCATTTCCAAAATTCATGAACTAATTAAGGCTTTTTAGGCTTTGTCCATGTCAATTCATAAAAAAAAATTCAATACTTGTTCAGTGATACTTACTTAATTATAAATCATTTTAATATATTATATACGACAATGTAGGGATATTTACAGTGCTTATGACTTGTCATTGGCTGATTTATGTGGCCACGTTACACACTGAGTAACATTCACCATTCTGCCCATGTCATAACATCCATATTTATTTCATTATTTCATATGATGAGTTTTGTAAATTTAAAGAGCTGAAACCATTTATTGATAAGGATGAGATTCATCTAACTACCTTACTAAATTATTTCACCTACATACTAGGCGACGCTTGAATTTCTTTTTTTAAATTTATACTTCTTCTTGCAGTATTTCATTGTTTTTTTCAAGAGAAATGTAGCGTTTTTATAATTTATGCAAATAAAATTTTGGTAGCCATTTTCAATGAGTTGTAAATAACTCACTATTAGAAAATGGAAATGTTCGAACCTCGGACTTCTGATCTGCGAGTTTGCAACACTTGCCACGGAATCCACAACCCGATACGCTCGTATTGAACTGGTCATTTGCCTTAAAGTAATAACCTTATAGATTCGCCTATACGGAGAAAAACCATTCTAGGATTATTGACCACAAGGTTAGCTACAGATTACAGGAATACAACGGGCCGTAGAGGTACTCGGGTAGAGAATTGCAAGCGCTAACCGAAATCGTCCATCACACGTTTGTTGTTGAACTAAAGACCAAACTAAAGCGAAATAAAAAAATTGGAACTCTTTTATTCCATGCAATAGAGTATAAGGGCATCTCTAGAGAATTGTTGCTGTAAGTTATTTTCAGTTTGTCTGTAAGTACATTTATGTGTTTTTCTTATATGTATTTAACCTCTCTTACATACAATAGTTGAGTTTGTCCAAATGTTTGTAGACAAAAGACTGGATTTTACCCCCTCGGGAGTCATTAAGATTAACAAATTACAACAAGGATGGAGAATACCTTAAAGTAGGGGAATATGAAAGTCTAGGCATTTACAGGGCTTAGGACTTGTCGTTGGCTGGTTAAAGTGGCCACTTTACACACTGTGTAACATTCACCATTTTGCCTATGTTTGAACATCCATATTTTTTTAATTCATCCATTTGTTGATTTTAGTGAAGTTAAAAAGCTGAAACCTTTAATATTGTAATAAAACCAACTGGTCCAAGAAGAAGTTTAAAAATTGGGAAATTGTTTTCAGGCGTTGCCTAGTATGTAAAATAATTCAGTCAAATGAATCTCCTCGCAACAATAAAGGTTTCAGCTTTTTAATTTCACTAAAATTAACAAACGGATGAATTTAAGAAATATGGATGTTCAAATATAGGCAAAATGGTGAATGTTACACAGTGTGTAAAGTGGCCACTTAAACCAGCCAACGACAGATTATAAGCCCTGTAAATGCCTATACTTTCATATTTCCTACTTTAGGGCATTCTTCATCCCTGTTGTAAATTGTTACTCTTTTACACAGTTACAAAAAATAATAATTTACTTAAATCATTAAACAAAAAATGGGATGAACTGGGAAGTACGAAACAAAATATTTTTATTTTATTAAAAAAACACGAATGTTTTACGAAAAAAAATATTATTTTTAGAATTTTTATTAGGAGACCAGATAAGTGTTCTGTATAAATATGAGTGAAAATCGTTAATAGTAAGTACTCGTAGATGCTGTTGGTGATATATTTAAACTTAGTGTACTTTGACACAACCTGATACCCGTGGTTTCATTTTGTTATTTATCAATTTTAGTCATTGGTCTGAAAATTGAAATATTTGAACTTAATACAAAACTCTAAAATATTTTTTCCTTTTTCAAAAAAAATAAAATTATATTAGACATTTAAAAATATTACTTTAAAATAAAGTCGGTTATTGACGTGTAGCTAACGGATGCGGTGTTTTTACGTTGAGATATATTAGTAACGATTTGAATAGTAGCATTTCAAAGATACTTTGCAGATGATTGATAAAAATGTCGCAAGTTACTATCCAGGGATCCTATTGAGAAGAACGTAAAAAGCATTTCCTCAGAAGGTTGAGACCGTTGACACGCCCCATGGGCATTTTCTCTAGTCCTTAGTCCTAAGGATCAGAATGGCATGTTACGCACCATAAACATCCCCCGCCTATCTATCCTCTATCTCCCTATCTCCTCCCCCGTCCTCTCATAGTCAGCTGTGATATAGCATCTGCCATACACACCCTTAGATTTTATCATCCTGAACGATAACCATCAAATATGGTTGTAACGCTCTTAATAATCACGTATAAAAACATTTTAAAATGAATAGTTTTTTTTAATTACCACGAGACATGAAATGTGGAGTTTGCACTAAAATTCAATTGACATAAAATTCGTATTAAATGAATTTTAAAATGACTTTCGGTGGAATTTGTGTGCAGGTAGATAAAAAAAAATATATTTTTGTGGAATAGAACCATTGTCCCAGACGAGTATTTTCGAATCGAAGGAAATTCTCAGGTAAAAATCCTGAATAAAAAAATTGAGTTGAGATAAGGAGGTTAGAAGCAAACTAAGTAATTCCCATTGAAGGAGTTACTGAGACATCTGCGAAAAACTTTAAAAAAATAGTTTTGAGATTTCTAATTATGCTTAACCAACTCAGGAGAGTACTTAGTATGCGGAGTCAAGTAGTATAATTTAAATCTGTTTTTGCAAGGTTTAGAGACGGTTTTTATGTTTAATTTATTTTGGCATCAATAAATCATTTCCGTTTTTTGTGGAGATTTCCAAGTTAACTTCTAATGCCTTCATAAGTCCGCCTCGTTTTTCGCGCATTTTACAATCATTTTAGAGGTCCAACGTTCGATTTTTGGCATCGTGGACGTTCAACATTGATATGTTTTTTTTTTCTGGCATGGTGGACGTTACATTAATACTGGTTTGTTTGTCTTTCCTTTCGTTTTTTATTTTCTATTCAATTTCTGTCGCGGTGGACGTTAAATATTGGTCTCTTTTTACTTTTTCTTTTAATTTTTGGCATGGTGGCTGTTAAACATTAGTTTGTTTGATAGTTTCTTCCATTTTTTCTTTTTTATTAAATTTCTGGCACGGTGGGCGTTAAATATCGGTTGGTTTTTCTTTTTTTTTTTGGTTGACGTGGTTTTATATTGATTTCATACACTGGAAAACTAAGCATTTTATTACAATTATTTGTTGAATGAAAGTAAAATGAACGATCTTTCGCTTTCGATGGAAAAAAACCATTAATTTCTTTAACGATATAAAGAATTTTGATAACGCTGTTGGATAATTAATCCTTAAACCCAAAACGAATCGTTAGTTTGATAGTGTCTTAAAAAGCGTATACAGCGATCAATCATATACTTAAACCAAAAAACATGGGATTTTATTTACAACATTTTTATTTTCCTTGTATGTACCTATGTAATTTCAACAATAAATTAACTAGGTGGATAAATAAGTATTAATCTTTATGGGCTTTACGAGTTTAGATAATTAATATTTATTTAAGCAGACATTAGAGTAAAACTGCATTTTTGTTCATTTTACGATTTATTGCAAATGTTATTTGCATTTGCTTACATCAGTGGTATTAACAGAACACTTATACGACTAGTCACATTATAAAATAACTATGTTCTTATTAAACTTTGGTTTTTATAAAATAAGTATGCGCATTTGAGTCATATTTTCAGTGGTATAAATAATATAAAATTGTCTCAGTTGATTAATTTATATAATTCATTGAATGGTTTTAAACGCCTTAAAGTTACAACTGGTTGTAACTCTGTTTCAGGTTAATTTGCTATTTTGTTGTGGAAACACCTTCAGTTTTTGGAGTTCTTTTATAACGACTTGGTGCTGTTTAAAATTTCATTTTCAAGATACGGATGGACAAGGGCACTGGACTGCACGGGTGTGAGGTGGAGTGGAGACGGACCGAGGAGATTTCATGCGTATATGTATGTGTACTTCTTCCTTGGTAGATTATAATATTAGGTAGGTAAAAGGTATTATGGATAAAGATTTAAAGTTTGAGTTTGAAAGGCGAATTTTTCGCGCAAGGCGAAATGTTTTTTTTATTTGCTTCTGCGCCTGGTCATTTTTTTACATCATTTTTGAAAATACAAACTTAGTCTTTATATTAGAAAACTAAAATAATCAAGCCTTTTAAATATTTTTTAAAGTAATTAATTGATGACTTTTTTTCAAAAATTAGCCTACAAAATAAAATTGCAACCCACAGTCTAGTAATCAAACGAGAAAGTAAAGAAAAAAGAATAACAAAAATGCAACCTTTGAAATGTAATATTATAATCTAATATCTAATACGATTTACTAATAAAAGTACTCGTTTATGGTTGAATTCCAAAGCATCAAATAATTCGTTTTCAAATATCGAATTCTTTTTGCAAATGTCAAACTCGGCTCTTTTCACCATTAGGGGTGCACTTTGTTAATGAATACGATTGTCAAAAATGTACTTAATTTCAATTAATATTATTTTAATACTACCAAAAATCCAGTAAAAAGAAATACTTGGGAAGAAACTATAAGGAATGCAAGGAGAGAATCTCATTGGGATCCATAAAAGGAAAATGTTGTTTGTAAAAAATAAAAAACAAACCTTTTTCACATACAAAAAAAAACAATATCTTTCAATTTTCTTGTATATGCATTCTCGTTGAATGTAATCCTGGTAAGTCGATAAAAAATCGATTTATGCTTCTAACTTTTTTTTTCAGATTCGATTAACAGTTTTGATATCTACTAATACGCGCGGCGCAAAGATCTAAATTTTGCTGAAAACCGCACTTAAATCAGTTAAGCTGTTTAAAAGAAGTTCAGTGACATCACATATACAGAAGAATTATACATATAAAGATATATATTTTTTACAGATATTTAATACAGAAATGTAATATATAAAACCATCATAAAATAAACATGACGTTTCTACAACCTCGTTTAGGGACTTTGACGTTTAATATCCTTACGGCTTCTATTTCCTGTATGGGGTTGTAGATCCCATAAAACACGAAACTCATAAAACCTTATGATATTTGAGAACTAAAATTATTCTGGGAATTGCTAGCTGGTTGCAACCTGTCACCATATCTTGTTTGATCTGTCTTTAACTCGAATTTATACTTGTAAAGAAGGATCAAATACTTTTGTGAAATAAAAATGTATTTGAGTAATTTGGTTATGTACTATTTAAAATGCTTGCGAGTAGCAAAAAATAAATAAAAAACAATAAATATAAAACACACTACCTGAATAAAATTATATAAACATGAAAAAAACGTTTCACTAAAAATAAATATTAGCTTCATCATCATCATCATTCTCCTTCCGCACCTAATGTTGCATCAGCCATTGCCAACGGTACACCCATCACAACGTATTTGGATCATTCGAGAAGGTTAGATGATAAGTCTTACGCTTTTGGAGTCAGTTCATGGCTTGAAAGATTTTAGTGTAAAAATGCCGTTTTTCGAGTAATATATCATATAAAGGACGGTATAATACTTATCTTTTGAAATCAGAAAAATAGAGAAAATTTGGAAAAAGAACTCGGACGTATTTAAAATTTGATGCTCGAGGAACGCGTGGAAACTCCTTGTTGGAGATAACAGAAGAAAACAATCGCGTGTTTATTACATGCCGTCTAAATATGGTAACAGAAAGGTTGACTGCGTAGAGGTTTCACGTTGAATCACTGAATACTGAACTGGACTACATATCGGAACTATATAAGAATGTCTGAACTGACTAACTAAAGATGCTACCATTTATATAAAGTTATGGTTCAATGTTTATTTTATTGCCTTTGAGATTTTGAGATCGTGTACTAACTCTGTTCTTCTCAGCGATTTTATATCCGCTAGTATTAGCACTTTGTCACTACTAATTTGGGTGTTTTGACAATCGATTTTTTACACACGGAAAATGTATGATTCATTGTCTGCACTGTCAGATGACAGTGGGTATTCGTTTTCGGGTAAATTTGCAGTCCCACTAATATAATTAAAAGTCTTTAGATTTAAAATTTCTTGCAACAAAGAAGAAAATTGTTTTTGAGATGGGAATATGGAAGTCAAGACATTAGCTGGGGGTTGCGACCTGTCATTGGGTAGTTTAAGTGGCCACTTTAAACACTAAGTAACGTTCCCCATTCTGTTTTAACATCCACATTTTCTTAACTCTGCTATCTGTTGACTTTTGTTAAGTAAAAGAGCTGAAACCCTTATTGATGATTTATCTGGCTAAATTATTTCGCATACTAGGTATCGCCTGGAGATTACTGTAATATCTGACTTTGTTAGATCTTCTTCTGCCGCCTTATACTCTCCACTGCTGGATAAAGGCCTCTTCCAAACG
This sequence comes from Micrasema longulum, assembly GCF_059751315.1. NCBI lineage: Eukaryota > Metazoa > Arthropoda > Insecta > Trichoptera > Brachycentridae > Micrasema > Micrasema longulum. The sequence goes on from NW_028278200.1 coordinate 507,467, forward strand.
TCTCCATTCTTCCCTATCATCCGCTTTCACCATCCATGTTTTACCGGCAATAGAGGCAATGTCGTCGACCCATATTTTCAGTGGCCTTCCAACACTTCTTTTGTTTGCCCACGGTCTCCACTTTATTATTCTGGGTGTCCACCTGCCATCATTTTGTCTCGCCGGGTGTCCTGCCCACTGCCATTTCAATTTCGCTGCACGATGATATCCACGACTCCGGTTCGGCGCCTTATTTTTTTAGATATTTTTGGGTAATGTATTGTGCCCGTATGAATATAGAAAATGAGTCACATAAAATAAAGTCGAATATTACGTTTTTTGCAGACTAAATAAAAAAACACTTTTTCTCTACGTTTGTTGACAAGCACATTAAGTTTAAAAAGGTGTAAAATAAATTGTAATTTAATTAAAACATGCAAAGATGAATGGCCACTTAATTTCCGGTGGCGATGAAAACGGTAATTAAATTATAACAAAGTTAGAATATTTATTATACAAAGGAGTTCGTTCTTGTTCAACGCTTTCGAAATCCCACAAAGGGACATATCGTGTGTGTAGAGTTATAGTCACAATGGAAATTTAATGGCAGGAAGAAAATATATGCTTTTAACGACTTTGTCAAAGCAAAATGCCTTAACGGTTTTGTAATGGTATCAATAAAATTATAGAAATGACAATACGAACGTTGATAATTTTCAATATTAATCTGTTATTTTAATCGCTACCTTTATTTAGGACAAAAATTATGACGTCAAGGCGTGTACAGTAAAGAGCAAACAAATAGGGGTAAAAAAAATACAGTTACATTTTTCTAATAAATTTAATTCAAAAGCAAGAAACAGATAGTTTACCTCTTTTTTAAAACATTATATATTTTATTTTATTTTTATTTTTTTATTTTATTTCATTGGAAAGCCAACAGACATTTTTACATTTATAAGAATCAATTATACCATAAATGCATATCATAAAGTCCAATTAGAGGCTTCTACGTAATATTGTTATTGTGACTGTTGTCACATAAAAATTATACAAACCATAAAATAACTAATCATTCAAACCTTATAATATTACTAGAAATGTAATGTAAATGTAATACATATTATTCAAAATATATCTACTTTTGAATATTGGTCACACAGTTGCACATTATAATATATAATACAACTAAAGTTGACCATAGAGTGTTCATTTATTATGTGCCTACATACAGAACTGCACATAACCTGCATAATATAGGCTGCGGATTCAAGGCGCAACATCATAACTTGAATTATTTTTGTAAATTACACTTTTAAAGGAAGTTAAAGGTATGTTATTAATATCAATACAATTTAATTTCTGATTACACACACGGCAGGTTCTATTTACAAATTAATTTTGAAAAGATTTAGTGGAACATTTAAAAATTTAAAAAAAAGATTGGTTAAGATTACATATGGTTAGAATATGTCATAAGTCATAACCCACCATTGTATGGTTAAATACCTGGAATAAAGCAGGCATTTGGCGAACAAATTACGTTGGTCATATTTCCGCTACCGTCGGCGTCGTGTAAATAAGTGTTCTGATTTTTACATTAAAATTTGAAATCATGTATTTTGAACTATTCAACTTGTAAAAAAAATATTGTTTTGCTCACAATAGGTTAAAAAAAACATTGTGATCCCAAAAGAATTTCCTGGATAAAGCTGTTGGTAAATAAAATAAATTGAATACAGAAGAGAGTTCAATTTGCTTAAAAGTACTTATTCCAATGGAGTACTAAGCAGTGGAAGCATGTTCTTTTCAGTGACGAGTCAAAGTTTAATCGTATTGGATCTGATGGGAGAAGATATGTTTGAAGATTTCAGAAAATCAAGAAATTGAATTCTCAATATATGTACAATCAAGATGGTTGAAGGAGCGGGTAGTAGTGTAACGATGTGAGGTAGTATATCGAGGCGTGAAGTAAGATCAATCTATTGAATAAACTATATTAAAGACCAGCACGTAAACATAAAAGTTCAAAAAAGTGTTCTGTTATCATATGCTTGAGAAAGTTTACAAGTGATTTGGAAATTTCAGCAAGCCAAAGCATTCGAAACATACGACATGCAAAAAATGGATTATAGCGAAAGTCACTCTGATCGTTTGTCATATGTCAACCCCTAATAAAATTTATGAAATTATGTTAAATTTGATAAACGAAAATGCAGTAATTTAAATGAATTGTTTGAGAAATTAAAAAATGTCGGGAACAATATTCCACTAGAAAAATACCATAAGCTAAAAAGTCCATGTCCAGAAGATGCTCGTCAAGTGTACCTATTTAAATTATCCCCAAACAAAATAAAGCTGTTATTTAAAAAGGTTTTCGTAAACTTCATGTTGTTGCATTACTAAACAAATTTTATGTGTATGATAAAATGGATGTTTTTGTACTTTTTACACAAGTGTCTCTGGATACTCGTCTCTGTATATATGACAAAATTTATTATGAATAGCAACACATTATCTAAATGCTAGTTTTCTATGAGGGTTTCTGATGGAAAAATGGTACCAAAGCGATGTCACTACGAAACCATTTTGTTTTATCTCAAATATTTTCTGTGTCCTGGCGAATAAAGAATTAGTTCTGTGTGTGAAATAGAACCAGAATCTGGGACGACTGTTTAAAACTCTGTGGCTGATCTCAGGTAAAAGTCCGTAAAATGGAAATCGAGTGGAGAGAAATCTGCATCTTTGTTCAGTAGTTCATCTACCTATCACTTTTTAGGTCCTGGATTTAATTCTTGACAGGGTTGAATCGGGTTGTGGTCCCGTGGCCAGTGTCTCGAACTCACGGCTCAAAAGTCCGTGGTTCGAATCCTACTCTACCTTAACTTGGTTCCCATTTTCTAATAGTCAGTTATTTACAACTCGTTGAAAATGGCCCTCAGGATTAAGTGTTTTTGGTAAATCATAAGAACGCAAATATTTCTTTAATTTAAAAATAAAATAAAATAATATATTTTTTTTAAACTGCAATATTTCATTGTTATTGGATTGGCACATGTCAAACTGATCACTCTCACGTAACAGATGATCTAAATATGCTGCATTTAGTTAAAATAAAATGCCTTATGCACCATTATGTGCGGAAATAATCATGGTCATGATAAGTAAGGAAGGCACAATTTTTTTCTACTAAAACAAAACTGTTTAATTTTTGTTCTTTGTCGATATATGAACATAATGCATACATGGCTGTTAGATTTATTTATTTACTGACATTTCAAAGTACAAAAAATGAGTACTTTGGCGGACTTATTGCTAAATACAATATCTTCTAGCCAGCCAAAAAACAAACTGGTCAAAACAGGAGTTGGTCAAAAATTCGTACTTGAAAACAAAATATGTTTATATCAAAAGATACATACATGAAAAAACGTAAAAACCGCTGTTTTTTTAGAGAGATAAGGCTTGCACATATAAATTTAAAGAAAAGTAAATTATGTTTTACATTTTAAAGTATGAGAAATCTGTAATCAGGTTATGAGTTTGGAAGGAGAGAAGAAGAGGAACCGGGAAAAATTTCAAGGTGGAATTTTATCACCATTACTATTTTGCCCGGTTTATCACTCCGATAGTTCATATTATCTCCATGCAGATGATTGATGTTAAGAACCTTGATCCAGCAAGATTTCTTTTTGAACTAATTAAGCTTACAAAATAAACAGCAAAAAACTTTAAGGTTTTGTTACCGGAAGTCACCGTTCTCTTTCGGGTCGTTGTACTCAGCGCTTAATGTTCCGCGGCGTATTTCGTAGAAGAAACTTCCTTATAATTACACTAAAGCGCTTCTGATGTTGCCCCTTTAAGTACTCCTATGGACAAAATTAAACTGTCAAGGATAAAATTTTGGTCTAGAAATACGGATGTTTGGGGGAAAAGAAGTACAAGAAAAGGGACGAAAGTTAGCCTAGCAGGAACATAAATTAGTATTCAATTGCAGTACTTAAATCTTGCATGTTCACATGAAGAAATAAAATGTCGTCGGTTTGCCGCAAGAAGCAACTAATATAACAAAAGCTTTAATAATATTTATTTTATTTTACAAAGAACAAGATTTACAATGCAAATGTTGATGGGTGTAGAAAACGAGGAAAACCGAATAAGATATGGCATTATAAAATCCAATAAATAATTGAAGATGGACATGTTTGCATGAAGAGGAAGTGAGGTATGTATGCAAAGACAGGGTAAAGTGGTGTATCTTCTCTGTCAGGGAAACGGCGGGACAGTTTTTATGAACGTCTGTCCAGTCGTTTTACAAAGAAGCCCCCTTTTTAAAGCTTACAATAATAGCCCTAAAAAATAAATAAAAACTTTTATAAAAAAGTGTTTATTTTATTTTTTTATTTGTTGACAACTATCTTATTCAACAAAAAACGTTTTCATGTATTTTATAATCCATATCCCAGTTTCAGGTAAACGCTAAATAATTTTGGCTAATGCTATGTGAGCGTACACAAATAAATAAATAATTTATCGTTTCTATTAGTACATTATATCTGTAATTAGCACGCATTAGTATATTAATTAAATGTTATTTTAAGGACATAAAATAATAATAAAAAAGTTGATGGAATTCGTTTGAAATACGAACCTCGAGTGCTATCCGCAATGAGTTTGTATTCCTGAAAAGGAAAATGGAATCCCTGTTAACAAAACACCATAGTTAATGAGGTTTTGAATTAAACATCACAACCCTTTGCCTCATATTTATGTGTGGCTGACTAAGGGTTGAGTTTTTCATATATTTCTCTCATTTGTGCACTTGGTCTATTGTAGAATTAAAAATTCAACCTTATTATAGCACCTCTTGGTGCATATTCTGTTTCAATTTATAAATAAGTCAAATTACCTTCATTTTCATGTGGGTGAGATGATATTTTTAATCGAATTAAAATTTAAAATTACATAACTTTTTAAAATTTGTTTGTTTTTACCTATTTATTTCAGCAATTTACCTTTAGTTATATACAAAATGGTTTTTATACTTTGTTAAAGTATACATACATTTTTTTTGTGGGAGTCATCTAAGCTGCCTTACTAGAGATAGCTTCTTTGTTCTCAGATAGATTTTTTTTTATCGTTAATATCATGCACTTCAAAAAACTTTTTTTCTATTTTGAAAGTTTTACCATTTTATATAATAATAAAACTTATAAGGAGATTAAATCGAAATAGAAATGTAAAATAATAAATTAGGTTAAGTGTTAAATTTGAATATAATTGTAGAGTAATAAATTTAATAAAGGGGTTATTCATATCATATAAAAACTTAAGGTAAGAGGCATGTGTTAAAATATATACCTATATAAATTAAATATACGTAAGTTGTACACAAAAGAAACCAAACAAATTGTTTATATTCATTGAATAAATTATTTTGTAAAAAACCTTTAATAACCCTTGAAGTACTCTCCATTTGCGTTAGTGTATTTGTCCAATCTTTTATACGGTTGCCGGATTTTTTTGCCGGATCGGTTGCTGCATTGAACTCTTAAGTCAATTTTAGACAACTTCTGGCTGTCGTAGGTTTTTAAGGATGATTTGTCGAGTTTTAACAACGTTTTTATCGGTTCGGGCCGTCAAAGGATGTATAGAGCGGATACGATCATCAATGGATATTTCAACTCTTTTAAAACTGGAAAACTACTCAAACACTTCCTTGTTCCCCAAAACGTCATATTTTTAGGCCGGTGTTAAACTTTGAAGAGTTTTTGCGCGAGTTTTTCTAATCAAGAAACAAATCTTCGTGACCAAGTGTTCGATCACCCTTTGAAAAATGACAAACACAGGAAAAAACTATCACAAAAAAAATTACACCAGCCAAACGGATCCTTTTTTAGTGATGATATTTGGCACACTGGTTGAGAAAAGGGAGTTCTGCACCCGGCACTACCAAATCTCCGCACAGGAAGATATTAGTTCGGTTTCTTTTCGGTATCACCTCGAATGTATGCACAATATTATTATTAAAGAACACCTAAGAATATGTTTACAAGTATGTGTGCCCTCATTAGGAATTAAATTTTTTACATCGTGTGGTCTAAAATAAGATAAGATTGTTGGTCTCAGCAGGGAAAATGACAGGAGAAAACGCAAAAAACATGTTTTTTTTTTGTCGGCAGGGAAGATTAACGATTAATTAAGTAAAATTTTTGTGATTTTCAAAACATACCCTCCTTTTAAGTTTGGAAACTATGAAATTAAAAATCCAACAAAATAATGCATAGAATCGTCATATTTATTTAATTTTCTTTAATAACTTAGGCTTAAATGTAAATGTAACTAAAAACTAAAATTTCTAGTTATGTCGAAAATTTTGACATAATACTTGACATAATACTTGACACAATACTGCCATTGGTCCGGACAATTTAAGCATCCTTACTATAAAAACTATTAAAACAGATAATAATAATAATACAAAATCCAATGTTTTGCAATATATTTTTTAATATTGTAATAAATTAGAGGTTTTCGAAAAAAAAAAAAAAAAATAGCAAACATTATACCGATATACATAACAGGCCCACCGTATAATAACTTCCGGTGCGTGTTAATAGTACTATAAGGTTTTATATTTTTTTGTTTTTGTTTTTTGTACTCAAATATTTTAATTGTCAATTTTTATATATGAGGGTGTGTATATTTATGCAAGTATGTATGTATAAACACATGTATGTTGTGTATAAATATGTCATATTTTGTTCAAAATTTGTACTGTCACGTGAGAATGATTAAAGCAGTATACCCGCGCATGCCTATGTGGGATATTTTTTTCTTGTCATTTCGTTCTTTTATTATTTAAATTTACTCTAAATCTATGTTATTATAAGAAAAAAAATTCAATGAGTATATAAAAATATATATCATATAATTTTATACGAATTGCAGTGGTCTAGGTTACGATAATTCTGCAAAGTTTCTCCTGTCTTCACGCAAATCTGATGATGTGGTTGCAGATGATGGAATGCAGTTTTCTGTAAAAAACAAAATTACTCCACGTTTATTTTTAATTTATCAAAAAATAAAAACGATTGCTCCTAACTATTAAGTTTCATACATTTCGATTTTTGGCATAAACCAACTACACTTTTGTTTTATTTTACAGTCGTCATTTTAGTGTACTATGATAATAATTTTTCATAAAATTCTCAAATTAAATCCGTGCATCGAGAACAAATCAAAACAGTGATGATTTAGAAATATTGTAAATCTAACCGCTGATAATCTTAGAAAAGAATCAATCATATCGAATTTAACAAACAATTTTATTTTCTCGTGTTTTTGTTTTTCTGTTGTCATTTATATATATTCGTACTATGATATTTATTGTCTCAAATTCCTCAAGTAGTTTTTGAATAAATAAAAAAGAGTCAACAAAATGATTTGAAATAGGAGTACACTACGAATTTCATTTCTATTTTCTTTTAAATTTTTGCCAGAAAATGAGTTGAAATTTGATAAAGAATACACTTTCATTATGACATTGACTTTAAGATCTCTCTTCCTCGCAGTGGACAATTTACTTTACAAGTGTCACAATGACGGCTTTGGAGATCGAGAAAAAAATGGCTCCATTGTACCAAAAATGACAACGCCCGAAAGGACGAACCTGTTTAAAAAAACTTCCTTTCATGACCTCTACTGTCACATTTCGAAATGTTTACGATGCTTAAGCAGGTGCTTAAAGCTTTAAGTTTCAGTATTGAACTTCTTCACTTTTCACAGAAGTATTTTTAAAATCAACAATATAATAAACAAACCATTTGTATACAAATACTTATTGTCGATATTTCAAAAAGTTTGCTTGGTAAAAAATAATCACATGTACATAAGATAACAGGACTTTTTCAAAACAAAATACGATAAACGCAAAAGTTCAATTTTACTTCTAAAAAGTGAGATTTTTGAGATTGGTGAGAGATTTTTCATTTGGACGTTTTTTATTTAAGAAAAATAGAACCTTAAAATAATGTTTTTTTTAAATATTTTAATAACAATAGAAAATCTTTTTAAAAAAGTAAAATAATATATAAATTTAATAAAAATCACCGCCATCACATATTTTCAATAACTTTGTCCCATTCTGTTTCACATCTTATTATGTAGAGTGTCTCTTTCTACTTATTTTTTTAAATTTACTTATACTTAGACAGGTGCCGTGGTGCAGTTGGTTAGACGGCCAACTGAGAAACTGGCGTTGCGGGTTCCATTCCCGGCAGTTGCAAGAAAAAAATCCAAGAAAGATTTTTTCTCAATTGGTCTGGGTGTTGTGGTGTAATTTTTATTACCCCCTTCCATATCCCCTCTTTCCCACTTGCTCAAGACTCGAAATAGAAGCTTAGCGAGTTATTCCTTTTAAAAAAAATAAAAATATAATATTTAGTTTTAAAACTTATATTGAAAAGATAAATTATTATAACTAACTAACTAACTAACCATCACGCCATTTCCCCGGAGGGGTAGGCAGAGAGGAAAAAAAAAAAAAAAAAAACTTGTACATAAACAGATTGGTGTCTGTTGAACTACCGGTAATAAGCCCATGTCGTTTAGGAGCAATAATTTGTTTTAAATGAGTAACTTATTTATCGAGTACAAGCTTTTCAAACAATTTAGAGAGTGTAGACTAAATACAAATCAGTCTGTAGTTACATATTTCATATTAACTACCCTTTTAAAATAAAGGTGTAATGTGGCTTTATTTCTAACTAACTAACTAACCATCACGCCATTTCCCCGGAGGGGTAGGCAGAGAGGATAGAACGCCACACCACTCTGTCCTGGCACACTTCCTTTGCTTCCTTCACATTCATACATCTTCTCATGTGCGCACGTCGATTATTCCGACTTTTCACATGACCACTTTCAAGAATTTGTTGTACTTGATCATGCCATGTCTTTCTCGGCCTTCCTCGACTTCTACAACCAGACACATTCGCATCATAAATCTTTTTAGCCGTTCTTTCATCATTCATTCGCTCCACATGACCGAACCATCGCAAAAGACCTTTCTTAATTTTGTCAATAATGCTTAACTCAGCCTTGCATTCTGCTCTAATTTCGACATCTTTTACATAATTCACTGTTTTTCATAAATAAATTGATTCTTATATTCGTTGAATTTTTAAAAATAAAATATTTTTTCTTTGAAAAAGTAAACGAGTAAGTTTTGAAAATTATTATGAAAATAAAACTTTGTTATTAGTGTTACACAATTTTTTTTATTTTACAAGAACAGTTTTCTATCACCCGTCGATGGGGGGAGTGTTTTCCCGAAACTGTAGTAGTGTTCTTGTAAAATAATAAAAATTGTCTAACACTAATAAAAAAGTTTTATTTTCATAATAATTTATAGTGAAGTGTGACGGAGTGAATGTCGATTTTATAAACCAGTTTTGAAAACCTTAAAAACATATTTATCGTACTAATATTATATTTTCCAAAAGTAAATAACATAAATATTCATAATACAAAACAGATAGAATACATTTTAGAGAAGAAATACGGATGTCTAGGCATTGACAGGTCATTTTCGAAGATCAATGTTTTGTAAGTTCTTTCATCTGTAGATTTTCGTGAAGTTAATAAGCCGAATTTATTTTTGCAGATGAGATTCTTTTACCTACAAGACAATTATTTCATCTACATACTCGTATTGGGCAACGCTTGAAAATATTTAAAAAAAAAAATCTTTACTTGAAGCAGTTGGTTTTATTAACAATATTTTTAGTTTGTTCTAATGCATGTAGACAAGAACTGGATCTCACTCTCTAAGGAGTTATTAAGATTGACATTTTTATAAGAGATAGAGAGCATTTAGTAATACGGTAATCTTAATAACTTTTTAAGGGCTGAAATACAGTATTTGACTTCAAAATTTTGGACACTCTTAAAATATTATTCCTAAATAATATTTTCTGATTCTATCATTATTTCTTTTCTCTATTATAAATAGAAAAATGAAGAAATATTGATTCGGTGTGAAATAGTAGCATTTGTTTCACAAACCTTGGCATGTAGACACTTTGATTTATCTAATTTATGTTTTAATTCACTCCATTTTTTTATTTTGATTATATCGTTTTTATACAACGTACCCTTTTTTTCCAGGTGATAATGTGTCTCTTCCCTGTCTGGTGTACGTCCACGGAGAATCCTATGAATGGAATTCTGGAAACCCTTACGATGGAACAGTCCTCGCTTCTCAAGGACATTTGATAGTGGTTACCATCAACTTCAGACTTGGTATTTTGGGTGAGTATTTTTTTATCTCGCAATTTTATTTTGATTACTACACATATTACCAGGAATCGAACCCAGAATCTAAGTTTGTCAATCAGTTTTATTACAGAAATTACAACAAATACGCATTATGTTTTCGCAAAATAATTATGGAAGTCTAAATATTTACTAAGTATATATACCATTTACAATTCTGTCCATTTTAAAACATCAATTTTCCATTGGTTCTGAAGTAAAAAGCTAAAACATTTATTGACGTGCGTAAGATTGTAGTGTCTGGAAAGGTTTGGTCATACCTACTTAAAATATACTTGTTTACAAATCAGGAATAATGTTAAAAATGTAGTAAATATTTACTGCGGATTTTTGCGATTCTAATAATGTAAATATCAATGCGCAAAAAACATTTTTTTATTTAAAATTTTCGGCTTTAAAAACGAGCACATACAAAACGGCTCGTAGTTGGCGACACGTCATTTTGATGTCACACGTCATGCCCGCCAAATGTGCTTCTGACAAACATTGCGTACGAGCATGGCGCAGTGACGTAATACGTGCCATGTCAAACTTAATAGACATAGGCTATTGTGATACAAGTAAATACAGTTTTTGCTACCATTTGTGTTTGCAATATGGTCATAAGGATGAATGACAGTATCCGATAAAGGTCCTGTGCCTAATTTGCCAAACTCACAGTAAAAGGGGCAGTAAAGGTAGTAAAATCTTGGGATTGTTTTAGTTATTGCATATCAATAAAATTACGCCCAAAGCATTGAGCATGTTAGGTTTCATAATTCGAATAAGTTTGAACACTTTGATAATCCAAAGGCCCTAATTTCATTATATTATACATTTGTCAGAAGCCATTTGGAATACGCAACTCAGATATGGAATCCTCAGTATGCCATATATATAACAATAATAAAAAAATATTCAAAACTATCTTATGTATCAACTCTCACTGCCTCTACCTACCATGGAATCACTTCTCTTCAGCTCCGCAGAGTGTGTGCGGACCAACTACTGCTTCACAAAATTATGACAGGAATGGTTGACTGTACAGAGCTGCTTGGTTTAATAACAATACATGTGCCAGCCAGGATTTGTTGACGGTACGACCTGTTTCATGTACCAATAAGTAAAACATCGTATGTTAAAAATGCTTTTTTCGTAAGATTTTTTCAGTTTATAATAAAAAATTTAAAGATATAGATTACACAAACATCACTCAGATTTAAAATTTACACTAAAAATGCATTATGTAACTTAGTAGACATTATAATAATAAATATGTACATCTCACTTCCCCTCCTTATCCTCTCTTTAAGCGTCCTTGTCTTTATCCTGTCCAATTTACAATAACTTACCGTTCTTTGAAAGAACTGTGTTTTCTTTGATTATAAAAAACAAACAAAAAAATGATTATTGAAAAATATTTACGAGTACATAAAAATAACTTTTTTATATGTTTAAACTTATATGTATTTGTTTAATATGTAATATATTTTCTTTACTAACTTTGTATACTTTGTGGAAATCTGTTATTAGTTCTTAGTTTATACACTATATCTGTTTATTTACTATAAATATGTATGTAGCACTGTTGATTTACCAAATTAACTAAAATAAAAAAATAAATTAAATAAAAATAAAATTAGATTAAAATCGTAATACGTAAATTTGAAAATATTTAATTATTCGTTTATTAAAAAAAAAAACTTTTTTCTTTAAGTTAAACCGATAGAAAGACCCACAGTCTTTAAAATGTTTTCGAATATGTAAAGAAAGCACTTTCACGTACGTTTTATACCATATGGAGTGAATGTTTTGTTTCCCGGTAAAATTAAGTTTGCGTTTTTTAAACCATTGTAGAAAAATCGTCCGACGTCGCACGACGTAATAATCCAGTTATTATCAACAATTTTTTGCTGGATTAAAAATAATATACAAAAACGCAAGGACCCTAGACGTATAATTTACATAACTGGAATACTGCTAGTTTGATTGTTTTTTTGAAGCAATGCTACGTATTTCTATATACTATGATATTATCATTAAAATATGATGCATAGATTGCTCATAAACATAGTCAAGTTTTAGCTCAACTCAAGGTGCAAAATTAAACATGTTTTATGCAAGTAGATTCGCTGCGGAATTCCTGACTCCTCGTCTTTTTTATATCCCCGATGTCTGTTTTGTTTTAATTTTTGCAAAATTCTAAGCCGTTTCATCCCATGAATGTAAAATTTAAAACCATTTCATTCTGATGATAACAAACAAGTAAAAATATTTTGAGCCCAAAAGTGTATTAAAAGTAATTTTGCCTCTGTCGTTTTAATGACTTCATACTTTACGCATTCAAATAAAAATTCACATATGACTTATTTAAATTTTGCTGTTATATCTGCCACCATAAATGAGTGGAGTTTGAACATAATAAAAGCGTTTATTAAAGGCAATCAAAACATTTTACTTCACCGCTGTAAAAAATGCTTGAAATGGGATCGGCCTTTTGTTTGATCATTAAAAATAAAATATATCCTTAAATTAATAACCGCCTATATGGAGAAAAACTATTTTACGATTATTGACTACGAAGTTAGCTTCATATTACAGCAATCTAACGGACCGTAGGTACATGGATTGAAATTTGCGAGCGCAAACCGAAGCCGTCTATTACACGTTTGTTGTCTCAGAGCTTAACGGCTTCTCTAGAGAAATCTTACTCTGAGGATAAAACGATAAATACATTCTGGTATAAAAACAATCATTCATAAAATTATTGATGAATAAAAGTCGAATATACATTTGTTTAGCTAATTAGACAAATGGAAATAAAAAGTATTAACACAATAGAAAAAGCACGATTTAAAAATAATGTCCATATAATTTTTGTAAGAATATTTTACCAGGCACAAATTTTACCTATAAAATTTCGAAAGAATTAATTTAAGTATAATTTTTATATCATTGATGTGACAAAATTTCAATGTACATTTGTCACCAATTACCTACGCTTAAACGTGTCTGCTTTACATAATTAAATTAACATTATATTTTTACAAACATTGCATAGATAATGTCTACAACAAATTAAATTAGTTAATAAATTTGTGAAAAAATCCACGAGAGTTTATGAAAAGCAAAAAAACAAACCGATATCTGACCACAATATGAAAGAAGTTACTTAAGTTTTATCGCAAACTACGGAATTTCTAACACAGTCTATCTTCTAAAGAGATTTTTTTATCATTATAATTTTTTCTCCCTTATTTTTTTGCGTAAGGATGAAATCATAGCATATGACAGAAAAGTCAAGAAATAAAATTGAAATCTATATTTGGCTACTTTTATTTTCGTCATGCTCGTTAAGAGTCAAAATTATCATAATCATTTCCCTACCGGCACCCGGTGGTGCATAGAATACTGAATTGGTACTCCAATCGCAGCAAATCTAGATAATATTTGTTACACGGAAGGTGAAGTAATTCATTCGTCTTACGCTTCAGGTAGCAGTCCAGGGACAGTTAAATATTGTAGTGTTTAACAACAATTAAACGAGTATTTCACGGAAACCCTGCAACGAATCGAATTCGGGATCTCTAGAATGGTAGGCGAATGCGCCAACTACTACACGACGGATCCGACTTATCCTCACTCGACTTCCTTTTTTAGGATTTTACCTGTCAGTAACCATTGAGTTGTAAACGTTTATTTAGGATTCTGGTTTTATTTTGCACACAGAACTGTATTCTGCGTCCACCTGACCATAAGATAGAAAACTGATGAAAAAACCCATTGAAAAATACCAAGCATCTCTTTTGTAACAATTTTTTGGAAAAATATTTTGATTTTGTCCGAATTTTTGTGAAAAAAATATTGTATTTCACCTTCTAGGGAGCTATTAAGATTAACAAATCACAACAGAGTTGAAGCACAGTTTAGAGATGGAAATATGGACGGCTAGGTATTTACAGGGCTAATGATTAGTCATTCGATGGTGTAAGTGGCCACTTTGCACACCGTGTAACATTTACCATTTTGCTTATGTTTGAACAATTCATTAAAATCAACAGGTGGAAGAATTGAAGAAACATGGATATTCAAAGATAGGCACAATGGTAAATGTTGCAGTGTGTAAAGTGTCCACTTAGACCAGCCAATGACAGGTCATAAGCCATGTAAATTACTAGACTCCCATATTTCTTTCTAATGTTCGGCATCTCTATTATCATTTGTTAATTTTTATAACTTTTTCTCTTAAGGTGTCCAAAATAAAACACTTTTATTGGATTTAATTCTACTTTTAAAAAAAAAAATACATGTGACGATAATGTTTAATAAATCAGTTTGAGAATGTTTTTACAAGACGAAACGCGTCACATATATTTTTAAAATGTAAAAGTAGAATTAAATCCAATTAAAGTGTTTTATTTTTATTTTGGATACCTTACCAAATTTCATTATAGAATTTTACCAGTTATCTGAATAAACAATAAATAGGGTTGTCTTTTGAAATTTGCAGTATATCTAGTAATTAAAATATGATAATGGTTTCATTAACCTAGCTGAATAAATGTTAGTAATAAGACTGAAAGTTACGAACATCAGTCAACTTAGTGGCTCAGTTCTTTTCACCACCCAAAAGACGATATTATTTTTGTGGAAAATTCAACTCATATTTGAAAATACAACAAAAGTTATTAAATAAATATCAACAAGATGATAAAGACGATTAATAGTAATATAAAGAAAACACGAACTTCTCTTTTTTTTAAAAATTGAATGGTCTTTACCCTGGTGATATTTTATATCGGTGCATTTTTTCATTATAGAATAACGTGTCGTCACGTTTGCTCCAGTTCACCCCATGCCCTTTCCTCGGGCAAGGACTTTAGATACACAGATCACGTGTATTGACCCAAAGTATTTGCTTTTAGCAATTAAGGTCAATGTTTACCTGTCACTCCTCTTTTGGCCCTTTTCAAACACTTGTTCTGAATCCCAATATTTTCTTTTTATAAACCTCGGCTAGTATCTAAAAATATGATTTTGTGAATGCAAACAATTTCAGTGAAATAAATAGAGGCAGTATTAAGAAATAAAAAAATATTAACATTACAAAAACATATTCAATGCCCATTGCTAAAAATAATTGGTTTTCTTATAATACTGATTCTAAAATTGATTATTTTTGTTTTTAAAATATTAAAAAATATTACCTAAAAGTTTTATTAGATTGTAATATTTAATTTTTGTTTTATTTCTATTTAATATTCATTTTTCGAAATGTAATGAGTGGAGGGAATATGGAAGTCTAGGCATTTACAGGGCTTATGACCTGTCATTGGCTGGTTTAAGTGGCCACTTTACACACTGTGTAACATTCACCATTCTGTGATAAAGGTTTAAGCTCTTTTACTTCACAAAAGTCAACAGATGGAAGAGTTGAGGAAATGTGGATGTTTAAACATGGGCAAAACACAAAAAAAAATCCCTCTGTGTTGAAATAAATTTAAATATGAACAACTCCCGAGGGAAGAAATCCAGCCAGTCTGCAAGCATTTGGACATAATCAAACATTGTTAAAATATTAGCCTTTATAGATCCAGTCCACAGATATATTTATTGATATGATCTGGGTACGTTTTCTAATAGGAAGTTTAAAATTATCTTCAATTTTATCTACAAAATAAAATTAAATTTTCTGAATAAAAATATATTATGTAAACATTTTTTTTTCCATAATGGCCATTGAATTTAAATAGTCCAGAAATCGCGTACGCGCATTAAACTGAAGCCGACTAAATTACTCATAACTGAGTAGTTTTACGTTTTGGCCATTAGTTATTCTGCAGGCGCCGCTGCCGATTTAAATTCAATTATGCCATGTTGTGTCGTTTGTAAGTGTCAAAATACTGCTGGAATTAAAAAGGGAAAGGTGGGATCACATTTCGTGTCTAATAGTAGCGAATTCACGAATGTTTTTTTTTTGAGAATTCTATTACTTTACCGTTGATCCTAAAATAAAACATACGTAGTTGACATTTTGTTAGTATAGCCAGGAAATTTGAAATTCCTACCCGGCTTTTTATTAATAAGCCTTAGTATAATATTAAACGATATTAATTTACTTAATAACTAAATGATTATTTTTATTTTATATCCCTACAGGGATGAGGTAGAATTTTTTTCCAAATTCAGGATTATGGATATTTGAGCGTTTACAGGGCTTATGACCTGTCATTGGCTGGGTTAAGTGGCCGATTATTTAATTATGCTGTGTTAAAAAATGATTATTTAATTATTTTTTACGTTTGCTTAACAAAAGTTGCTGTTTTTTTTTACAGTCCGGTCAGTTAAATATTTTTCGTGGTAAAACATAATATGACTTCTTCTTTTCATGTTCTCAACCATGCCACCAGATATTAAAATCTGCTCTTTGTTAAACCTTCTATGAGCCACTTTTTTTGATGCCTTAATGTCCATAATGTGTAGATTAGTCAATTCGTCACATGACTTGGAATTCTTTGGGATAGATCCTCCGGCTTTTCGTAGATCTATTCGCAACTTAAACAGTGTGGATGAAGTTGGATTGGCATGGTTTTGTCATTGTGTTATGATATTATATTGTTCACGGCCCGCCAACATTACGCGGCAACTTCACGTATGTGCGCTGGCGGGATGTATGATATGGGATGGCTTTCTTGATTGACAAACTAATAAGTAAGTTATGACGACAAAGTATTTACGTATATTTAAAATATTTTAAATTTCTTTTCCTTCATTTCGGGAGTTTTTTAATGATTTTTTTATTTTAGTCGTGTAATTTTTTTTTTTTAAATAAACTTTGCCCAGCACTTAGTACTTTAACTAAACTATTAATTGATTTTTTAATGTTAAGTGTTAAGTAAATAACAGCATTTATCTTTGTTTTTTCCGGACAATTACCTTTCTTTCCCATCCTTCCTTTGACCCATCCTCATGGTACCTACCTTATATCGAGATAGAAGAAATTCAAAATTAGAAGATTTGGATTAAGAACAAAAACAAAACAATATTTTTGACAGTACATTACATTGCATAGAAAGATCTTGAATCGTCGCGCGTCGTAAACATCGTTATATTTCATAATGAATTTCGTCATTCAGTGCCCGAAATTGAATAAAAACCACATCATATAGGTAGGTATACAATGCATGTTCTAATCCTTTCTTCAAATATACCCATCCTATCACAAAACTGAATGAAATTCGTTTTTTCATTACAGTTCACCCTTTCGTTAACGGCAAGAGAACTTTTAAAGCGTTATGTATGTATATGTATATGAATTACGATTTTAATCAACCAAAAATACCGCTAGGGTATCAGTAAACTATCATTATTAAGAGTAAAAATAGCAATAATTTTTAACTAACGGCTCTCTATAACGAATAAATTGCTGGCAAAGATTTTTGTAAAATTAACAGATTACGCGGTCCGACGTTATATTAGTCATTATTATCATCTAGTGCAGTCCTGGGTCCGTATTCTGATGGTAAGTTAAAATTTATCATTAATTTTGTCTACAAAGTAAAATTTAGTTTTCCGTATAAAATTAGAATATACGATGCTAGTACAATGCAAACTTGTGATAGATAATAAAACAATAGAGCAAGTTATGCATTTTAAGGACTTGGGTGTTAAAATATTCAGCAGCAACGACCTCTATGAAGAAGTAATAGAACGAACAAACAAAGCCGCTGTTTTGGCTGGATGCTTAAAAAATCCTGTATGAAGAAAAAAACGTGTGCTGAAGGAGAGCAAAAAACTAGTTTATAAAACCTGCATTAGACATATCAGACATTGGCCGATACCACTAGAACAAAAAGCCTTCTAAGTACGAGTGAAATAAACACTCTCCGACCCATTGTAGGAACTACAATCCGAGACAGAGTAAGAAACTCCGAAATAAGAAGGATCTGCGACGTAGAAGATGTTGTGCGTTGGGAAGATCAAGAAAACATTTCTGGGGAGAGCAGATTCGGTAAGAGTGGTGAATATAGTGGCAGGTGCAATATCAGTTGGCAGCAAAACCCCAGGAAGACCCAGAAAAGATTGCGAGACAGTTGGACGACCGCATCCCAGGAACAGGCTCCGAGCGATATCAGGACGCAGTCCTAGAGAAAGCAGAAGAAGGAGAATAAAAATAATATACGTTTACATTTTTTTTAAACATGTTTAATTACAGGTTGCCGCCGAAGTTACTTGAATTTTTCATGCAAATATGCACATTTTCGTACATAAATATCGATGTTAATTTATTCTGTCTCGATATATTATACCGATGAAGATAGCGTTTAAAATCGTGGCTCTGGTACTACATAGAGAGGAATTCTAGAATTCTTTTGTAAAAGTTTATTAGATGGGAGACAAAGTAGTGCCGCAAGCTATTCAGGCTCCATAGTTACATTTATCTGGACCATCGGGGCGTTCATCCAGTTTGAAAGATTGACTACTAGTAGATTCTGTTCTAGATTTAGATATATTAATAAAACCGCAATGTAGATAGTACTTACTGTGAGCCCAATCAAAGTTATGAATAACTTCTGTATTCAAAGGCCTTTACAATGTTATTTACTCAAGAAAGTTTGAATTAAGAAAAAAAGTTTTAATGCGTTCTGCAACTTTAACAAATAATATATAACAAATTGTATTTGACATAAACTGTTACAAATATGACAAATACTTTTACAAATACTATATGGATTGTGTTATGCAAAAATGAAACAAGCCATATTTTTTTTAAAACCAAAAACTAAAATTAGTGTTTTGCAAAAATGAATCAAGCATCAAAATCGGAAAAAAAATTAAAAATATTTCACTGAGTTAAAACTTACGAATTCTCTGTAATAATTCGATGCGTTAACCAAAAACTATTCAACCGGACTAATGACTATGAAACCCTCCGTTGAGGTGCTGACATTGTTGCGAATTAAGATTTTAATTTTTTTTTAGAAAAATAGGTGCTTAACACGATAACCAAATTACAAAAATATGTTAACCCCGCAAAAAACGTTTTCTTTGCTAGAATTGCCGATAAATTACAAACGGAAGCTAAGTTTTAGTAATTTGGAGATTCATATTGACAGTGAATCTCAAGGTATTTTAAACATCTGATTTAGAACGGGTGAAGCTCATATTTCAATTTTTTAACTCATTTTTTTTTTCATTGCAAAATATAAGCCATTCATAATTGTTCATAAAAAAATATAAAAACTATAGATATATATATATATTCTGAAGTAACATTGTTTAAAACATTTTGACGTTATTGTCATTACAAAGGTTGCTAAGCTGTTTTATAAAAAAATATTATCCCACATTTTTGTAAAATTTTTAGATAACTAAAATTTATTACCATTTTTGTTCTATTTAAAATTTTTACTCTATCAAACTTAACAGACAAGATAAATAAATCATGTCATTTATTTTACATGCGCTTGATGTTAGCTCTTAAAAGACTGTGGTAAATAATCCCTTTGCGCACGGTGATGTAACATTGTGTTACCACTAGTAAAAGTAGGAATATTCTAAACTTCATCATTTTTTTAAAAACAAGGAGAAATACTGTTCAATAATTTATTTTCCATTATTTATGCGAATAAATATATACTTTGGCACAGGTATAGCAAAATAAATTAAAAATCACAAATACGCTGCTCCTGTTACGCGCATGCGTCCCCCATCACTGTCATCAACCGACTGTAGACTAAATCTGTTTTAGACAACACCAACCGCAGAAAAGCGTCTCTGTCTTCCTTGTTATGACTTCTATCTTCGTGCTCTTTCTTGTATAAGGTATCGATATAGATGTGTTGCTGAATTAGCGTACATTCATTCTCCACGTGATAAAAAAAATAAAAAATTATAACATTTAGCATAGTTATACAAACTTAACTTTCCAAATTAGATGAAAAAATGTCCATTTGAAGATTAAGAATAAAAATACGAATTCATCATTTAAAAAAACAAGATAGATAAAATATCAAGTCTTGTGTCCTATGTCGACTAGTGTTACATCATAGCCACACAATAGTTAAAGATCAATTATATCAATTTAAGGCTGTTGTTTTTTTGTTTACAACACGTTTTTGCATAACACCATCCACTTACAACTTAGAGGCGAAATATGTAAATTGAGATTAGTATGTTGATTAAATTTAAAGGCTTAATAGTTATTCATGTAAGGTTTTAGTAAAAAACTATTAATTAAAATAATATAGTTTTAAGGTGTTTTTATTTGACTGTTGTTTCTAGTTTTGTAATATGCGGTTCCACTAAAAAATGTCTGTAAAAAATGTATTGATTTATACGTATTGGTAACTGATGCAAAAATTTTCAATCAAAAAAGGATTTTTAATCGATTTAACGGAATAATAAAACACTTGCAGGCAATAGTAAGCTACCTATCGACTGCTACGCGCTAAAAAATTCGCCTCATGTAATCGGCTTTAGTTATCGTCTCTTTATGCCTCGGTTTGCTAATATCTGGTCACCTAGAAGTATCGTCCCTTTGGGCTTAACTTTTTTTTTGTTCGGAGTAATCTAAATGTAATAAAGAATAATCTCTCCCTCAAAATAATGCTAAAAAAACCATACAAAACTTACAAAAATATTTCACGTCTACGTAAAAATATTGGTTAGTAAGCAGTTAAAATAAAAAAAAAAGATTAAGTAATTTAAAAAGACAACAGTCAACTGTGGCTTGCTGTTACATATGTACAATTTTAACTGACAAAAATGATCCTGATTTAGCGTTGATACTACAATAATAAAGCTCAAATTCCTGTGCGCGAGAAAAACGGAAGCAATCAATCAATTGTACAGTGTTAATATTTTAGGGAATTTAAGATTTATGTTAGTAAACATTAGTGTGTAACCACCTACCGACATTTTTATGTATACCGGTTTTAAGACAAGTACGTAAACTATACTTTGAAAAGTTGATAACTAAATAATTATAATATATAAAAGTTATATTCACTAACATAAGTAACTTGGAGAATCATTATTATTATCATCTGGCATTTAAAATGTCAAGACTCTCTTGTGAGGAGAGGAGCTAACATATTTTTGAACAATTATTCTTACTTCGACAAATAAATACAGTGTAATATAATGTATACTATACATATCAATGTATTGGCTAGCTTGAAACATTGAATGTATCCTTGTAAGTCAGAAATTTGCATATAATAATGTTAGGAGTAAATAACTAAATATTTCACGTGTACCTCGCCAAGAATCGAACCCGTAATAAATGCCTCTACCATTACACTACGAGGCGGTTTTTTTCCATTTAATTTCTTTTTTCAGAATTTGAATTATTTTTATTAATTTTCTGCAAAATTTAAACAGAAACATATCGTTTTTAATAAGCAACGGAACAAATAACGTTTATCACTATTTTCCACAATCAATTACATTGGCTGACAGCGTTTAAAAGCATCGATGAAAAATATTCTTCCACGCTCGGAAACGTGAGAAGTTTTATAGCATTTCTAATTTCCGCAACACATCGGCTGGTTAAAGGGGTTCCCGTATATAATTAATTAAATATCCCCTAAATTTTCCTACCTTTTACCCCGGTTTATCTCGACTTCCGAATATACCAAAATACACATCCTGCGTATGTGTTTATTTTGCTTTTGAGTTGCCATACATGTATGTATTCGGCATATTATTATTATTTTTCAATTTATTGAGCGGTAAAATAATAGATTTATACAGCTTGTATATTTTGTTCTATTACCTACATATTTATAATATTTTATACTGATTTTTAAGCACAAGCTTAATTTTATGTTGGTTTAAATATTTTTTCAACAGGCCAGGAGGCCCAATAACAGTAGTAAATTTTATCACAGAATACCCAGGCTAAAGAAAAACCCCTAACTATTTGTTGTGTTTTCACTGGAAATCGAATTCGGAACATTCAGTGCGTGAGTCAAGCGTCTTAACATTACCACAGAGGCCGCCTAATTGATTCAATTATTAATTAACACCTTGTGTCGATTACATTTCCCACTAGAATAAGTCTTATTGCATATTTTTAAATTTATCATTTTTAATATTATTTTTTAACCTTTAATGTTGACCATAGTAGCAAACGTTTTGCGGCGCAGCACGGACGCGGTAAACAAAAACATATGGTAACAGGTTTAGTGTCCATAGTGACCGCGCGGGCGTGGCAAGGTGCCGTGTACCGCGCCAACCCCGCGATAAAAACACTCGCCAATATAGTCATGTGCTAAAGTGCTGTGAAGCAGGCAAAACTGTTATTCACTTTGTTTGTAAACTTTAAAATGTAATTTTTAAATACCTTTTGTTTTACTCTAAGTATCTGAGCATCTAATTTATAAATATCAAATTAAAAAACTTCAATTCTCCCATCTATTGGTTTTTGTAAAGTAAAAGAAGCGAAGTCTTTATTGTAATGCCGAATCTATAAAAACTAAGATAAACCGATTCCTAATTTTATTCTGAATTGTCCAATGTGAAAGTTCTTAAGAACACCTGAGATAAGCCAACTGACTACATCTCATCATAAGGACACAAGTCACAGTTACCGTTTGGTTGCAAATTGCTTCGTTACGTGGATGGCTTATTAGGTCCCAGAATATACATAATCTTAGTCGCACCTTCTCCGGTGTGTACTTAGTACTTACTACATATAAGTTCTCCGTACTCGTTAAGAATTTACCTCGAGCTTAATAATTTCCCTTCGTATACAAATTTTCCTGAATAAAATAACATCGTTAACGTTTTAACTAAATCGTCAAATATTTTATTTTTTCATAAGTTTTACGTATTTGAGAATTTGTCTATTATAGAAATATGTTTAATAGATTTGGTAATTTAGAAAAGAATTTAAATGTATCACTAACTGCCAATCTGATTAATTTGTAATGTAGAAACTTCTGGTCCACTATACTTGTAGTATATTCTACAGGCAATTTGAGAAGAGACTTTTGAAGTAAACACGTTCATGGAGTACAGTAAATATTGACAGTTAAGTGTAGAAAACAAATGCCTTACTCTATAGTTTATATTTACCGCCGGAAAACTTCATTATCAATCGATAATGTTTATTTCATATTGAATATCGAATTATATTGTGTGTGTTAATTTTAAAGAGTTCACAATACGATTAATTAAATTCATTCGACGATAATTTTGACGCCGACCTAATTTATGCACCCATTACAATTGTTGAATTTAAAAAAATTTGTATACTTTTATGTGTGATGGTCACTTACAACAAGATATGTTCACAAATTAGTAACTTTAGCTCTATTTTTCTGGCTTTGTCTATCCCCACCACTATCTCTCATCTCTTCCATTATCTCTCATCTCCACCGTAATTCCCGAAATACCGTCAAAAAACACTATTTAACTCGCGATTACTATTATGGAACCATATTACAATTAATAATGTTAAAAGATAACACTCCCGAGTTCATCTAATAAAACAATTGTTACTTTTATTATAATTGTACAACGCTATTTCCATTACTATCTTTGTCGTTTTTCCGTTACTATCTTTGCCATTCTGTAATTATTGTGAGAGGCATATTATAACTTTATCTCTTGTATTATTTTGTCTTATATATCCTGTTGAATGACCAAATTGAACAAATAAGTAAACTGCTTTTATGTTTTTTTTTATTTTACGATTTTATTTTTAGTAAGTATTAAACTAGTCGTAAATATAAAATTCCGTTTTTATTCATCCCAAAATTATTCGAAATTGAAAAATCGATAAAAAAAGACTGTCACAACACTATCTCTGTCAAAAATATTAATGTCAAAAATAATAATCTGTCAAAAATATTATTTTATTTTGCCTGAACTGTAATAAAATTGTCTTACTTTACTAGTAATAAATACTCACAGTCGTTGAAAAAAAAATCTTATCACATATACATAAAATTATTAAAGTAATATGAAATTGCTTTAACTCCTAACTAGGGTAAGTAATCCTGTTCTGAAACAGTAAAAACATATGATTTTAGTAGAAAAGGGGGTTACGTACTAAATACAAATTAAAGCTTAAATAATAAATCAACGTTAAACATTAAAACATCATGCATCCATAAAATATCAAAGATTTTTTTTGTTATTATCGTTAGTATGGAAATATAATTATTTATTTATAATTTTCCGCAACGATACACTTTACCTTTATCCGCACGCGATTAAGCGTAAGGCACTCATTAGTAAAGCGAATACAGAGAATTTTTTCTTTTAATTTTTCATTTTAAACGTTAATTATATAATTTTAACACAAGTTGGTAGGGGAGAATGTTAATGAAAAGGACGTTATTTATTTAATATTTCTAAATTTTCTTCTTATGTAAAACCAAAAAAGTGTATGTGATTTTTCTTTGTTCATTTTTTAAGTAACAAATATGAAGTACAGCGTATTCATTTGAGTTAAACTTTACTACTTACAAAATCTATTTGATTAAAGTCTAAATATGTCGCATTCCCTTCCTATGAATACGACTAGTGTGTATACCTTGAATAGGAATTATGTTAAAATACTATACAAGATTGATATATATATATTTAAATAAAAATTAATAAGTCCTGTGTTGAGTTGGGACTAATAGAATACTAGTGCAAAAAAAGTTAAAAAAAATAAATATTATATATTTATAATATGATATACATATAAAATGCGACCTCCGTGGTGTCGACTCAAACACGGAAGGACCTGGGTTCGATTCACAGTGAGAATACGAAAATGAAATGTGATTTTTTCAAGTCACTGCAACTGAGCCTCAAAGCCTGTTGTGCAAAAAAAATGAAAAGCATTCTATTATTTTTAAGAAACAAACATACATAGATAATTTGATTTTATTATCTGCTTTACCAATTAGAATCGTCGAAATCTCGATTATTTCTTAAGTTAATCAGTCTTACGCTTTAGTTGCAAGTCCTGGAACATAATTTCTTGAAACAATGTAATAAAATATTGAAAAGTACTATGAATGTATGCAAAACTATGTAAATATTATATCGACGCCAGGATCGATGTGAAATTGTAATATGTTATTCAGAATGATAAATTCTATGAACGGAATTTCGACAGAATGTTATTTTTCTCAAGTAAGGATCTTCTTTGCAGTAGTTTATCACATTAGTAAAATACATTAATATGTAAACATTGTTTGATTGATGCAAAAAGTATCGAGATAACTTAAACAGGATAAAGCTGCGATAGATTGCGGAGAAAGTGAAGAATAAAAGAGCGTTTGAAATATTCCGTGTTTAAATGTTTCTGGAATTACCTATGTGTTTAGAGGAATACAAGGCACGACCAAGCGCAACAAGTTGTTTGGTGGACTATACAAAAAATTGAGTAGTCGCACTATTTATATTTAAAGATACAGTAAGGAATATAGGTGAATCTGCACTTCTATAATAAATAAGTAGGTACCGACAGTTCTTTCCTCACTGCTAATTTATAAATATGTATTATTGTTGATTTGTTTACTTTTACAATATGTCAGTAATATCCCAAAAAAAATATTTGCTTAAACCTAATATTTGTGGCAGATTCGTAGATATATTTTACTAACATATATGAGTAAACTTATCGGTAAGACTTTCATCTTTTTGCAAACATAATACCTCTACGTTTAAAATGAAAATGGTAAAAAAAAAACAAAATAATTAAATGTGAAATTTATTGCAATAGAGAGTAAAAAGAATTTTGAGAATGGAAATGGAAGTTAAGCCATTTAAACGTTGTATGGTATTTAATTGGAAAGTTTATGTGAACACTTTATAACATTCATCATTTAGCCTGTTTAAATATCTACATTTCTAAGACTCTTCCATCTGTCGACTTTTGTGAAGTAAAAACTTGTAAAAACTAAAAAAAAAAACTTTCAAACGTGTGACCGAATGTTCGTGTGATTATAAGTGCATCTATGAGTAGCGGTGTATGCGTGAGAGGGTGAGAATAAGTGTGTATGAGTGTGTGTATGTGTTGCTAATCAAATCTATCGTTTATCGTTTTAATACAACTTCAATGACTGTATTTTTCCAGGTTTTCTTAAAACGGGCGCTAAAAGCTCTGCCCAGGGGATCATGGACCTCGTGGCGGGCCTGCACTGGTTGCGGGAGAACCTTCCTGCCTTCGGGGGCGATCCTGACCGTGTCACCATTATGGGACACGGCACGGGAGCGGCTCTGGCAAATTTCATCGCAGTGTCGCCAGTGGCAAGAGGTATAATCATGTTTTAGATTATAAATTTCTATTTTCTTTATCTGTAAGAATGCAAATCGAAAACAGTCATCAATCTTGCTGAATACAGTTCCTGAACATATGGTCATTTTTTTCTGAACGTGTTGGCAGCTAAACATCTATCTGCATTCTATTCATTAACCACTCGAAGAGTGTTTGGCATTTGGTGTCCTAATATCTTATTGTATTACCTTAACTATATCTATCCGTTTGATTTCAATCATACATGAAGATAATCAATATTACAAGAAATTTAATTAAATATATTTCGATAGATTTATAAAGAATTAATTTTTTTTGGAGTAAACACATGTATAATTTTGATGAAATCAGAAGCAAACATGGTTTCAATATGAAATTTAATGCAGATCACGTTCATTTAAAAATGCTCCACGTCAAAATGATTTGTGACAAAATTAATTGGACTTGTTCATGTCTATGTCAAAAATGAATTTGATTAACTTTTTTCAAATGTACCGTTTAATAATTTATGTGATTTACCGAGTTACACTTTTAAAATATTTAAAGGATATAATATTATACAAACCAAATAAATTAATAAAAAAGTACTGTCAATAAAAACTTTCCCGTAAAAAGATTTCTGGTCTGTAAAAAAACTTTTCCTTCCAAAAACATACGTGTTAAGTTTTCTACATACTTTTATTCTTTATAGTAGGCTAATATGGGGGCCTCCGCGGTGTAATGGCTAAGATAATATTTGACGCAGGGAAGGTTCCGGGTTCGATTCCCGGTGAGAACGCGATAATTAATTATTTTTTCTCAACCCTGGGTGCATTGTAATTATTACCACTATTAAATACCACTTTATAATACCCTGGCCGGTTATGGTGCTAAAAAAAGTACATAAAAATAATAAGAGTCATGGTAATATAATATTCATACCCAGCATGCAAAGACAATAGAAAAATAGTGACTATTACAAAGCGTGCAGGGTGATCACTTAACGCATCCTTTGACAGTTCATAAGCTCTTTAAGTGCCCTGATTTTCATTTTCTCAACAGTTTAATCACTGCTTAGAAAATATCTGAAATTGTTAAAATATTTCTTCATTAAACTCAACATTATTATCACGTTTACTATCTTACAAAAAAAGATGGTCTGTCCTTGTGTGCTTCATATATTTTTTAATGTCCTTTAACAGAACAAGGGGTTTTAACGATGAGAAATATAAAACATAATCTGGGTGTTTAATTTTATCACTGCCACTTTGCATGTACCATGAAAAAAAAAATAGTAGTGTTAAATTCAGACCAAAACAGAAGTATGTTAAAAGCTTTTATGTTTTTAATTTCAAAACAGCGAACCCAGTAGAAACTATCGCACATTATTTTTTTTTTTTTTTTTTACAAAACAAGTTTAAAATTACGATGTTTTGTAAACACATAATTAATAATAACGGTTCTACCTCTCTAATAGAGTAAAAACTCGTGTTTAGGAAGGCAGTTTGTTTTACATTAAAGATAATGTTCCTTCACCGGGGTGTCCCGTTTATATAGTATTTCAATATAATATTTGATTATGATTTCGTTTTTATTATCTTAAACAGTTTCTTTGATATGAAATTATTGTATACAATTATTGTTTTGCCCTGGTTTGTCTTTGCTAAATAGTTTCATGTTTTTTTTGTTCAGTTTCTTGCATTTTGTTTCTTCATGTAACTGTTGTATTTGGCTTAGGCCGTATTATATAAAATAAATAAATAAATAAAATAATATATTCTAAAAGATACATTATTTTCAACTTTACAAAGATCAGGATAAAGTGGGTTTCGTGTGTTTTTTAGTTTCGATTGAAATTTTTGAATATTTAAATTGATTCTAAGATTTTTGGAATATTATAAAAGTATTTTTTCCCTTAATATATATTATTATTATTTAAAGCTGCAGTTTTATTTCATGTATGTAAAATTTAATTATTTGGAAGTCTAGGTTTTGTGAATTTCGTAAATTACTAGGTTTATTTTCATTGAAAATTGGTATGACATATGCTTTTTTTAAAGATGTCGTCAATTGAAGGTATATCTAGTTCTTTAAAAATTAAATTTGAAGGGTAAGTTTTAGGTTTTTAGAATATTATTTTAGCTTTTGTTTTATGGGTAATTAAAAGTGGACGTACATTTGTCTTTGACTCCATACTGCACAGTTTATTATACAATTGCGTAGTAAATAGTTTTTGGATTTTACGGGAAGAGAATGTTTCTTAGTGTAATGAATAAGTTTTTTTACTCGTTTTACTACGGCATTTATTTGTTATTTCAATTTCATATTATCTAGGATAATATAAAGGTACTTTATATCATTGGACTTTTTTATTGTCTTGCTGCATATAATACGTACAACAGTAAACTATCGTTTTGGTTACTATGATTATGATATGAAAAATAAGTAAGAAGATCACAATTATTTATTGAAAGGGGTAGAAATTATGTTTTGTTGCAATTCAGTAATATCAGATTGAAATTAAACAATTCTTTAAATAAATTGATTTGTCAGATTTTTATTATTATTATTATTTTGTTTTTTTTTTGTTTATCGATCATAAAACACAAAGTATTTTACAAGTATAATATGTTGAATTATATTACCAGGAGTTGCAGCAACTTAACATTTAAAAAACAACATATATTGAGAACAACAAAAAAACAAAGCAATTTTAGCACCTTTATAACTAAATATAGCATAACAATATATACGCCAAAAACCTTTGCTTACACAAGCAGAATAAATATATTAAAAAACGCTTTTAAGAATAAAAAAATTAACATCACATACCATGCAGATGATGCAGCCATAGTGATGATGATAACATATCCATCTCAGTTCGTAAACATCTGGATGCCTAAACACATGATTATTGGAAACATAATTCGGATATACAAAACGTGTGTCAGACCGATCATGGTGTATACAATAGAGGCGAGGATAGATAGAGAGAAAATAAAAAATACGAAAAACCAAGTAGAAAAACTAAATTGAAAAGTTGGCACTATTGTTTACATTCTCCAATAAATTTATTATTATAACAGTGTCGTCTGTACAAAACACCATTTTACCTTTCAAATTTGAAGCAAAAATTTCATTTACATACATGACAAATAATGAAGGACCCGAAACAGTGCTTTGCGGTACACCAATATTCATTATTTTTTGTTTCGGTTAGTTGTAGTTGTAATTGAAATATCTGAGTGGATTATAAGAACGCAAATATTTCAAAAAATGAGAAAAAAAAAACAGAATAAAAGGCCCGTAAATGATTTATATATTCCCTTCTCTAATATATTTTCCATCTCTGTTGTAATATGTATATATTAACAACTCTTTAGGGAGTTATTTAGATAAAATTAAATCCAGTCTTTGTCTACAGAAATTGTGACAAAGTCAAAAGTCCAGTCGAGTTTCGATAAAAATTAGCGCCTGGTTTTTCAAAAATATAACATATTCGTGAATATCGACCAGTCAATTTTTAGTTCAATTCAACCGGATAGCGTCACAAGTCACAACATACTATCGCATTATTTCCGTGCGTCTTGAACGTAAACACCGACTATAGGTAATTTGTTCAATAAAAAAAAACATTAAATCGCTTAGTCAATGTTAAAAACATAAATGCGATTAATAACATTAAAAAATAAATATTAGGACAAGGGTTTTCACATGGACATAGTTTTAAAGGTAATGCGTCAAGAAAAAAAAAGTATTTATTTACATCTAAAACGGTACATGTTTTTACTGTTACAGTAAGGTTGTAGTTGATAACATAAAAATAGGAAATTAAAAAAACGCATAAAATTGCCAGGTGTTTATACAATACCGTGTGTTTGCTAGCAGATTTTACACTTTAAATCACGCTGTCTCTGTTTATAGTTTATATAGCTGAGAGATAAAAGGGATCATTCAACGCAGGACAACAGCGGATTTTTTTTTATGAGCCCGTGAACAAAAGCCCATTGACCAAGTACAAGAATTCGACCAATGTGGCGACGCGACGTTTTGTTCTCGGTTCAATATTTGAAGATTGAGTGATGGCCGTCGAACCAGTTGATATGGAAGTGGATGAAGAAGTTCGAAAGAATAGGATCAGTCGGAAATGAACCTCGACCCGGACCTCCAGTTTTGTTTTGAGTCTGGAAAACAAACTTTTTTTTTGCGAAATCTGTATAAATCTAACCGCATTTTCTGGCAATAAGTCTTTGGTACAAAATATTTTGAAGGAAAATTTAAAATTCCATCCATACCAGCTGCAAATCATCCAGCAGACGGAAGAAAATGATAACATACGGGGGAAAAACAATGCTATTGTGATTTTGAAAGGATTTTCTTCCCCGACAAGTTTAAACAAATTTTTTTTAGTAGCGAGGTGCATTTTTACATTAAAAATTACGTCAATAAATAAAATATGTGCTACTAGAGTAAGATTTTTCGCAAAAAATCCATCAAAAGTCACTCTATAGCCTGAAGATCGCTGTTCATTGCGCCATTTCCGGCTGACGTGTAATCGGGCCATTTTTTTTGTCATCGTGAAACAGTGGCTTCAGAACAATATCGCGTAATAATGTATTTTTTTATACAGAAACTGCAGCTACATGATGATTTCAACAATATAACCTATTTCATGAGAGATAGAGCCACAGCATATACAACGAAAGCATCGATGGCCAAAGTGAGGAGCATTTTAAAAAAAAATTAATAAGTCACTTCGGTGGCAAAGACTAGTTTTTAAGATTACCTGATCCGATCCAATAACACTTCTTCAAATCGATAAATTGCCTTCAACAATAAGTAATAAGCACCATTCAGGAAAATATCCGATGTAAGATTGCAGCTGTCAGTCCAGATCTCTGTGAGCTAGTTTTTGCAAACATGAGGTCACGTTTGCATGAGTGTTTTCAACAAAACAGATAACATCTGGGTCAAGTTATTTTTTTAAACATCAAAAAGTATTATTTCTGATTATGAAAATAAATAAGTTATTAGAGTTTTTATAATTTATTGAAAAGTGCCAAATTTGCCGGCAGGTATAATAAGTTTATGATCTTTGTTCGATATTTGAAGATAAAACTTAAAATGAGTGTTCTTTTATAAATCCTAAGAAATGTATTATAAATATTTTTTAAATATGCATTATAAAAAATATCTTATTAAAACGATAGTCATTAGGATCAAATCAAAAGGTATATAATATTACATTTTGATTAATTAAAGGTTTCTAAAAGTTTCGGCGTTTTCATAAACCTTCTTGAAATGTGTCAAGTTTAATCTCACTAATGCTCAAAATAACAGTGTTTCTTAAAGTTTTAAAACGCAGTTATTCTACAAACTTGTCCTTATTTATCATATTTTAATTGAAGTACAACAAACAATTTCGGTAACCGCTATAATAAGTTTCACTTTTAAGGAAATAAATAATTGTACAGTTCATTTATCACTGTCGGCGGTAGTTTAAAAAATGTAATAAATATTCAGCAAGGACGAGGAAAATTAAAGGATGCCGACATTTTTAATAGCGCAAAACCCATTTAACAAATACCTTTTATTAAAGGAATTTCAAATTAAAATTTAGTAGGTGCGAACCGGAACGTATCCTTGAAGAATAAATTTTATACATCTACATATATAGTACCAGTTAAATTACATTTTTAGTTTTGTTACATTTAAAAAAAAGGAATACTGTGTACTGTAGTTTTAATGATTGAAATGTTTTAACTTTAGAGCAATTTATCGTTGTTGTACAAAATACTTTAAGAACGCTTGAAAAAGCAAAAAACTTGACATTGCAATCGTGTTTGAATGTGAACAAACAAAAGGGGGGGTCTCTAACGTTAATAAGTTGATTATTTCACAATCAAGCAGTTACTACTGTGAAAGAGAAGGCAAAAAAGTCAGAGCGGTGAGTGGGTATTGAAACGGTTCTTTCGTTACTAGAACGACGAGATGGCCCATGCTGTAATAATCTTGGAAAAGCTCTTTCAGATGAACATGCAAAATTTTATTTTATAAAAAAAACACTGTTTTGACATGAAAATTAATTAGCTGCTTCAAAAATATATTAACGGCAAGGATACTTTGTAACCGTAATCAAAGTTCAAAATTTAATTCCATACAATAATCTTCATTTTGACGATCAAATGTATAAACACGATATTACAACATGATCAATATCATTATTTTCCCATCTGTGTCCGGTGGTTCATAAAACACTCCATTGGTACTCCAAATGCGGGGTATCTATATTAATTTATCACATTAAAGGTTAGGTGATGAGTCCAACGCGTTTCCCTTTAAACCAGTATTTTTAATCCACCTTGCCAGAAACCGAACCCAGGACCTCAAGCATGGTAGGCGGATGCGTCAATCATTATAAACGAGGCAGACTTATTGACTCTTAATTCCCTTTTTGGGATCTTCACCTTTTATCGAGTCGAAAACACTCGCCCAGGGTTTCGGTTCCATATCATACACGAAACTATTTTTTTTATCGGCCCGGACAAGGAGAATATCGTGATATTTTTTATTTACCCGTGCAATGATTTTAGGTATAATGTTGGGCTGTGGTTTCGTTAGTTTCGTGGTAACGTTGCAAACACCATATCTGATGAAATTCGCTCTTGACTCGAACTTTTGGCAAGTTCTTATTTACAACTTATTTAAAAAGTCTACAAAAATTGAACATTGCATTACATATAACATAAAAATGTTGATAACCTTGGAATTAGGATATATTTGTAATGTTTAATTGAGTGAATATTACTATGCGACTAATTACTGACTTTTTCATATTTACCAGTTTCGTAAATGAAATTAAGATTGAAATCTGGATACTTAAATGAATTTTGATTACAAAATTCGCTCCACCTACCAGGTCGAAAATTAATTCCAGACTTTATGTAATTTGTAACCCATTTGCTAATAGTGTATCTTCTTTGTTAGTTTACTAAATTATTGTAATATTTTTATTTAAATAAAAATTTTCACATTAAAATATTTCGAAATCCCAAAAATAAATTATTAACAATATAACTTCCTTCACTTCGTCTGACATTTCATCAAAGGAACCCTTAAACATAAAAAGAACCGCTTCAGTCCGAAGGAAATTAATCTAACTTTATTTAAATCATATCCTCGCTTTGACAGAATAAATTATATATTTTCCATGCAAAATTCTAAGCTTACAATCTCTTTCATTCATCTCTGGGTACTTGAGGTTAATCTTCGTCGCAATGTAGAAGACAGTTAACAAGTTGACGACTGCTATCGAAAAATTTATAATGGAAAAAGTGACAGTTTGTAATGATGGCTTTGATAATAGATGCTGGACATGATGGAATTTATGATAACTACATTCTGTTTGCTGAAGACGCTCAACAAGAAAGTACAAAAAGTAATACGTTCGTGACAGAAAAATTAACCTGTCGTTTTTTAATTTATTTTGAACTTGCTGGTCTGCAAAACAATAAGTTTTCTTATATTTTTATACGCCGCAGAAACATGCACCTTGAGAGAAAAATAACGAAGAATGATTGACGCTTACAAAATAAGGTGCTGGCGTAGAATATAAAGGATTCCATGGACATCACACAGAATAATGGTCCTATAATCCGCCAATTGGATATTGAACGGCGTCTTTCTTGCACTACAAATTTGGCTACATACGAGACAGACTTGGTGATAGATGAAACTTGCGTCACTCTTCAGGAGGCCTCAAAAAGCGCTGGAGACAGAAGTGGATAGAGGTTGATCCTAACGACGCACATAGGTGTATTTGATCTGAAAAGTCGATCAAAAGACTAAAGTTACCAACCGTCGAATTCTAAGAAGCCGCTGCTATCTAAAATAGGTGCAGTAAGGGCTTAAGGCACAAAAGCCCGTCATTTTTTAATACCCGCTACTCACAACTTCCAAATCATGCGTCTTTTAAGCGTCTTGCTTACTCGCACGTTCTATCATAAAGAATGTATACCGAAAAAACTGAGTAAAATTTGTAGTGTTTTTAAATCCAGTTAAGTTGTAATAATTTTTAAAATGGATATTATTGAATCGAGTAAGTAAAAATAAATTCATTACCTTATTAAAAAAAATATATTTTTTTGTTTGTTTTATTGATTTTTACTAAATAACTTATTTGTCATGGAATGCATTTATTAATTTTTTATTTTAAATTAAAAAAATAAAAAAAATTGTTTGGGCACCTGTTTTCGGTTTAATTTTTTTACATGTTTTAGTTTTGAATGTTGTAAGTGTATTTTTTTAAAAGCAATTTCTAAAAAGTTGCAGATAATAAAAAAAAGATGTAAAAATGTTACGTCGTTATTTGGTAAGACAAACATATTTTTTTACCAACTTCATAGCTTTTAATATTAATTTTATTACTAAGTAAATACACAAAAAAATCGAGTAAAATTTAAAGTATTTTTGAGTCCGGTTACGTAAATTATGATTATTTTTCAGATTAATATTATAGAATTGGGTATGTAGAACTAAATTAACGACCTCATTATCAAATTACTTCTCTATTTTTATTCATATTTTTTGTTCACATACATATTTTATAATTTTTAAAAACAATTTTCTTGCGTTTCTGGGCCTGTTCAAGCCCGAACTTTTAAAATATGTTTTAGTTTTTTCTCTTTGTTTTTTAAAAAAAAAAAACATTCGACAAAAAGTTGCAAAAGTAAAAATAAATCGAATTATAACGTAATTCTGTACTTTATTTTTAAATTTTTGGAAATATTTTTTTTAGTAGTTTCTGCATTTTCAATTCAATTTTTGTAAATATTTTTATCAAGAGTTTCCGTATTTTGCTTTTCTAATTTTATTAATATTTTTATCAAATGTTTCTGTGTTTTGTTTATTAATTTGTGGAAAATGTATTTATATCATGTTTCTGTATTTTGATTTGGAATTTTTGTATTGATTATATTGTGCCTTTTCAATTTTTATTTCATATTACTTAACATAAAATGTCATAGATATCATTTTAGTATACTTTTTCTGTTTTATTTTAAGTTTCTTTGTATTTTAACACTTCTATGCAAATGGTGATTTATATCGCAAATTTATGACGCATGGGGGGCGCATTTCGGTCATACGCATTTCCTTATTCTTCTTCGTCCTTATTGTGTGATTTTAAATTTTAATGTTAATTTTTGAAGTACTTAGTTAAAAGAGTACAAATAAAACGAATGTACATTAAAAATAATGTTGATAGACCTCAAGCGAATACTACTCTGTGCGACGCGACGTGTTTTGCTCCTGCTAACTAGACCAAAACTCCTTTGCTTAAAGCAATCGACTTTAGATAAATAAATAGTTTTACAGAACTTTTTATAATATTGATTTCATCAATTTACAAAATATTGGGTAAATT
Organism: Micrasema longulum; assembly: GCF_059751315.1. Taxonomy (NCBI): domain Eukaryota; kingdom Metazoa; phylum Arthropoda; class Insecta; order Trichoptera; family Brachycentridae; genus Micrasema; species Micrasema longulum. The sequence goes on from NW_028278200.1 coordinate 543,433, forward strand.
TTACAAAAATTTTCAACTAAAGATATAAAAGTATATTATGTGCGTCTTCGCAAATATGGTGCGGTACGTCCCTAGTTGACGGTTAAATACGCTATTTCATGGATCAATCATTTAAATTGCCGCCTACAAACTGGCTACTTAATACTTTTTATGTGTAGACTGCAAACCTAATTAGCTTTTGTTAAAATATTGATTTTCCATTGACGTATAGATACACAGACATGCCCCTAGCCCCCAAAAATGATGACACTTAACTCATTGCCTAACGCTCAGTCATACCTAACGAGTATTTAGTCGTTCTTTATTTAGAAGCGAAACAAAAACGCCCACTTGTGTCATGAAAATGTGTTAAATCATTTTCGATAAACATTGTAAAAATAATTGCGTTTAATAACTTTTCATTGATAAATATTTGTTCAAAGGTAATTAACAGAGCTCAAAACAATTAATTTTAAAATATAAATATTATTTTTTATAAACGTCAAACTACGCATAGCGGAAATCGAGAAGCTCTTTTTTGTTACAATGGTGCACATAGAAATACGTTTTTGATACATGATAAACGTGAGATAATATCATACTTTCATTCTTTAAAATTCTTTGAAAAGAAACGAATGGGTTGAAATGTAAGAAATTTTATAAAAAAACCTGATTGGGACAATTAATGTTCAACCAAAAACAAATGTTGATTGTTAACATTGAAAATACAAACTTCTTTATATATCAAAAATGGACATCCTTGAATATTTGGTAGCATATGCATGCGCGTTGAAGGCAGCCCTGGTTTAAATAAAAAGTACTTGGTAACTATAGGTATGTTTTCGGGTCACTACATGTTAAATATTTTACCCTACAGGGCATATCTGTGTGATTATATTATATTTTATGAAATTATATTAATATTATAATTCCCTTAAATGACGGTCAGATTCAAAATTCAGAGTCAAAATTAAAATGAAAACACAAATTTAAATTAATATTTCAAGCCGATCTTGCGGAAAATCAAACTAAATTCTTACTTGGTAAGTTATGCGCTAGTTAAAATACCAGGAGGTGAAATCAAATAGTAAATTTAAGAAAAACCGACGGTACATTATTTAATTTCCAGAGTAGTATTTTTAATATCATATTATTATTACATGTGAATGTTAATCAGTACGTTAACTATACTTCCTCCTTTTTTTTCAAACTTGCGCACTATCCATTGTTCGTCTGTGAAATCAACTCCCATCAAAATATGTTTTTACAGCAATTTCATAAAGAGAAAAAGAGGAGAGATTGAGAAAGAGAAACGATATGCTTATTCAGACGTGATTTAAACTAAATCCATTGGAAGAAACCTTACCTATCTCTTACTTAAATTCTCCTCTTTTTCTTTCCTTTTATTCTTGTTTCCTAATGTATCGACACAAATTCATTTATAAATACAAATTGCTAGCTTTATTTAAGGTAGTAATTTGATTTTTTTTTTATTTTTTATTAAAACTAAAAAAATAATAACATCTTTTATTAAATTCGTTGGTTGGAGGAAATCGCTATTAGGCATTGAGCCCACCAACGTACAATAAATATTGTATTGAAGTTATATATTTTTTTAAATAGCAGCCAGTGACAGGACAAAAAAGTCATAAGCCATGTTAGCGCCTAGATTTGCACATTTCCTCAAAATTCCCTCATCTCAAGTACGTTAGCTATTAATTCTGTGTCTCTCTTGAGGTTTAGGATTAAGATGAAATTTTAATACAGTTTATTATTTCAGTAGTAACAGTATACAAAAATTTGGATCTACCAAAAATATTTCATTTTTTCATAGTTAAAAGTACATAATATATTGTATCAATTTGTTTGTAATGTAGACAGTAAACGGTTTCAAACAGATTTTTCCGGGCTAATGAGCGTTCCTGTTTGTTTGAAATTAGTGTAAAAGCTTAGTGTTTTTTTGCTCAAACATTTGTCTTGTATTTCAAACAAGAGGCATATATTTCTACTTTAGTAAAATTTCGGGTCCTTGGTAAAAAGTTGGACCACTTACGGCTTTACTAATGCAAAGTAAACACAAATTTCCCGAGTAAAGTTAGACAAACAAGAAATTGTAAAAAATATATTTGAGAAACTTTGTCAGCAAAATACTAATTTTCCATCGCGAATATTATGAATGAAAAAAACATCTCGGTTAGAAATTGCCATTCACTGGGAAAAAAAATGCTCATGTTATATTTGAAATATTAAAATATTAGGTGCTTTAATTACATACTTAAATATTGCACCATAAGAGACAATTTTATTTAATCATTTGGTTTGTAAATAAACAATATTACATAAATTTATTTGACACTTAATGAATTATTAAAATAAATACACCTAGTTTAAATGTCATTCTGATTTTAAGTAGTCAATTAGGTGCTTTTTCTAAATTAAAAAATTGTAAGCGAAGACGCTTCCAGCTTTCCTGAGACTTTCTAGTAACTGATTAAACACTTTCAAACCATCATAGCATTGATAATTTAAGGTTCTAGTCGGCGTTTTCTTAGGAAACCTGAAATCACCTCCACTTCTCGTTCCATACTTATTCCACAATTTTGTTTTTCCACAAATAACTGTGCTTACGTAACTAGACACCAAATTGTGAATGGTTAGCCTGCAACATTACCGCGGAACACATCCTAGTTCCCTAAACATCTGAAAAAAAGTGTCCATCAAATGAATCCAAAAAATTATATGTAAAATTAAATGGTACGTTCTCGATATTTATTAAAAAAAGGTCATGAAATCACAAGAGATCAAGATATATTTTTTACTCTATCAACACAATACATAGAAACAATTAATTCGTCAAACATTACATAAATATACAAGGACATAATTTTTTAGTCTCTTCATATTTTGGACGCGAAAGTTATGATTATTAAAAAAAAAAACTATTTTTATCATCTTCTTTACTGTATATATTTTTTTAAAAATAAATAAACTTTTTTCTTTGATTTATTTGAACATTATTAAAATTGTTTGTAAGGGTATAAACATCAAAGGTTTTTCACTACGAGGAATTAATTTAACATTTTCATTTATTTGTAAGTTTAAATTACCATTCAGTTTTCGGTTATTCTAATCAAGGCTTTAAAGGTAAAGTTTCTAGATTGTTTTTAACATTGTGTAACGAGCGGTCTAGGTCGAAGAAAAACACTTAACATGTCCCAAAAATGAATGCTAATATCTCTTATAACTAGTCGGCGCTTGGCGGGTCATTGTCTCAAAAAAAATTCGTTCAATTATTTCAATTAAGGGACGTTGAGTTCTGCGCAAGAGAAAATATTATTTTTATAATATGTTTCGAAAATGTATTAAAATATAACGGCATCTGTTGTAGAAATTCATAAAAAAAAGAAAGAAATATTGATTTATTTCTTTATTTATTTTCGCTATACCGTCATGACCATTACGTCCTTAGCTTTTCATCATGATTGCGGCCTAGTAAGTAAAATGAACACTGGAAAATAAATAGGTGATAACATCCTCAGTAATAATATAAAGTTCAGTCAGCCACAGTGAGTTCCAACATGTAGTTCAGTTCAGTGCTCAGTGACTCAATGTAAAACGTCTACGCAGTTTCTCTCTCTGTTACTCTATTTATTCATCATGTTATAAATACACTTTAACCCTCAATATCGTTATATTCTGTCAACCGTCAACTGGGTAGGAGCTCCCATGTATACTCAAGCATTAAATCCTACATATATTATTTACAATGTATTTTGAATGCCGTATATAAGTATATCTAAACAAATAATTGAAACCCACAGGAATTAGAAAAAATTGAACGAATCATAAAATTTAAGAACTTAATTTCCCATCCACACGATGTCTGGAACAGCGCGTGGTTTAATTTCGATTTCTTATTGTATAACAGAGAACGAGAATTAATTTAATTATTTAAATCAATTCATTTTGAATTGCATTGTGGTCCTGTGGCTATTGTTTTGCACTAACGGCTCAAAGGTCCGTGGTTCGAATCCCACTTTACCCCAACTTGATTACCATTTTCTAATAGTGAGTTATTTACAACTTGTTGAAAATGGGCCTAATAATAAAATCTTTGTGTAAATTATAAGAACGCAAATATTTCTTTAAAAAAATTAAAAAATGGCCCTCAATATTACATATTTTGAGTAAATCATTAGAATGCGAATACTCATTTTTTCTTAAAAAAAAATACAATAATTTAGCAACCAAACAATAGACTTATACTTAAGGACAACATTATAAATAGGTAATACACATACAATTGGAGGATGTAAACTTATAAACGTTATATTTTGTTTCAATTGGGGAATGTAAAATAATTATAGCTTCACCCATAAGTGTAATTTAAATCCCGCAAATTGTAGGTATATTTATAATATTATGAAATATCGCTATTCAATTTTTTATATGCCGTAATGATGTTATGTTTAACTCGTTATAAATACATTTAGCAAGAAATATTTTAAATAAATATACTTATTCGGTTTTCCAGAGAACGGTCCTCATTAACTCTTATACTTTATGTCTGATAGTGATATAAACTTTTTTGTTTTAATATTTAATCGACATAATCATTGTGTCTGTTTTTTTATTTTTATAAAAAAAATTGACTTAATAAACTCAATTTTAAAAATTGAAATATGCCATAGATATGTTTCTGCACACTTTAATATGTGTAACGTATAAAAACCGTATAATATTTTCCCATGAAAAACTGATATACGGAAATAAAATTGACATTTCGTGGATTAAATTTGGGAGTCAACACATTCCTTAACTATCAAGCAACCGTTTAGTTGCAAATTAAATTTATTATATTATAGTTTAAAATCAGAATTATGAGTACTTTATATTTTTGAAAAAGTTTTCCGTATTGCACACAATAAAATACTTACAAAAAGTATTGTAACTCCTAAAATGATGAAATTCCTTGCTAGTCAGGACCAGAAGTAACATACATTATGTATGACCGGGGATGTAAGAGTTTAAATAGTAGATCCTAATTTGGGATATCGGGTATTTACAACGATCATTTTAAGAAGCTTAAAATACAACTAATGCAACTACGTTTTGTGGCAAATAATATAAGGTATTAATTTTAAATCATAAAATAAAATAAATAGTAAAAAATGTGGCGAAGGTGTGTTTTTTCATTTTAATTTTCCATCTTAATTTTGATTTCTCCAATTGTATTTGATTCTTGTATAATATTTCATGTACATTTGTATATTTTCTTTTTCTGAAAAATGGAAGTTTTAACTATAATATGAGCTCCTGATATCACTGCGACCTTTGTGGATCTATTATGACCAGTTTGCTAGTTCTCGTCATCTAAACCCAATAATTCATTTCCTCCTTTATTTCAATCCAAAAAAGTGCATTATCTTCTTTCAACACAAATATGCTTAAGCTACCAGATCACAGAAAGCTCCTTCAAGCAGCTTTTCTCGTTTGGCAACCAGCAATTTTTTCGTATATGTGGGCACCGCCAAGGAGCTTTATGTCCTTAGATGCGGTGTGCGGTATATGGTAGACAAGCTGCCTCCAAGCCCTGGTTTTTAAAAAACCTGGTAGCTGAGTGAACGGCAAGTGTTCCGATAAAACAAATCTCCCCCTCCAAGCCCAGATCCTTAAAGTATCGTGCTATTAGGTAGGAGTCAAGCGCTCTAACATCCTCAGGTTTAACCAGTGGTCCCCCGTGGATGCGACTTCTTTTGTGATATAAAGTGTCACATTCACATAAAATGCGTATAAGTGTATAATCATTTGTACAACAAAACCTACATCTAGAAGATTCAGAAAGGTGCATTCCAGCAAGGTATTTATTTTATCTGCTGTGCCCCGTAAGAAATTTAGTGATAACCCTCACTTGATTTCGGCCAAGACTCACTAGGTAGAAAGCAAATGTTTGCGAGTACCCCATTAGTAGTTCCTTCACATGGGGCGACCAGATCTTTTTTCCAGAGCAATTTGCTCTGCTCCCGAGCCCACGACCTAAATCCATTACGAGTAGCAAATTTGAGCAACCCACAGTAAGGCTAGGCTTATTAGGGCTCTGGGCTTATTTCCCAGCCTTGGCAATTCATCATTTGCCTCATAATCATCGTTATTTGAGTATCCAGGTACCTAAATTACTGTTTTGCTTTTGCACTTACCGACACAATTAAGTGCCCGTAGGAAAAGCAATGTTAATTTTGAATTGATTTCTTTTGAGCTCTGGGCTTTTAAAGCTGCCTAACTATAAGATAAAATAAAATTATTTTTTTTTGTCGTCTGCGCAAATTTTCATGGGCACAGGCAAAAATTGTAAAGCGTTCCGTTTGGAAGTTTCGTTTAATGGAATATAGCCCTAGGCTAATAGAAAACTTGTAAGCGGGTCTTACTCCATGCCTTTCAGCACCCAATGTTCAATCTTTCATGGAACCATCAGCCATCATTCTACCACACGATCTCTTCTTCTCTGTAGGGGAGGTGGTTATTGGGCAGCCACTATTCCTTATCTAGCATAAACACTTTAAAGTGCTTTTGGAAGTTAAATTTAATGGTTATTACATCCGATGGCATAACCAAAATTAGATTTTCAATGACAAAACCACTTCGAATTCCTCATATTTAAAAAAAAATTAAATTGACTTTCCTCGACTCCATCGCACATAGCATAGTAATTCTCGCCTCCATTTGGACATGATTATGTAGAAGATTGAGGCATGACATCGCTTTCACTGCTGTTTTTGGGGTAGAACATATTGTTCCAGTAGCAATACTGCAGGCTATTCAATAAAAAATTATTTGTCCATAAAAAAAACGAATATTTGTAGGTATACATTTTTTTGTGTTTTTTGTAATTTATAAAGGGCGGGAAGCCATTTAAAGAAGAAAAAAATATTTATTATGAATCACTTTTTCTCTTGTCGGCCTATTGGCGTAGTAATCAGCGCATTTCCCTGCCATGCAAAAGGTCTCGGACTCAATTCTCGACGTGGTTTATGTTAAATATTTATTTAAAACGGTGTTTTAACAAGAGAATATTTCATAGTTCCTGGACTGGCACCTGAAGCGAAAGAATCACCATATTTCTTCCATGTAACAAAAAATATTAAGATACGCTGAAATTAATGTATCAATGCAGTAGGTGCGAGAAGGAAATGAATGAATAAATTAAACACTTTTAATAAAGCCAAATTTCTTATATGTGCTTGTATTAATAGAAAATACATAGAAAACCTTTTCAGTCAATGAAAATTTAAACCCGAAAAATTTTTCTTCTTCCAATAACGAACTATTTTTTTTTTCTGTTTGTTTCAGAACTACTCCAACGAGTCATCTTATTTAGTGGTTCAGGTCTTAGCTCCTGGGCATTACAAAGGGAACCACTTACTGTTAAGAAAAAGGTAAACAATTAATTAAACTTTCTTTCACATTTAGCGTTGTTCAGCCTCAATATCATTTTCAAAAATATTTTTTATGTTTGCTGGAATATTTCAGACTTTTGAGCTTTAAATTATTTTTAAAAGCGTCTTTTTTGAAATTCCAAGCATTATGATCAAATAACTAGCGTGTTTGACTTAGGTTCGCTTCTCAATATGGTTGATATATAAATTTTTTTTTTAATAAAAAAGAAATATTAGCGTTCTCATAATTAACTATAATATTTCAATTTTGGTGACTATTTTCAATGAGTTGTAAATAACTCACTATTAGAAAATGGAAATCAAATTGAGGTAGAGTGGGGTTCGAATCTCGGACCTCTTATTCTTGAGTCCGCAACACTAGCCACGGGACCACAACCCGACATGAAATATTTATTTAAAATTGTGTTTTTACAAAACAATATTTCATGATCCTTGGACTGGCACTGAATTGTAAGATTGATCATAATTATTTTGGAAAAAATATGTAGTGCCATCTTTGTGAAAAAACCTCAAGGGCGCTAACTTCCTACTTTTATTTAATAAAAATGATCAAGATATGCACCGGCTGGTGTACCAATTTAGTGCTCTCTGTACCATAAGGTGCGAAAAAAAAATTATGATAATGTTACTATTGTTTGATGTGTTTTAAAAAAAAAAATGTTTTAAATAAAATGGTATTATAAACCATGCATTTTGTTACAAATAAGAGATATATCTCTTTGTTGATGTCATCGCCAATATTGTAAAATCAGCCACCGACCTACGAGGCTAGGCTTTTTATTAAATGCCGGCATTTAACTGAGTTAAATAAATGTTTTAAGGAAGGATTAAACGTCATTTAACATTATAAACATATATTTAATGATACAATGATCAAAAAAATAATTTTATCGTGTTTTGTGAATTTGAGCCCACAGTGCCTCGGCAACAATAATATTATTTTTGAAATCAAACAACACAAAAACCGACAACTAAGCAAATACAGCAATATTATTTCATAAATAATGATATTTTTCTTAAAATATTATGGGAGGGGTTCTTATCCATTATACCTACTCGTATATTATAGGGTTAAAGAAACATAATAAAAGTAATATATCCTAGAAGATAGTGGTGCCGACTTATTTCATATGAATGTTAATTCTTTTATCCTGCCTGGCGTTCCTTCCGGTAGCCGAACACGCACACAGGGCCATACGCAGGTTCCAGACGATTATGAAATGAAGCGTGAATGAGGCTGAAAAATGAACCTAGCGCGCATTCATCGCTAGGTCGTTTGTCATTTTAATACGCGTAAATAAGCTCGCGGTATTGCAGGCTTAAAAAAGTTCCTTCTATCCTAAACCGCAGGCGAAGAATAACAACTCCACAATTCCTGCGAATCCTTTGATAAATTGACGAAATTACTCAGCTGGCAATTTTAAAGTTACTTCTTGGGCTGCTTTACGACGTTCCGTAATGCCCACAGCGTTTGGATTGTTCTCGGTATGAATCGATGGCTTAAATTTAATAAATCAAATAAGAATATCGCGTTTCTCGGCAACGCGCAAAATCACAATTTTACTCCCGCGAAACAATTTTTTGAAAAAAAAAACCTTGTGTAAATTACTTAAACTTCCGGGATAGATTCAAGAAGACTTTTTATCAAATTTAATACGTATTAAAAAATAATGAAATACGGTATGTTGAAAATGAATGACATTATTTTCAGGTGGCAGAACAAACAGGATGCCATGGAGATTTACTAGAAGATGACATTGCGCCTTGTCTGAGAACAAAATCTCTTAACGAGCTTCTGAGCGTCCGCATAGACCCTCCTCGCTTTCTTCCGGGGTTCGCACCCTTTGTAGACGGAACGGTTCTCCTCAACCCATCCCAGGTATGATTTCTTATTTTGATCACTCTTCGTACTTGAAATAATTACCCTAAAAACAAATAAATATATTTTTTAATGTTTAAAGGTTCAACCGCCGAATTTCAACGTAGCCCAAAATCCATCGAGTGCCAGTACTGTAGCGACAGCAGCTGGATATGAATTAGCAGATTTTCCTCATAGAACATTATTATTTGGACTTACATCAACAGGTAATAATGTTTAATTTACATACACGTGTGATAAATTATGAAACAAAAGGAATAAAGGAAATTGGTTGGAATGAAAATGAATTTTCGTGTGTAGGGCGAAATCGTACTACATAATTTCGATGCGTAGCTGTAAACATCAAAGAAAGTGCTTAAAAGTATTCGTTTTTAACAGCTTTTTTAATGACCGTTGAATATTTAATACATTATAAAAATTTATAAGTAAAACGAATGTGGCGATCAAAAATAGATATCTATTTTGTGATTCGTATCATGTTAGTCGACTATCTCTCATTTGTAGGATGATATTAAATATTTTCGCATACAATATGTCATTTTTCCATAGTCATTTTGTTTGAGTTTTAAGTCTGGTATGCTCGAGCCCCCGGAGTAGGGAGGGTCGGGTGAGGAATGTTTATTACTAGGGCAGAACTTTGTGAGTCCTGAATGTGATGTGCCTTCAAACCCAGCGCCAATGAGGAGCCCGGAGGGAACAAAAGCACTCATCATCGGGAAAATATTTATTTGTTCGACTAGGAAGCACAAAATTAATATATTTCAAAATATTTTTTTTGAAATGAACCACGTATACATCTACAAAGATTTTACAGATTCATAATACTGTTGATTAGAAAATTGATGTTTATAAAACCATCGCATATCATAAGAATAGATATGTTGTTCATTTAAAATTACATTTTTTCTAAACAGTTTTTAGTAAGAAGTACATAAAGGATAATGAAAATAAATGAAGTACTAATAAAATGAGTTTTTGTTTTTCTAAATAAGTCAACTCATAGAACTTGATATTTTAATAATAATAAAAAAAACTTTAAGCAAGTCAGTGAGAATTTTAAAAGGTCCGTATTTACTTGCATGTTTTGACTGAATGCTGTTTTATTTGTTTTTTAGTATATGGATATGTAAATAAACTGAAATTCAATAGCTCGAAGCAAATTAGATTTAAATAACGGTTTTCAAACAAACTCAAAAACAAAATCCAAATGTTATTTGAATTTAAAATAAAGACTTTCTTGGAAAAGCAATTAATGAACCCATGAGTGATGTTAAGCTTTATACTTAAAGATCACATAAGCTTACTTCATACAAATCCTTTGAAATGTATTTTCCAATTAGTTAAATAGCCTCTTTGTGAACAATATTCTACATGTAAACATTCGAATAAATTGTTGTATTAAATTTAATTACGCAACACTATTATATTGAAGTAAACCAAAAATTAACTAACAATCGAACATGTTCATATATCAAGAAATGTGGCAATTTTTCATTTGTTTTAGCGGTTCATTAATCAGCAATATGGGGTGGTAATTTCTAGGCTGTCTGCTTATATTACCAACAAACTTGTCTTAAAATAGCCAGAGAATTCTCACTACCAGAACAATTTGCGGTGTCGGATATATGATCAGCTCGAGAGAACCATTAGCGCAGAATATTTCCTTGCGAAGAATTCCGACAACAAAACTGAAAATTGTTTAATCAACAAAATTTGCCTTTCGAGTTTAAGAATTGTTTATTAAATATGAAACGATTTCGAATTACCTCGGAGATGCGCAAAGTAATTTATTAATCTATTCGATGTATTTCTTTGTTTATACGTATGTTGTCTTATTAAAATTAATTGTTCACTAAATCAATATTAAGCAATAAACACAATTCGCCTTCCTTTTTTCTAAAAAAAGCATTCGAATTTTAATGGTTTGAGCGTACGTAAATTTTTTGATTGATTATGAGTGGAGAGATATTAAAAGATTAGAAGTGAAATGCAGTAAAAGTGGAAATAATTTAACCAAGACTCTTTGTTTAATATAATAAGATGGCGTTCATTCTTCTCTGTCTGTTCCTACATAAAGACGACGTATTATTTTGTTAATTAGTTAAATCAATTGGTCAACATTTTATACTATATTTGCATAAAAAAAGTATCAAAAATGTTCAAATAAATGTCATTTATGTATACGTTTGATTGTTTCTCGGTTCTTTCATATTCCTTTTTGTTAATTTTTTTTCAAGTTTGTTTAGTATTTATATTTACAATCATTCTTTTATCTTATGAATATAATTTTTTATTGTTATTTTAGAGTCTTACCTGGATTTGAGTGCGCAAGATTTGGAATTTGGTTTCAATGAAACAAGACGAGATAGAATACTTCGCACATACGTCCGGAACGCCTACTATTTTCACCTTAACGAGATCTTCTCTACCTTGAAGAATGAGTACACGGATTGGGACCGACCGGTGCAAAATCCTCTCAATGTGAGAGATGCAACCATGGAGGTAAATATAATATACAATCTTTGAAAGCTATGTTTTAAAACCCTTAAAAAAAAATTTAGCTTTTAAACGTGTTTACAGAATAAAGGTTATTTTTACTTAGTTAATTTATGGAAAAAAAACAATTGTGGATTCAATTAGGTATTCAAGCAGTTTATTTACTTGTTGTTTTATTATTTATTAAGAAGTGGCTTCATATAAGTAAAAAATAAATTCTTAATATTCCACGTGAAATTTTTCTGATATTTTTTCATACGTGAGATCATTATTATTGATTAAATTTAAATTTACGTTTTTTTTTACTGAATTTTTTTTGTCAAATCAAATATTAATAATGAGTTATAAATTCAATAATAAACAAAAAAATACTGTCTACAAAACAGTTTTTTTTATCCTTTATTCAGGCAACTTAATTTTTACCTATTATTTATTCTTTTTAATCCTTTTCCATGATGAAAAATAATAGATTTTGTCCGATTTATCTTATTTATTGACGATTTTTAGTAAATATTTGGTATCGACACTTCCACTTATTTATTTGGCCAGTTAGTGCCTTCACTCGCTATCTTCTGGCTGGTAAACATTATACAGTGTTAAAAAAAACAAAATATAAACTTTAGCATATTTAAAAAAAAAAAATGCCATGTGTTTTCTTTTTAAATATTTCCGTGAAAAAGAAACGGACAATGTTATGGGATACATGTGTTGACTTTGTATTATAATGGAGGATTTTATTTAATGAAAATATTAAGTGTTTTACTATCGTTCAACATTATCAGAAAAAAATAAGTTATTACCTAATCACTTTCTTAAATGAAAATTGTTCAAAATTAAACTCTCAAATTTAGTTGAATAGGAATTAAATTGGATTTACGAAGATGTCTTGTGAAGTTTTTATCTTTCAAAAAGAAATGTGTGTTTATCGTTTTGCACATAAAATGAGATGAAAACCTTTCAAAGAAATGAAATCCAAGAAAAAAAAATACGTTTGTCGAATCGTTCGTATTGCTTTATACCCTCTTACAATAAAATGTTTTTTTAATATATATAAAAAAAAAACTTTGAAATATACTTGTAACAAAAAATGAAGTTCAATTATAAAAAACGTACGTTTTTATTTTGAATGATGAAATACAAAATCCAATTGCTCTTATAAGAACAAAGAACAAAAAAAGGTTGAGAATCACATTTTTTCAAATGTAAGTTGTTTCTCGTGTTCATATTTTGTAATTTGTAAATTATTTGTCTCGCGGTCTAGTGGTCAGCGTGTCTACCTACTATGCAAGAGGTCTCGGTTTTGATTCTCGATATGGTTGAGATGAAATACTAATTTGAAAAGGGGCTTCTACACTAACATCTCATAGTTAACGATCGTGAACCTAAAACCTTCGACTGATTATGTTAAAAGCGAATTTCACTGCAATTGGGGTATCAACTCAGTGCTTTATTCAGAATCTGGTGCGATTGACTATACAAAAAAAACACATTATAAGAATTCCACATTTAATAACACAGATTTACATTTACGTCTTCCCATATAAATAAAAAAAAAACCCTTTTGAATAATTCAGTGAGCAATTTAACATACCTTAAATATTTCCAAGCCATTTAAAATCTTTCCATCTGGGTTTTAAGTATTAAAAACGTTGGGCCTAGAACAATAAAGTGATGTAATGGGAAAGCATTTTACTTTTAAATGTACATGTTTATTTATTTTAAAATATATATATAAATTATAAATGTAATGAAATTCCTATCCTAAAAAACGAGACGGAAAAAAATTTCCGATATTTTTTTAGTTAGCTGTAACAATTTTTTAAAAGTAACTAACCGTTGGTTCTAAGAAAATTAACACTCAATGGGATACCTACTTATTTCATAATTGTTTTCTGTTTGCTTATTTTATCTTGTTTGTTTCTTTCGCTATCCGCTAGAAGCATCTGTGTTGGTTGGTACTGTCTGTGACGTGCACTCTAAATGATATTATTAAATACTAGAAGTAAAGTGAGGTGTTTTCTGATATTGCGCAGGTGCTGAGTGACGGCCATACAGCAGCTCCGCTTATTAGGTTAGGTTACCTACACGCCATGAGGGGAGGGAAGACATTCTTCGCCCACTTCCAGCACCTCTCGAGTGACCGCGATTTTCCACAGGTAAATACTAATTTAATATCAGACATATATTTACAAAAAGAAAATTGAAGAAAAAAAATATTTGTAATATTTTTAAATAAGTAACAATGGGGTACATACACAAATTTATTAACGCCCTTAGGGCGTTTGCATACAACATATTATTTTAAATAACAATTTACAGCAAGTGCATTCAATAAAACCTTCATAGTGATATATAATGCTAAGGGAAAAAAAATATATAAATTAATGTTAGTTTTCATACAAAACGAAATAAATGCATTTGACTATTATAAATGAGCAAAAAACGTGACATTAAGTTGGTTTTTTAATCGCCTTAAAGTCGAGTTAAATCAATTGATATCACTAGTATGTTCGTTCCCAAGAAAAGAGAGCCCTGAGAACAAATAATTAATACCTGCATTTTTATTCCGAGTCTGACAATATATTGAAATTAAGTATAACTCATCATTGTAATATACATATATTTGTTTTCAATCTGGAACACCGCTGTCTTGAGTTCGATTTTCGACATGGTCGACATGAAATATTTATTTAAAAAGGTGTCAGACACTAGAATATTTCAAAGTTCCTGGACTGGCACCTTAAAGCATAAGACTAACCATCTTGATCATATTGTCATAATCAAGGTAAGCTGCAATTGATATACCAATGCAATGCCTTATGCACTTTTATTTGCGGAAAGGAAATGAAGATGATTTAAATATTGTTTAAACGATGAAAAATTTTAAAATATAATAATATCAAAGCATCCACTTTGTGATCGAAAAAATGTTAGTAAATACTTTGATATATACACTTATCGACTTATGTACGTCTACCAGTTTTTAGACGTGTCTGTCTCTTCTTTCAAACACTACACTAACATGTTTATTCCACTGTACACCGTGAAGGTGGTAGTTGTACAATATTTGGTTTAATCATTTTTATTTACTACTATCGGTGAGATTAGCATTTTATTGAAATTTTTGTACTGACGACGATTCTAGGTCGTCTCGAAACCGGTAGACATAGAAAAGTTTATAAGTAGTTCCATACAAATATTGACAATATTAAAAGCGACAATTTACTACCGAAAAAAAAACACAAATTTAAATGGGGTAATTATTATTTAACAATTAAATATAACTAAACTCTTTCAACTAGAATCCTTAAAATTTATTCATAAATTACCCACTGATGTTATTGTCGACGAATAACTAAAACTTATAAAATTATAATCAATATGGACACAATACGAGAATATCAGAACAATATATTTATTTTTTAAATAAATTTATTGGATAGATAAGTATACATATTTAATACTAGGAAAATTACATAAAACTAGTGGAAAATGAATTCCTAGCGTCTTCTGGTTAGGTAGTTTCCTTATATACAAATATTTTATAACATTTAGGATAGTCTCCATCCAACATGGTTTAGCCTGTTCTAAGATGGAGATTTTACATTAACAATTTTCTAAAACCTGACAAGGACAGTCGAGACTAATAAACCCGGGACTATATATATAATATATATATATATTAATACAATTAACTACCAGACAAAATTACCCAAAAAACTCTGACAACTTTTACAAAAGATGTCAAAAATATTATCATTAGCTTTAAAGTACAAATTTTAAAAATTAGAATTGTTTTGTTAAATGTTCGTTACCTGTGAGGGTTTGTAAATAAATTTCAAATAAAAAAATATTAAAAAAATAAATTTAAACAAAACACTCCGAATACACGCATAAAATATCATTATCATGTACTTATTCGCAACAGATAGTGCAGACGGCACTGCATTTGTACATCAAATACAGCGCATATTGACTATCGTATGTTGTATATTACCTTACCCAAAGATCTAACTATTTGTTTTTCAAAACGAATTTAGCATAAACAGTATACAGGTACATATAAATTTGTACCGTTGTCTATAAAATGTGTTATTTGTATTGAATAAATAATCTTGAAAGCTTTGCTGAAAGTTATACTGTGTAATGAAACATTTAATTCAAAACTTACTGACTATAAATCTATAACTTTACTAAACAAACGGCAACGATAAATTTGAAATATCTATTATCAAAAACCAACTCCAACAATTTAAACTTATCTAATTAAAGTTTATTAACTACTCAATTGAATATTGATTATATTTCATCGTAAATTTACTTATATTTTCTGTTCATAGAAAACAATTATATGAAAAAGAAAACCACGTTTTCTTCCTACATTTTGTTAAAAATATTTGTAAAATGTACATATTTTTTAAAAGCAAAAAGAAAAAAAGAGCTTCTGTTTTAATCGACTTGTGGTTAGCTCTTTTGACTACTGGAAGAAATGTCGTGACGCGGACGTGCGACATTTTAAGATTCATTTTCTGATAAGTTAAATTGAAATATTTCATAAAAGACAAAAGATATGTCGGGATTAGGACGTTGTTTTCAAATATCCAGATAAATTCGCAAATTGATCATTTTTATTATTATCCTGAATTGGAACCTTTATTCTCTTATGGAAAATTGAATTCAATGCACTGCAATAGATACAATTATGCAAAGCTTCCATATGTGTGTATAAAGGTTAAAAAAAACAAACACACCTTTACTGATGCGATATTTATAACCACCGGAAAAATGATAAAAATATTAAGATTCAATTTTAATTTGTCGCAACATAGAAGGAAAACATTTTAAAATGGTAATATTGAAGACAATATTACAGGGCTTATTATCTGTTATTGGCTGATTTGAGTGCCAATTACACGCTGTGTAACATTCACTATTCTGCCAATGTTTAAACATCCACATTTCCTCAATCCCTCTATCTTTTGACCTTTGCAAAGTAAAAAGGCTGAAGCCTTTATTATGTGAGTGAGGTTTACCCGGTTGAATCATTTCACCAACGCCTGAAAACCTTTTTCTAATTTTTATACTTCTTCTTGTACAAGTTAGTTTAATCAACAATGTCTCGAGTATGTCCAAATGCCTGTTGACAAACTAACCAAACTCGCAACTTAAACTAACCAATGACAGGTCATAAGCCCTGTAAATATTCCCTGTAAACAAATTTGGACCTTAATTACTCTCTAGGGAGGAAATCCAGCCTGTATAAAAACATTTGGAAATATTCAAAACATTGTTGACCATGATACGAATTTAAGAAAACAAAATATTTTTAAAAGGATGTCTAAAGGTCATAAAATCAAATGGTAGAAAGTTGAAAACAAGCGAAAAGTTAAATTGTGTCCTTGTATACTAATTTAAACTTTTAGATTAAGGAATTTCGGGTACATTTTACTTGTAAGTAGGAAAGAATTTTTAACTAATTCGAAATGTAAATTATCTTTTGGAAATCTTTCTCAAAACACAAAAATTCTGTAATTTTAAAAAAATAGGTTAATGCATTAAAAGTAATTTTTTTTTATATATTAAATAAATTATTTGTACATATGGACTCGAAAAAACATTTTTTTTAAATATTTATAAAATTTTGATGTTTGAATGTAAAAAAAAAAACTTAAGTGAATCGTTTATGAGTTTTATTGAAAATTAATATCTCATTTTCAATATAATTTGTATCCAATATAGTTTCGCATATTAATAACACATTCTGCATCAAAATAAACAGTATTTTATGATTGTCTTGGTTCATTTAAAAATGTTTCCTTAAGATATCTTTATTAATTTTTTTTTTAATGCCACCCCTAGACCAGAACCCTAAAGCGTAAGACTATCACTTTGGCTTCACAAATATAAAAAAATAAAAGAGATGTAATCCGATTGGAATACCAATGCGTTACCCTATGCGCAATTGTGCGCGATGAAAAAGAATGATGATGATCATCACAATATTTGAGTCTGTTCAAATGTTTGTTGACATTTAAAATTAGTTAAAATTTCAAATCTTAATGACTCCTGAGGGGGTGAAATCCAGTTTTTTTGTCTGCAAATATTTGGACAAACTCAAATATTGAAATAAAACCAACTGGTCCAAGACAACGTTTAAAAATTGGAAAATTTCAGGCGTTGCCTAATATGTGAAATAATTCAGTCAAATGAATATCTTCACAACAATAAAGGTTTCAGCTCTTTAACTTCACTAAAATAAATAAATGGAAAAATTGAACAAATACGGATTTTCAAACATAGACAAAACGGTTAATATTAGACAATGTGTAAAATGGCCTCTTTAACCAGCCAACGACAGGTCATAAGCCTTGTAAATACTCAGACCTCCATATTACTTCTTTAAGGTATTTTCCATCCCTGTTGTAATTTTTTAATCTCAATGATGATTATTCTTTCAGAAAAATCATTCCCAAAAGCGATTGGATAAGTGCTTTGCAAATGAATTTATTGTTCAAACTATTCTGATATAACTAGAATGATATGAAAATGTTTGTGGCAACTATAATGCACGAAAAAAATAATGACGAACATAGTTTCAGAAAAATCATTATACAAAAGATTAGATAACTACAAACTATTTTGATATAACTAGAATCATATGAAAATTTTTGTGGCAACTATAATGCGCGAAAAAAATTATGATGAACATATCAGGTAACAAAGGAATCTGAGTCATTTTTGAAATTCAAATCTGGTTTGAGTAACTAGTTTGCTCGAACGGGAATAGATTTCTGCGATCAAATGTGGACTAACTGGTAAATGATTAATATGTTTTTATAAATGTAAAATGTAATAATGTATTAAGTATCAATTATGTATATAAACTTAATATATATGTATATGTATGTATAAAATATAATATAAATATGTATGTGCGAATATATATGTATTTATGTGTGTGAATGTATGGTTATGAATGCATTACAAGTGCCCCGACTCAACACGGATTTTTTAGCAAGTCGGAGCAAGTTCACAGACATGGGTCGTTCCTGATTGTGTCACTATAAACTGTGTCTTTGACCTTAACAAATGTATATTTAATATAATCAATAAATAAAATAAATAAATATCAGAAAAATCATTATAAAAAATATTGATGTTTTTTGTTGATATTTCTTGATAAAACTCCATAGTTAATGATTATGGTAAAAATATAAATAAACTTATCAATGAAACTTCTTGGTTCAGTTTTACTTTTTATTATTTTGACCAACGAGCGCTTTCGCCTAAGTAGGCATCTTAATACGGAAACAAGCGATGTGCTCACAACATTTGTGGTTCATTCGCGAGTGTCTGTAAATGTTGTAAACTGTTCACCAGTCTTGAAGATGCCTACCTAGGCGAAAGCGCTCGTTGGTCAAAATAATAAAAAGTAAAACTAAACCAAGAAGTTTAATTGATAAGTTTATTTATAATTTTATCATAATCATTAAATATAGAGTTTTATCAAGAAATATCAACAAAAAACATCAATATTATTAAAAGTGCAAGTGCAGCAGAATTGATAGTGTTTTACAACAAATTAAAACGGAAACAAGCGATGTGCTTACAACATTTGTGGTTCATTTGCGAGTGTCTGTAAATGTTGTAAACAATTCACCAGTCTTGAAGATGCCTACTTAGGCAAAAGCGCTCGTTGGTCAAAATAATAAAAAGTTAAACTAAACCAAGAAGTTTAATTGATAAGTTTATTTATAATTTTATCATAATCATTATATAAAAGATTAGATAACTGCTCTGTAAATAACTTCTTCGCTTTCACTATTCCAAAATATCCAAAACGATGTAAAAATGTTTAAAGCTCAACTGAGTTCATAACTATGAACTATTTTGTGCAAATGAGAGAATTATGATTATTTTTAAAAAATCATTCCAAAAATTAATTTGATAACTCTTCTGCAAACGATATGCAAATGTTACTATAGCTTAGTTATGCACCGTCGTGTTATAATACAATAATGATGATAAAAACAATTTTAGAAAAATCGTTTCGAAAAATTATTGGATAACTGCTCTGTAAATAGTTTCATTAATATCACTGCTCCGAAATGACTGGATGGATATGGAAATATAATTATAGCTCAGTTATGATATGTGAATCCCTAAACTACTTCGAAATATAGTAATAGGAGAAACCTCGAAGGTAGACTAGACAAAATTTCGGAACATCGTGGAACAGAAAAATAACCGATGTAAAGTCTGAATAAAATAAAGTGAAAAACATTTGCTGGAAAATCACTAAAATAATGAATGCATTGGAACAGAAACTTTTCAACCCTGAAAGTTTCTGAGTGAATAAATTAAAGAATGTAAAAGGCGAAATAAAAAGATTCTCGGGAAGAGCTCAGATAAAGGACCTTTAGCTTAAGTCAGTCGTCAATATCCCGAATTTGTTGGAGCGAATTCAAGCTAAATTACTTTTGTGTGCCGAAATAAACTCAGAATTTTCTCTTTCCTGGCGAAATCATACAAAAGGTTTTATTTATCTTTTTCAAATTCTTTTCCTGATCTAGGAAATTGGCGATGACCAAAAAATCCATTGAATCCTAAAGTAAATTGTAAAACTTCGGTTTGTGGGTTTGTCTTTTTACCCACTAATCAAATCATTCCTTATAATACTACATATATGTATATCATAATAATTATTATTATTCACAGTAATTTTAGTGTAATTTTTTTTATCTTCTTCTTTTCTTCATAACGCAGTTTATTTTTATTTTATTTATTTATTTAGACTCTATATCAAAATACAATTTTACGTTCACTTTGCCCAGGTAACAAGGGTACATACCCCGTTCCAAGCTAGGCAATTACATTTTAATATATTATAATGGTTAACAAATTAATAGAGAGCACAGACAAATAAAATATAAACTTATTCGTATACACATTTTGATACATATACATACACACATACACATATACACATATATACATATATATATATATATATATATATATATATACACACATACATATATACACAAACACATATATACACCCATGCGCATACACATACATACATTCATAAAAACATAGACAATTTATTTATGCGAAACTTCATGGTTGCCATCAATAAATACATATTTTTTAATTATTCCTCATTTTTTATTTTATTTTCGACATCCAGTAAGAATCTCCAATCCGTTGCATGCATCAACTTTTTTGACTCCCTACGACCAATGTCATGAAAGAGCGAGGTCAACACCAGTTATTAATATAATGCAATCATTTTTTTGTGTTTGTCTTCTGGCATAAGAATCGGTCCGATAATGGTTTATTTTATCATCATTCTGTTTCATTCATAACTTTCTTTTATCATAGCATAACTTACTTTTAAACTGATAGTAAATGTTTAATAATTAACATTTAACCTTTATTCGTAATATTTCAAATCGAAATATCAATGAAGACATGCGACATATTTTCAACATACATTTATGCTTCCATATAAAATTAAGATAACTGATAACAAACAATATTCCAAAAGAGAAATATAAATCTGGCTGAAGAAAATTATGATAGTAGAAATAAAATTTAAATTTTGAATGACATGTCAAATACGTAAAAAATAATATTATTTTAGCACCACACTCTTCTCCAAAACAGGAATCCATAGTGAGAAGGCCTCCTAAATTACTTATGTATATGAAATATTTCATATGGTAAATTAAAATTAGAAACAAAATTTAACAAAATATTATTGAATTGAGCAATAAGTTAGGGCTATGTTTGATAAAAATTGAATAATTAAATATTTTAAGCAATTGCTTTTTATCCGAACGCCTTTTTTTACGGAAATGAACAATTAAAAATTATAGATGATTTATATAAAAAAAAACAGTTATGACACGTAGTGTCGTTTTGCCTACTCAGACCACAAAATTTTCTAAGCAAACAACAAAATTATCTAGAATTTATTTATAAATCATGTTTTTTTAAACTAGAAAACTTTACATAAAAAAGGTAATTGAAAGCATTTTGAAATATTTAAAAATTAAGTGATTTAATATACTAACCATGAGCTGTCTTTATTCTTTTAAAACATGAATATTTTCTAACTTTTTTTAATTAGAGACAACATGTCTACGCTTACTAAACAAGTGCTGTATATTAAAGTTTTTCTAATTTCCACAAATGTACGGCTAAGCCAAAGCGAATTTAATTGTTTCGGAGAAGAGCTTAAAACCATTTTATTTTAAATGGTTTCTTATCTACGAATAAAAGTAGAATGCTTTATTTAAGAAACCATCCAGAGATCTAGCTACCTTCATTCGCAAAATGGTGAATATTACAAACAGTGTGTGAAGTTTTCAGTTGAACTAGCTTATGACAGATCATAAGTTATGTTGATGCCATGACCAACATACTCCGTTCTCAAAAGATTCGAATATCTGTTAAAATAAAATAAATCTATTAGAATGACAGTTTTAAGAAAAAATCAGTATACAGTACAGTTTAATAAATAAATCTACCATTTATGTAAATATACAAAAAAACAGAAGGTATCTTAAGAAGAATGGTGGATTGATTTTTCTTTCTCTAAACGTATTCCCGTATTTTCTCCCTATATTATGGTACTTGGGCAGTAATTTTTGTATACTCTGTAGATATTTACCATTGGCATGTCTTTCGTTTAGCATTTTTAAAATTATATCTCATCGGAGCTTGGACCATCCAAAAACCCAAAAAAGCACCTAGTACTATCTGCCGTTTTTGGACGTACGGTATCGAATATGAAAAAATATGAAAAATAGAAAAGGCACCGAAACAGAAAATATTATTTTTAGACTCTCTTATAAAAAACAACCAAAACGGTTTAATTTTGGTGTGCGGAAAACAGGACAGTGAAACGTTGATTTTGTCAATTTTTAGGCAAAATCAATTCAACGCCATGTACAAGTGACTTTTTCGCACAATATCGAGGAGGGATTTGCGAGAGGATGACAGAAAAACAATGTTCAAATACCTATTCATCAAAATTTCCAGACACCGCATATCCTTTCAATAAATTAAAGAAGTTTTATTTTATTTAAATACACACAAAAAAAATCCCTTCAGTCAAAGTAAAGTTTGTCCGTGGTCGGACGTATTAATGTATCAGACGATTCTAATTTGAGCACTTCGGAGATCGTCGGCACCCTGACTTCCAATGGTTTTCTGATGACCATAATAAAGTGGATATGCTCCCCCTCCCTTCCCTTGTTCCCGACACCCTCTCCACCCCCCTTGCCACTCCTAGCCGGACAGGCGACTAGTCAGCTCCGCTGTGGAGTGCTATTATTGTAATGGCCAAAGGACTTATCCAATCTTAATTTATTGTGCCATTTGGCTGTAATAGGAAATTACAACGGAATTTTCTTAGAATAGGAGTTTATTTGCAATCTTTTTACAGCCTGAATGTTTCTTTTGATTTTCTAATGGTTAGATAATAAGAGGTTCATAATCCAAATATTCTGGTAGATAAATACAATTCATTTTTTACAAATAAAAATACGTATTATATTATATATAGCTGTGAAGAACTTTAATATATTAACCCTAGATTAACCATAGATTTAGAAGAGTTTTTGAAAATTTTATTTTTTAATTATGTTTTAAATATAATAAATTTAAAAAGTTACAAATGCTTGAAAACCATTACATGTTTTTTTTTTAAACTTTTCATGTAAAAAAAATATGGGAACAAATTTACACCGTCATTTAATTGCAATATAAAAATAACTTTTACAAAAATAAATCTAAAAAGCGCAATATAATCAAACCACAAAAATATTTTTTAAAAAAAACCCTGCTATCATAATTATAATATTGAGATTTGTAAAGGCGTAGAAATTTACACAAGGACGGGGGACAACTCTAAGCAAGACTTATCTCAAGGAGTAATTTTTTTGAGTTAATTACTTCAAAATGGCCAAAACTACAAAAAAATCACAAAATATGTACCCACTGTGATTAGTTACATCATTGCGTTCTTATGTAAGGAATAATATAAGAGATACATGAGTTATTTTAAACCAGGGAAAATTTGTACCTTCGCGTCAAAGAATAATACCCGTATGCAGAGACAAACCTTAAGGTGAGGAAAGTACATTCTATTGTCTTCACCTTCGGGTCATTCTCTGCATTTGAAATTAGAATATACTTTCCTTACCTTAAGTTTTGTCTCTGCATACGGGTATAAGAGGTTAAAACATTTCTCAACAAGGCCACAGTTGACTATCTCACCAGATCTTCTCACTATAGTCAGAAGGAAAATAACAATTTCCAGTGTATAAATATAAACTGAGAAAAAAAACAAAAAAAGCAATAAACCTCTTCCGCTCTATGTCCAAGCGGATGTAGAATACAGTTCTGTATGTGAAATAGAATCGGAACCCTAGATGAGTGTTTTGACTAGATGGCTTCTTTCAGACAAACATCCTGAATATGTGATTCGAGTGAAGAAAGTCTGTCTCGTTTTAAAGTAGTTGCCGCGTTTGATTATCATTTTTTAATTTGGGTAAGTTGCATTCCTAACAAGGAGGACTTCGAAATATTAATTTCAAAGGTTGTGCAAACTGCACTATTTCATTGTTCCTGGACTGGCACCTGAAACGTAAGACTGATCACTTTATCTACGTGTAACATACGATAAAAATACGCAACTTTTGGTTTGTCGATTCAGTGCCCAGTGTACCTCTAAGTGCGGAAAGGGAAATAATGACGATGATGAATGAACCTCTTTGGGTCTACGCATACTTTTACAGAGCATTTTACTTGTGGTGGGATGGTTTAAATAAGAAAATTCAGTGCTACGGGAAATATGATATGAAAAAGTATTTCTAACGTGCGGTAAAACTAAGAGAATTAAATTGTTCGCTGAAGTTTTTTGAAAATGTATTACAAAAATAATGAAAGCAAACTACTTTGAACGACGTCACAATTTCTTCTGGATTAACCAATGATCGATTGCTGAGATAGATTTTTGGTTTACGGAAAAAGTAATTTAAAAATTACCAAACTTTAAACATTCATAGCGCTGATAATACGATATGTAAAATATTTCTTTACACACAACGTAAAAAATACTATAATGTACGTTTATTTAGGTCTTGTGGTAGCGTCGCGGACTAAGGGGTCAGTGGTCCGACGTTCGAACACAGCCGACAAAAGTAAGGTTTCATTTACTCGTTTTCTGCCCCCCAAAACTAAACCATTTTAGTTGTTTTTTTTATTTTTTATAAAGTTTATCAAAATGAAATTATCTGTGCCGGTACTTTTACCGTTTGACAAAATTATTTATCAAATTATATTTGCACATCATTCGTCCGAAGACGGCAGATAAAACTGGGCGCTTCTATGGGTTTTTGTATGGTTTTAGCTCCCATATGAAAGAATAAGTCAATACATTAAAATGATATAGACGCGCCAATAGTAAATATCTACAGAGGGTAAAAAATTACTGCTTTAGCGCAATAATCCAGGAATAAAATATGGGAATACGTTTGTATGAAAAAAAAGCATAACGATTTTCTA
This sequence comes from Micrasema longulum, assembly GCF_059751315.1. Lineage (NCBI taxonomy): Eukaryota > Metazoa > Arthropoda > Insecta > Trichoptera > Brachycentridae > Micrasema > Micrasema longulum. The sequence continues at coordinate 568,819 of NW_028278200.1, forward strand.
ACAGAAAACAGTCTCGTAAATATTCGGGAAAGTCGTGAAAAGTTTTTTTATTAAAATACTTAAAATATTACGGAAAACTTTTTTAAAGAGATACTCGTAGTATAGCTTTTTTCTGGCTTATGACCCGTTCACATCTGGTTTGAGTTTACACATCGTATCATCATAATCATTCGCTTCCCGCACCTAATGGTACATAGCTCAATGTCAATGTCATAGTGCAATGCTCTGCATTTGTACACCAACCGCAGCGTATCTTGAAAACATTGGTAACAAAGGTAAGATGGCCAGTCTTACACTTCAGGTACCATTCCAAGGACTATTAAATATTTAATAGTAAGACTACCTTATTTGATAAATAAGTCATTTCAACCATGTCGGGAATCGAACTCGAGAATCTCTTGTATGGTAGGCAAACGCGCTAACCATTAGACCAAGAGGCGGACAAATATATACCTACTGTATAAAATTAACCATTTTATTTATGTTTGAATATTCATATTTCTTTTACTCTTCCATCGGTCGGTTTTTAAGAAACTTTTATTTTTGGAAGATATTTGTTTATTATAAATGTACAATTTCATTATTACACAATGATTAAATTTCATGACTTGACTTGCTAGTAGCATTCAAGTAACTTTTTACATATTCTAATTTTATTTCTATGTTCAAATAAGTTCTGCATTGATAGTACAAACTGTACTAGAAAATGTAAATTGACTTAAGGCAGACTGGAGTTTGAACATCGAACCTCCGATCCATGAGTCCGAGAAATTACCACAGGACTACATCGAGACTCGTGTGATTTGCATTGACGTCAATCTCAAATGCCTTAAGGGAAATTAAAAAAACGTTACTAAACATCAAAAACAAATAAACGTTTTAATAATGAAATCGGAAACGCGTAATTTGAAAATACTTGACATTTTACATAATTTAATTTCATTGGGTGTATCGTTTGTCTTTGAATCAGAGGGGGATTAAGATATGATATATAGGTCAAGGAAGCGATCGTTATAGGGACTAAGGAAATATGTAATGCTCTTTACTGCTTTCAAATAAATAAATCATCGAGATTTTAGCAGCTTAAGGAAGTGGCGGCCACTTCTTCCCTCCCTTGCGTAATTCCCTCCTCTCCCCATTCAAGTACCAACGATATTCCAAAAGAATTTGACTCTCAAAAGAAAAAAACACAGTAACCTACAGATAGCAAAATGTGCTCGGAATTGTCATATCTTACATAAGTCGCTAGCTTTTTGGCGTTACTCCGTTTCTTTCATATTTTTTTTTTAAACGTTGAAACCCAGTACTGTAAAAAAACATACGTTTATTCTTGGTACTAACATATTTATTAATTTATGAAACGGCAATTGGTGCCTTTAATCTTACAAAAATACATTTTTAATAAAAGATAAACACTTCAATATAATGTGAAAAAAAAGTAACATAAATACGATATCAAAGCATGTTCATATCAAAAATATACTTAGATATGGATATCATAAAAAAATAAAAATTGTAAAAAAATTGAGTTAAAAAAACAATGCGTGCATACATAATTAAAACTTTGAAAAGAAAAGGAGTTTTTTTTTAATGGTACTTAATATAAGTTTATCAAATGTAAAAAGCAACAACCGGCAACATTGTTTGAATCATTAAAAAAAAATATCTAATAAAGTACACACGTAAAGTAAAGTACACCTATACAATCTTATATATTATTATAATAAAAATGATTAACTGTGTCTATCACGCACGGGTCCGTTTCATACGTATTGTGCCAATCCACTCGGTCCGGTAAAATAAAGGTGGGTTGACACTAATTTATTATTCTCTTTTTTGGTCTTATTTATTTAGTTTCTACTCACGAGTGAAAACTTTGCTAAAATAAATCGAGTAAAGATTAATCGGCCTCATGGAGTACTATTTCGTGTGCTTTAATTAATCTACCCTATTTTTTTCATGGTGCAGTGCTTTGTTGAACGTTAGACTAGATAGGCGGATAAGAATTTGACCTCTATCCTTTAAGTAAATCGTACTCGTTTTTGTCTGATAAAATTTGTCGTCAATTGCTAATTCAGTATTGCACTGTCTAAACGCTGTGTATGAGAGAGAAAGAAGTTTCAATTTCTCGGTCATAACTCCAATAAAATTCATTGAAATATCAAAAGTCATAACATTAAAATGTCAAAACATGTTGAAAAAATCACCAATTTGTAGCGTTTAAATGTCACATTTCAAAATTTCAACCTTTCAATTCAATATCATTAAAAAATGTTTCTCGATTAAATGAATTATGCTATATGTGAAAAGTAATGTGTGTCAATTCTGGGATTATAAAGATCTATCTATCGGTAAGTCTTTTATTTTTTCCGTTTGTATATTTTCATTAATGAATTCTCTTTAATTTAATATTTACGTTACACATTTTCAATCATTTAGTTTTTTTTTATTTACGCAAATATTTATATTTTGGAGGATTTTCCGCTGTTCTATGTTAATCGTTTACTACCCGAACTTTTTTATTTAGATATTAAATATATATTATATTATCTGTAAATTTGGTGCGGTTTTAGCAGCAGTGACAAATTTCTCTTTATGCATTTAGATTGCTTTGAACAAAAAAAAAGTGTTGCCCAAATGAGCAATATTTCAAAACGCTCAAGATCTAATCAACCGAGGCCCGAGGCCGATGAATTGAGGCCGTAAAACAAAGCCCGAAGGGCCAAATTCCTAAGCATTGAACAGTCGGTGTAACCAAAAATTACAATGTAAAACTGTTATGAATTTTTTTCAAATATCGTTATTATTTCCTTTCCGCACCTAATGATGCTTAGGGAACTGAATTGGTACACCAATTGCAGTGTATCTTGATAAGCTTTGTTACATGAAAGTAAAATTATCAGTCTTACGCTTTAGGTGCCAGTCCAGGTTCTATAAAATAGTGGTGTGTAAAAACACATTTTTAATAAATATTTCATGTCAGGAATCGAACCCAAGACCTCTTGCAAAGTAGGCAAACGTGATAACCACTACATCCCGAGGCCACACAAACACACACTGAACATACGAGAATACTAAAAATACGAAAAAACGTCGTGAGTTACTGTGTTTTTATTTTCGACGGACAAATTATTAAGCTGTCCGATTTGGACTATTTTTCCCGGTCTTTTTAATTTTACCCCGGGTCTTCGGAAATATTCACCCCAAGAGAGACGTACCCACTAATTTACCAGAGTTTTGTAAAATACTGATTCTTGTCTTAACTTACTCTTGCTGTTCGCAATTTCAGTTACCACGCTTTCAATTAATTGAAATAATACAGCGTGTTTTGATCATTAACAGTATTATTTATTTAATGTTTACACTCATAACGGTATCCCAGCAGATAAGAAGAGAATAAAAGAGAGGATGGCGCCTCCAAACCAGAACTAACCAGCTAAAGAAAGCTAGCTTTAACAGAAAAATCCATCAGAAATCGCAACGAGAAACCACTCCGTTCATCATTTCTCAGGAATCACTACAGCTAGTACGTCAATAAGCAGTCGTCTTGGCCGTGGAATAAAAAAGTAGCGGTGGATAAAAATGCTTTCGCTGCAGTGATCGCCAACGTCGGCGTCGTCGGGAAACCCAACAAGACACCAGAAGAAAAATAATTTATTTGTTGTAATTTCATTTAATTAGTAGAGTTACAAAACTCGCTCTGAAAGCTTGTTCTGCTGAAGGGAAAATCACAATTTATTCATTTTTTAACAATGCGTTTCCCAATATACGTATGAGTCGGACTCATTTCTAATATAAAAAATAGATTGCAGATACAATTATAAATATTATTTTTTGAGAGAAACATTTGCGTTCATTTGATTAACATATGTTTAACGAGTTGTAAATAACTCACTATTAGAAAATGAGAATCAATTTTTCAAAAAAAGCGGGAGTGCGAATCTCGGACGTCTGATTTGTGAGTCCATGACAGTAGCAACAGGATCACAGCTGGATAATTTTTTGATTTTGTAAAATCAAATAATGATGACTTGTTTATAGCGAATTAGTTTGCGGGTTTCCATTTTAATAAATTGTTATGAAATATAAATATATTTTTGGATGAAATAATAATTTTATTTTTTAAATATACAAGAATATTTAAAGTGATGCGTTTTGACTTGTTAAAACATTATTAAACTAACCTAAGTACTTACAAAGTTTCCTCATATACTCACAATAATTGCTGTTTAATAATGTTATCGTTTGTGGGAGGTATTTAGCAAGTAATGAGGTTTTCTATATGCTATAAACCTAGATGAGGATAGTAATTAAAAATCCATTAGGATATGCTGAATAAATTTTATTAAACACATTATGGTTATATAAATGAAGGCTTCCATTATTAAAAAAAAAAACAGGGCTTTAGCTTTAAAATAAATACAATAATTGAACGTAGTTATGCAGAAAGCAGCCAGTCAACAATTTTGAAAAAATAAGATATTGATCTTATCAAAATCAGGAATGTCAATTCTACGAGTATGTTCTGTTCAAAATAGCCAGGCCGTTATGATACAAAAAACCGTAATAATTACCTTCTGAAAATTCCATGACGTCAAAATGTCATGAAATTGTATATTACCCATGCATTTAGAGTTCGTACGAGGTTTTATTCAATATTAGATCTGGCTGTCAATTATATCATGAAATCTGGTCAAACACATGGTTACACTTTTTTTTTCAAAGTAAAAAACATTCCAACTGTTTTGTAGATTTGGTTACTCACTCTTTTCACAAAAGTACTATTATCTCAGATTCACTTTTCTATGGCTAGCTGCTTTCTGTATAATTACGTTCAATTCTAAGAAAACATCATCACTTACTAAAATACTCCCATTATTGGTTGAATTTGTTCCGACGTTTCAGCTACCTGCTGCAGGAGATATCTTCAGAATGTAGATCCATAAACCTTTCTTAAATCACAAAACGAAAAGTTTTTTAGAAAACAACCTTAAGGCTTATAGGCCTAATAGGCTTTATTACAAATTATCATCATTCTCTTTTGGCACCTAATGTTGCATAGGGCACTGCATTGGTACACCAATCGCAACGTTTCTTTATAAATTTTCTTACAAGAAGGTAAAATGATTAATCTTGCGCTTCAGGTGCCAGTCAAAGGACTATGAAATATTCTGATGTGATAACACCCTATTAAATAAATATTTCATGTCAACCATGTCGGAAATCGAATCCATGACCTCTTACATGGTGGGCAAACGCGCTGACAACTACATCACTAAGCCGCACAAATACACTGCAATATTTCACTGTCCTGAACTGGCACTTTAAACTAGACTTATCATGTTTATGTAAAAGATGGTCCAGGTAAGTTACATTTGGCATACCAAAATAGTGCCCTGAGCACCATCGGGCGAGGATATGAGTATGGTGATAGTGATGATTTTAAGGAACTCACATTGTTTATTAAAGTTGTCATTATTTTTTTAACATATTTCTTTATACATTTTTTTATTACTTATTGTAAACAATGTTTTGAGTTTGTCCAAGTTTTTTTAGACAAGGACTGATTTCAACTCCCTGGGGAGCTGTTAATATTAACATAGCACTTGCAATGCATTCATAAACATACATGTTCATACAAACGTACATACATACGTATATATTCACACACATTTATCGTCAGGTTTATGTCGCGCAAGTTGGTAACTAAAATGAGATGCCTTTATAAATTTATTAATTTATTTATTTACGGTTCCATGAACCTTTTACATAATTACAAAAAAAACAGTGAAAAAAAATAGCATAATATTAAAAAAGAACAAAAACATCGAGAAAAATATACAATGGTAAACAGTATTTACATATAAAAAAATTAATATTACATCTTTAACAAATATAAATATTAACCTATTTAAAAGAAAGGTAAATTGAAGAAAGTAGAAGTTTTAAAAAAGAGGAAGAGAAAAAAAAGAGAAAAAAGAAAGAAAAAGAAAGTGTTTTAAAAGTAAAGTTAAAAGTTGACTTCATAGTTTATATAAATATTAATTACTACTACCATCACGCTATTTCTCCGTAGGGGTAGGCAGAGAGAATGGACCGCCACACACGTCTATCCTGGCATACAATCCTAGCCTCTTGCACATTCATACATCTTGTCATACATGCCCTTCGGTTCTGTCTGCTTTTGACATGACCAGACTTAAGATTTTGGTTTATCTGATCATGCCACGTCTTTATTAATACCAAACAATAATAAATTTAAAAAATAAATATACACTCATGAGTTAGGAGTTAAAACAAAGGTGAAGAACTAATCATTATTTGAACTTTTATTTGATAATTCTTTTTAAAAACACAGGATTTGATCATCAGCAGCGTGGTATAAAATAAATCTAAATCATAACTATATTGATTTGCAAGTCGCTGCATAAGAATAATTAGTGAATTCAATGAAAATTAGTACCATGATGATGACTGCAAAACAAAAAAATTAGTCTTGTTGGTCTATGTGGAATGCGAATACGGAAGTTTAGTAAAGTTAACAGTTCTAGGCAATTTATTTTATTATTTAATAATTTATAAATAAACAAGAGGTCATTTACTGTCCTCCTGCTTGATAGTAATGTTAAATTCAAATTATTCATCAGGGATTTATAATTTATTTCTGACACAGGTAGACCTTATTTAAATTGAATGTGTTTTAAAAACTTTCTTTGTACTCATTCAAGATCATATGAATTGCAGTAATAAGCGAAACTCCAAACTGCAGATGCATACTCTAGCTGTGATCTTACAATAGAACAAAATAAAATTACGATTGCTTCAATATTTTGAAAATACTGAATGTTATAAATAACAAAACCTAACATTTGCATTGGAGATAATTTCATAGTGAGGTGAGAAAAACTGAGGATCAAAAGTAACACCTACGTCTTTAATATAATGGACTTGTTCGATGGCTACAGTATTAATAAAATATTTTGACATGACGGAAACAGATATTCCGGATTAATTAAAGAATATATGTAAAAAATAATATTTCATTAATCTTAGTTAATAGTATTTAACCACTTACGGACTTTTTATTTCTACCGGTTTCGAGACGCACCCGTTTCTTTGTCAGGATACTCATTACACCAACCTGCAAAACACTAAAATACACTTTTATATTTACCATCACCGTGGTTTACATAGTATTAACGAAAAATGATATAAATTACACGTATAGTCAAAAGGAAAAAAAAACATGTGTCCTAATGAGCACTAAAATTAGGTTAATAATATTTTACTAATAGTAAATAATAGTTTGTCATCGAGTGCTCAGACATTATTTTTGATTAAGATTCAAATAAAAGAGTACATACAAATTATTGTATTCTGTGGTCAGGGTTATAAGGATATATAGTAAATTTTCAGGCGTTTCTTGAAGGTGGCTAGAGATTATATTATATTAGTTATAAATTTATTTATTTTACGCAACGCATCTATATGTAAACACACATATCGATCATTCGCCAGTTATACCACATTCTATCGCAGATATTCAAATACACTTTGATTAATAATGCTAATGAGTATTTGGGATTCCCCAGCGTTCCGGTTCGGTGCACGGAGAGGACATCCCGTACTGCTTCGGTCTGCCGCTAGTTGGCGGTCTACCCTTCTTCCCGCACAACTACACCGCACAGGATCAAGCCATTTCCAAGACGCTTATAGAATACATCACCAACTTCGCCAAGTCCGGGTAAGCAAAACAAACAGCGCCTTTACAGCGTGTGGGAAATTCTCGAATCATCCCTATTTCGCAATGTTTACTTCTGTCTTATTTGTGTGAAACTGTGTCGCGGTGACAATCAGAACTGTATTGCATTTTATTTAACAGAGATGAGATGCAAGGAATATGGAAGTCTAGGCATTTACAGGGTAAATGTCCTGTCATTGTCTGGTTTAAGTGGCCATTTTACACACTGTAATATTCACTGTTCTGCCTTTATTTAAACAACCTAAAATCCAATTGCCCATAAACATTCCGCAATCCATTCAATGGTACATAGGTTAATTAACGTTGCACTGGATGATACTAATTTTAAAAAGAACTTAATACAATAAAACAGATTGCTAATAATAATGTATATAATGAGAACTTAATTGATAAAATATTAAATCAAAAACTAAAACGCAAACTTACAAACAAATATTTATATTCGACTCCCACAGTAAATAAAGCAAACCCACGTAAACAGTGGAGGTGGATTCTTTTTATAAATGACATTCTTTGAAAAAAATTATCAAATTCCCTACCACCAAACATTAAACCGGCTTTCTACACAACTAATAATATAGGAACACTGTTAAAAAATCACAAAGACAAAGTCCGTAAATATAATAAATCTGGAATATACCAATTAAATTGTAATGATTGCGATTCAATCTACATTGGAAAAACTAAAAGAAACTTTAATATTAGAGTGGAAGAACACTTCAGATGCTTAAATAATAATAATTTTTCTGAATTCGCAAATCATCTGATAGAAAATAATCATAACTTCAATAAAGACACTGGATTAAAAGGACTTCATTTGGAAATAATATATTAAAATTGGGCAACTTAGAAATCTTAGAAATTAAAAAAGCGATTCATTATAAGAAAACAATAATTAATAACCAAATAAACAATATTTCTTTTAGTCCTCTCCTGTCTTACTTCGAAAATAATGATATCAGATTACCACCCGTGTAAGAAAAAAAACACTTGATTTATTGGGTCCACGTGTAGTATTTAGTGAACATGATAGAAATAAAATAAAAAGGAATCAATTCATTAGTTACGTAAACCTTGACAAAGAAGCTTGTTTGCTTGGAAACCGGTCGGTGAAAAATAAAAATTAGTTATTAAAAACAAAGTTGTTTTATTTATTTTATTTTATTAACCTAAAACTTCTTACCATAAACATAATATACTTAGTCTTGAGGATCGTCGATTGGTATTAGATATGGGGATTTTACATGCTATTCTTAATGGACGTCTTGATAGTCCTGTTCTGGATTCTGAGTTGGTCCTTAATGTACCTGGCTACCGCACCCGTCACACGAATCTATCTCTTTTCCATGTACCTACAGTTCGCACCAAGTATGCACAGAACTCTCCTCTGATTCGCTTGACGCGTAATTATAATGTATTTTTCAATAACATAGACATATTTAACTGCAGTTAACTCACTTTTTAAACCAAAATAAAAAAAAAACTATTATGTGAAAAAAATTATGTTTCTTTATAAAAAAAAAAAAATTTTGCATTATAAATTTAAGTTGTTTCTATTCACTCATATCAAACGCACACTCACCCTGTCCATTAACCTACCCTCACGCCAATATAAACTCACACACATATTCACATACCTACCAAAACTACACTCCACTTTTTTACACACGCATCCTCACACAAAAAAACTCGCACACATGCACTTTTATGAATTGATATTTAACTGAACTGGATTTTTATAATTGTATTTATGTGGAAAACTGATTTGGCTTTATTTTATGTTTTTTTTTATAATGTTGTGTGTATTTGTTTGTATTGCTATTGTTTTTCTGAATAAACAAAATAAAAATAACCACATTTCGTTAACTTTTCCATCTGTTAACTTTTGCGAACTTTTGCGAACTTTTGGAACTTTTTAAGACAAATTATTTTCTGCAAATTTTTACGATTAATTTTTGTATTTTGTAACCCGCTTTAATTTTTATTTTTCTTATTTATCGAACAATTATTATTATCATGGAAAATACAAACAACCTCTTGTGATAAGTCTATATGATTTATCATGGAATATAATTGTCTTTGATCTTCGTCAAAACACTTCTACATTACACTTCCATGTTATCATTTACTGAAATACCCATTTGTTGGAGAATATTTTTTAAATATATGCAGCTTTGCCTATTTGACGATTTCGCGTGTGTTTGGGGCACGAACCATAAAATTGTAATATACCAGAAGGCGAGTAGAATCAAGGTTGCATACATCGTACTGTGTCCAAAAGTTGCCAAACGCCCCCTTCCCCCCGCACGACATCTCACCTGCGCGCATGCGTGAACTGGCCGCGTAATGTTGCCAAACCGCGAAAAATATATTATCATAACACAAATATAAGAACATTTTGTGTTATGTTATGTTTTACCTCAAAAAATATTTTACTGACCGAGCTATATAAAAAAAAACAGGTAGTTTTATAAGGCAAACGTAAAACAAACATCAAATAGTCATTAAGTAATAAAGTAAAATTAATAGTCTTATATTATACTAAGGCTTTTTAATTGAAATCTGGGTTAAAAAATTCGACTACCCTGGCAATACTTACAAAGCGTCAATTTTGTTTTATTTAATAATCTGACAGACGGTAAAATAATCGAATTATTAAATAATAGTATTTGTGAATTCACTACTTACACATGGAATATGATCCTATCCTGTTCTCGATTACTAACAGTAGTATTTTCACACTTACAAACGACACAACACGGCATAATTAAATTTTAATCGGCAGTTGCGACTAAGCGACGTTTACAGAGTAACTAATGACCAAAGCGTAAAACTACTGATTAATGAGTAGTTTTGTCGGCTTCAGTTTAAAGCGCGTACGCGGTTTCTGGATTATATAATTCAATGGCCCAAACCTACAAAATATATTTCTAGGTCATCAGCCTTGACGATAAATAAAGGGTCCTGAGTAACGAACCCTGAGAGGGTCATCATACGTTTCAACGCTAAACAATATATATCATAAATTTACTTCAGTCATTTCAATCAATGGATTCCGATTAATATATATTCCTTTAAACATATGTTTGATGAAAGCATCAAACAGCTTTGCACCAACATTGTGACAGTTTTTATCGGACTCCTCAATAGTTCACAGTCAAATTAGATGAATAAGCATTTGGAACAGATATTATATCTCTCTTCTTGGTGAAGGAACTTTATTGTTTACAGAGGTTTTGTGTATATTTTTTTTGTATATGTGAGAATTTCGTGTATGTGACTGTTAGAATCAGAACTCTGAAAAAGCGTTTTCGACTCGATAGCTACTCTCAAATAAAAATTCTGAAAGGAAAAATATAGTAGATATAAGTCTACCTCATTCAATAGTTATTGGCGCATTCTTTAATTATGTTTGAGGTTCTGTATTCTATTCCTGGCAGGGTAAACAAGAAGTATTTATTTCAAAATTAGTTCATTGTAATACTTCACTGTCTTAGAATTCGAATTGGCACCTGAAGCTTGAGAAGATAAAAAAAAAACACTGCGTTTTGATAGCGGAAAAAGAAATTATTAACCCTTGAAAAAATTCAACATCCTTCAAATCCGAAATTTAAAGTCATGTCTAATTACACGTTAGACCGCATCTATGATTTATTTGGCAAAAAACCGTTTTTTTATAATGTCATTATCATCATCATAAATCCCTTTTTGCACCTAATGGTGCATGGGGCACTGCATTGGTACACCAATCGCAGCATATCTTGATATTTTTTTTACATTAATGTAAGATGATCAGTCTTAAACTTCAGGTACCAGTCCAGGGATCATGAAATTTACTTGTTTGAAAACACCCTTTTTTAAATAAATATTTCATATCAACCAAGTCGGCCTCGTGGTATAATGGTCAGCGCGTTTGCCTACCATGCAAGAGGTCTCGGGCTCGATTCCCGACATGGCTGATATGAAATATTTATTTAAAGGGGTGTTTTTACACTAAAAATATTTCATAGGCCCTAGACTCGTACCAGAAGCGTGAAACTGATCATCTTATCTTGATGTAACAAAAATTATCAAGATTTACTGCGTTTAGTGTGCCAATCCAGTGCCCTATGCACCATTAGGTGCGGAAAGGGAATGATGATGATGTCGGGAATCAAACCTGAGACCTCTTGCATGTTAGGCAAACGTACTGACCACTATACCACGCTGCCGACATATTATACACAGAAAATAACAACATACACTAAGAAACTGAAATGGTAAAAACAGTCGCTTTAAATTTTTCACCACGATGTAAGCTAAAACTTAATAAAGTAATTTAAAAATTACAAAATGTTAGAAATTTATATATTTTATTTGGGAAACTAACAGTTCTACATACATATTTATAGTAAACAAACAAATATAGTGTATACTCAGAACTAATAACAGAGTTCTACAAAGTAAATATATTATATATTATGTAAATACATGTCAGTTTATATGTATAAAAATGTTATTTTCATGTAAATGTTTTTTAATAATCAAAGAAAATACAGTTTTTTTAAAGAACAGTACGTTATTGTAAATTGGGCGGGACAAGGATGCATGGAGTTTAGAAATTACAAATAAAAAATAAAAATATAAATACGTATATATACATATATATTTATATAAATATATATAGTTGTAATAATAATGTATTTTAAAATTAATTTATTTTAAAGAATACGAATTCAAACCAGTTATATAAAAATATTGTAGTAAGTACAAAACATAATAATGAAAATATATATTCACTGACATCGTATAACTAAATAGGCGTACTGTATGTAAGAAATCTTCTTTATTTCGTATGGGAGATATGAAAAATATCTGCGTGACCGGTATTATAAAGATGACATGCTCTAAAGAATTTTTCTCGAGTAAGTTCCAGTAATTGGTTGATTAAATGTATTTTGGAGTCGTATCCTGTCGGGTACAAGATATTCTAAAGAATTTGTTAGTAAAGGGCAGTATATGAAGTACCATAGTCTTGATTGGAGTTCAATCTTAATTCCTATTTCCTATCACAAAAAGTCATTAACGTACAATTTAAAGCTGATTCTAATTCCAATGCATATCCTATCACGTAAAATTACTGTCTCTTTGATATTGCAAATGATGTCAGTTTTACACAGTGAGTCATCTTAAATTCACCAAAATCAACTCTTTTGCATGCACAATATATTTTTGAAACAAAAAGGATAAGCTTTTAAACAAAAAAAAATAATTATCTGTGCAGTAAAAATAATTAAAACTTATGACAATGGCGTTGGGATTGTTTTTTTCATTGGAGGGTACTTTAAAAAAAGCAGTTGTTACATACTGTACATACCTACCTACCTACTATAGAATAAAAGCCCGCTTTTTTTCAGTGACGCAATGAATTTTGGTTGTGATTAAATGTTTTTTAATTTTTAACATTTCAATCTTCGTTTCATTTCGAAATAAGATAAGGAAAATAAGCTTTCATTGAAATTTCTGTACCATATCTTAAAATAAACCAAATGCAGGTATTAAACGGGGCACTAAATATTTATAACATATTTATTTATTTTATTTATTTATTTATTTACACTCTTTATCAAAATACAACTTTATATTCATTTTGCCCAGCTAACAAGGGTACATACCCCGTTCCAAGCTAGGCAATTACATTTTAATATATTATAATAGTTAACAAATTAATAGAGAGCACAGACAAATGAAATATAAACTTATTCGTATACACATTTTGATACATATACATACACACATACACATATATACACACACACATACATACACCCATGCGCATACACATACATACATTCATAAAAACATAGACAATTTATTTATGTGAAACTTCATGGTTGCCATCTATAAATATATGTTTTTAAATAATTCCTTTTTTTATATTTTATTTTCGGAATACAGTAAAAATTTCCGATCCGTGGCATGCATCAACTTTTCTGACTCCCTACGACCAATGTCATGAAAGAGCGAGCTATTACTCTACTCTATTATATTGGATGTTGTGGTTATGATATTAATGTTTCCATTGCATAAATATAATTTGTTCCTATACATAGAAGAAAAAAAAAACTGTTTACCCCCTCAAATGAGAATAACGTAATCTTGGGAATGTTATTAATGATTTTAATTAGCATAATTTAAAACTTGCGGAAATCTGAAGATTCAAGTTCGAAAGACATTAGTCAAAGTTTGACAAGGTACAGACATTAGTGCTTCTTTTATAGTCTGTTTATAAGATTTTTGAGGGAAATTCATCTGGAGTTTTGCCATTAATATGCACCCTTCTCAATTTGTCATCGTATAGTCTGCCGTTATTGACAGTGACTTGAGTAGTTTGAAAAAACGTCCGTCGTATCGTTGTGAAAGCTTTTAAGCGCGTCGCGTTTCAAACAAAAAGTTTACCAAATGCTCGTTTGCAGCGTGCGTTGAACTTGGTTCAGGATATATTGCGGAGACGTGACGGTTTCATCTTTCTCTGACTCGTCTTATTTCTAGAGCCAATCATTTATATCACTTACTTTTCCAGAAAAACACGCCATGCATCATAATTCCATTTGTATCGTAGCACTTCTTAAATATTATTTCATAACAAAATAGTTTTATTTCTCAAATAACACACAAGCAATTAAAATTTATTTATTTATTTATAGTTTTCCATTGTTTGTATTCTTTTTTTTATACAAAATATGGTTCCTTCACTGGGGTGTCCCGTGCCGAGGGAAGCATTTTACAAAATGTGAAACATGCCTAAGATTTGCTATTTAACAAAGTTAACATAATAATAACAATAAAAAACTTAATTAATCCAATTAACCTAATCATCATTAACATAAACAACAATAAAAAACTAAAATAATCATAAATATCATAACCAATTTATACAGACCAATAAAACGAATTTCATACACAGTACACACATTTTACCTATTTGGCTTGATCCACTCATCGATCTGTGCGTAACCCAAAACCAAAACTTATCAGAAACTTTAACGTACTTGATTTCAAAAAGTTAAAAGTTCTTCATTAAAGATGTGTTAAAAAATTAGACCTTTGGAAAAAATAAATTATATTCAAGATGCTTTAAATCTTGACTATCTAAAAGTAGGTTATCGAGGAGAATGATCAAAGTTAGATGCACTGATTCTTGCATTTATTGCGTAGTTAAAACATCGGAGTTATGCTACCAAAGATTGCGTAGTAATCTAATTTAAAGCGACGCGCGTATGACAACTATAGATGTTTCAAACTATAATTTTATTTTATTTAACTTATTACGTATAAAGCTAAGCTAAATACAAGTTATTTAAAGAAACATTTCCAAAAAAACTGAAAAAAAAAAAACATAAAACTATATAGCGAAGGCAAACAAGGGCAACAAAATAATGGTATACAATGATTATTATTCTAATTATGAAATCATACAAAAAATTTTGTACTCCCAGAAGTTAGAACAAACTCATTTTGGTTAGAAAAATATTTACATAAAGGTATTGTAATACAGTTATAAGTATTCAATCATTCAAGGTCGCGATCAACATATACGATTTCGAGCTAACCCATGCCAATCCATCTTCATTCCACGCTGCATTGATGGGGAAGAAATGTAAGGAAAGCGGGAAGATCTATCCCGAATAATTTCAAGTTTTGCGACGAATTGACTAATACACGTTCTGGACATTGGATATAAAGATAAAATAATACAATGAATGCATCAGAATCTAATATTTTACTCAATTAAAAGAAAATTTCCGAGACGGTTTGCCTGAAATGTTGATTTAAAATAGTATTTTTGCATTATTATATTTAATAGTCTCTAGGATGGCATTTGGAGCGTAATATTTATCATCCTAACTTCATGTAACAACTTTTTATAATCAAGACAGGGTGCGATTGGATACCAATGCAGTGTTTTATGCACAATTAGGTGCGGAAAGGTAAAGATGATGATGAAGAAAATAAAAATTCAAGGGATCTTTAAATTCGTTAATTTCAATTAATAAAGAGTTTAATGGTTGTTATGTAAGTATTTCAAGAATATATTAAAGATGTACTACATATAAAATTGATGTTTGAACAGTTGTATCTATAATTAAATTACGTTTAATGCAAACCATTACAAATAAACGGCCCAAAAATGAATATGAAATTTTAAATGGAAATTAAATTTAAAACATCTCAAATGAGAAATATCACTGTGAACATGCAGAAAAAAAAAAGAACAAATAAACTAGACACATTCGATATTTTTTCAGTAATACAAACATTCTAACGTACATAACTTATTATTCAATATAGAGTCCTGGAGCGACGTATGGAATTGAAAATACATTGATAAATGTAGGCTGAATCCAAGCGTTGCGATCTCTCAGGCGAACGCATTATTAAATTATATACTTCAGGTGTACAGGTGTCTAAATCTGTAGGAGCATAGTGTGGAGCTGAGACAAGCATTATCGACAAAAGCAAAAAAGGAGTGCTGCGTTGGTTTGGACATGTAGAGCAAATGGACAGCGAAAAAACGGCCAAAAGGATTTACGATGTTTATGTTGATGGATGTAGAGAACGAAAGAGACTGAGAAAGACGTGAAATGATCAGAAAAAGCATAATCTTAAGTCTGGTCAGTAGACACATTTCAAGAGCATATATGGCAATACAAATAGAAGAAGCTACAATAATATATAAGGATAGACGTGTGAAGTAGTTCATCCACCCTGCCTACCCCGAAGGGAAAACAGTGTGATGGTAGAAGCAGTATATTTATTATCATGATCAACATCATTTTCTAGCTAGTCGAGGCCAGCTCACAGGCACAGGTCGTTCCTGGTTGTGTCACTATGACCCAATGAAAAAAATATTTAAAGGTGCCAAAAGTCAGAACAATCGTCGAGCATGCATGAAAAGGTGAATGAATATACAGAAAGCGAAGTCTGCATTCAAAAAAGTAAAGTGGCTTTTTATCCTTTCTGTCTACTCGCACGGGGTCACAGAGTGACGGTATTTGTTGTTTTTGAATACAAGTTCATCGTTTCAAAATATAAGGGGGTAATCCGGATATTTATTTCTTAAATAAATCCCACGACTAAGTCTATTTTGTCTACCCAATGATAAGACTACTATCTAGATAAGATCCCTATTTCGGGTGGAAAGATGAATTTAAATAAAAATATTTTACTGATCAAGGGGGTGACTTTATTTACGGAGGGTCAAAAGAGATAACGGAGTCTTGTATAACGACGGCTACAAATATCGGCATAGAAAATAAAACATTAATGTTCAGTTCAGTGACAAAATACGGCGTTTATTGGCAAAAAAACAAATAAGTGTTTGACGTTTAAAAATTTCAAGAAAATATTACTGACAGCTTCACTAGATACAAAAATACCCGTTCTAAAGCTACATGATGATATTATAAAATAATGTTGCAACAAAATTGAAGAAATTACAAAAATAAAACACCTAAAACATTTATGATAAAGTAAAAATATTAAAAAAATAGTAAAAAAAAACAAACCAATAAATAAAACAATACCTAAAAATAAATTCAAAAAAAAATTACAGATGGAAAAAACATTAAAAAAATAAGTGAATGAAAAATAAACATTGATTATTGAAGGTAGCATTCAATTATTATTCTAAGGACCTCGTCCAGCTGAAATTATTATGACGTCTTATTTATTTATCAAAAAAAGTTTTTATTTTATTTTTATATTACGATATACTAGGTTGTGATCCCTTGGCTAGTATCGCGGATTAACGAATTAAGTCCGAGAATCAAACCCCGCTCTAACCAACTTTATACCCATTTTCTAACATTACGATATTTACATCTCGTTATAAATGTCTCCAAAAATAAAAATTTTGATTTCAGGTTTTTAATTTTTCATTCAGAAAAAAACAGCTTAAGATGTACAAAATATACAATTATTATCAATTTTACATGTCATTTTTATTGTTAAAACAACAGATTCACTTTACATATTTGAGGACTGGTTTCACAAAGCGAATATCTACGAAAAATCACAATGTATTTTTGGACGGAAATCGATTACTCTAAATAAAATAAATTGATTGGTGAAATAAAATTGTAGCTAAACCATTATGCGAAGTTGTACGAGTAGAATTATTGTATTTGATTATCATTAGACCATATAATAATATGAAAATATTTCAGAAATAAAATATTTATAAATTGTAGGTATATGTCGGCATATAACAAATAACCAAATAAATGGTAATTATGATCTCACGCAAAAGTTAATATGTATGTTATATTCCAAATACAAATAAACTTTTCTATACATTCCTATCACAAAATATGAAGGTATATCGTTTTTGTGAAAATTTAGAAAGTTGGGATTTTTTAAATAAATAGTTCCACTTACTCTTTATTAAAAAAAAAAATATTTAAAAAATCTTAATAGTTATTTTTTATCATAAAAATTATTTTTTAAATTTTGTATTTTGTAGATATTTTGCTTTGTGAAAACGGTCCTCAATTGAGGTCCTCAATTGAGGTCCTCAGTTTGATCCTCATAAATTTTCACAAGGAATACTTTTCTTTTAAGCCATATCACTTAAAATTACAGGGTACAAACAGATTCACAAAAATGAAAACAAAATATTCCTGTTATTTCGAAATCATGTAAAATGTGGTTCCAGTGTAGTTCAATTTTCGTTTAGCCTACAGATGAGTTGGTGTTACTGTCGATACAACACAAATATGTATACAATCCTCGTTCAATATACCATAAACATGTATATGTATGTAATAAATACGTGATATAATATACTGGTATGGTCCCGGTTGCTGGACACGAAGTCCACGTCATGTTACGGTAATATTAAGCTAACACGTGGGCCCGCAATAAACTAAACAAAGATTTATAGCTCCGCTGGTTTATAAAGACGCCGCGCGCCGTGGCGCTGAACGGCGCCCGACACGGCCGGGCCCCTTAATATTATACAGATAAACGAAACATTTCAAGCTTACACGAGACATGAGCCAATTCTTTCAGTCACTCCAAATCTAAAGAAATTACTCTGTCGTTTAAGGAAATAAATCTCAGTGGAGGTCCTTATTTTACGCTTGTTTATTTGCGCATTTTCTTGAAGATTGGAATATTGGCAACAATACATAATATATCGAGTAAATATAGCAAAAAAAAAGCACGAACGACAGTAAAAAATAAAAAATAAAATATAAGTTGGCATTTCAATTGGTCGGTAATTTCCTTTCTTGTATTCTCGCTGTAATGGACCATCGTCATGATCAGACATGACACTAAGCAGAATATTTTCATTGAATGTAATAAGGCAATGATTATTTTTTTTTGCAATGGGAAGCTCTCGTGGTGTAGTGATTAAGACGCGAAAGGTTCCGAGTTCATTTCCCTGTGAGAACACAAAAATTAAATATAATTTTTAAAGCCTGGGTGTTTGTTATGTGCTGAAATTCACGTGTTGATGAAGATGTGTTGCAAAAAAAAACTATTTTTATCCGAGTATACCAAATTTTGGATTTCTGCGGGTTGTGTATATTTGATTTTCAATTTTTTCGTGGCGTTGTGTTGATACTTATGTCTCTAACTTATGGCGATAAGTTCGGTTATTTTGAATATTCTAGTGTAACTAGTGTTGTAATTCAGCGCCTAATGCACCATTATATAAGATTAATAATTTTTTTAAGTAATGATAAAATGCTCAATATTTTAATGTTAGTATTTTTCACATTATTTTATTTATTATCATACTCTCAGGTAAACATTATTCAAACGGAAATTAAATTCTGATAAATCCTCCTCGTTAAGAGGTCCTGGGTGAAACGTGAAATATAGGTTTCAAAAGACTGTTCAACATTTTAATATTTCAGTGTTCCTGAACTGGCACATGAAGCGTAAAACCATTTTACATCGTAGTGCCATTGCAGGACCCTATGCACCACTAAGTATAGATAGGAAAATTATGATGGTGATGTGTTCGTTTTACAAATTAGACGACATTATTAACGTGATAATAAATTCTATTGAAAGACTTTTATTATGATGGGCTCAATCACAAATGACTATCGACGTGCTAAAAAACGTGCTAAGTATTTGAGCGATCACAACGAACAATTATGAACACGCTGAAGTTATCGCGGTCGCGTTGCAAAACGCCAAACGCCTTCAACAAATGTTTAGCTTAATTGCTTTCTCAATTAGATTCAAAACAAATAAATAGCATGATAAATTGTGAGCAAAAAAATAAAACTAAATTATTTTACTTACAGTTTAGGAATATTCTCCATATTTACACCGGTAAAATTCAAATATGTGATTGATTATGCGTTGCGAAACGTAAATATTTTGAATTTCGACATTTAATATTAGGTGTTGCCTAGCATCAAGTTAAAGTGTGACAATATTGAAAAAATATAATAATCCCGATCGATAACTTTCACGGATGTTTCATTGTGACCGCGCATACGATAAACAACCACGGTGAAAAATTGCTATCACGCCGCTAATTAGCACGTCGATAGTCATTTGTGATTGTGCTGCACAAGCTACTAATATTGTCATAGAAAGTTTTTTCTCTCCATTTATTTGTATAGAAATCATGGGTGAAAGCGGAGGGATGTTGAATGAAAACCCGGAATAAAGCTGGCAGAAATAAATACGCAAAAATGTCCCCCTAAATGTATTAAGCGATTTTTCCCATCAAACAACCTTAATTAATGCACATCATTTATTTAAACTACTTACATACTGGCTCTTCATAAAAAAACCCTATGATGCACAGTTCACTGCGTCAGTACAAAAATCGTAGAAGTGAAAAATATATTTTAATATTTGTTACGTGAAGGCAAAATGATCAGTCTTATAATTTTAAAAAATCGGTCGGGGTTATATAGGAAATATTATCAGGTCTCATGTGATGTCTCGTCTGGTTAGTGTAGTCATCATGTCCTTTTTTAAAGGTTAATCCAGGTACTATAAAATATCGTACGGTATAAATACGATTTTTAGTTTTATCAACAATATATAGACAAATGTTTGTAGAAAGTATCGGATTTCACTCCTCTAGAAGTTCATCACAATTAATATACATATATTACAAAAGAGATGATGTATGTTTTTAAAAACGGAATACAAGAGTACACTAGGCAATTAAAGGGCATTTATAACCTGTCATTGGCTAGTTTAAGTAGCCACCTTACACACTGTATTATTCACTATTTTTTTTGATGATCAATTTTGGGTCTAAGGTAATTTGATTGTGTGAGAAGACACAAAGGAACGGTCGCAGCAACTTCCAGTGACAATTGTTAGTAAGGGCATTTTTCGCTACTTTCATTTATTGAGACTTTCTGTCTTCACCCAGGAGCGGGCGGATGAAACGTACGTTTTTGTGTGTAAAACAGAACCAGATTTATATTTTATTTTTATTTTATTAACATAAACGGCAAATCTGCCTTTTACAAAAAATTATAATATAAACATGTTTGGCTTAATATTTTTATTTTTTTAAAAACAAATTTTCTTTTACCCAAAAAAAAAATATTATACAACACATTCAGTAGAAAGCTTTAACAATTTTTTTTATTTTTTATTCTGGGTAATTGTTTTTCAATTATTGCAATGGCTAGTCTCAGGTTAAAATCCAAAAAAAAGAAAATTGAGTGTTGGTGGAGTACTTCAGATTCCGTTATTCCAGGATTTTCGTTTGACTCCGTAAAAGGTCGATTTTTAAAAATTTGTTTGCAAGGAATAACCCGCTAAACCTCTATTTAGGAAAGAGGGGATATGGAAGGAGGTAATAATATACACAGCAACACCCAGACCAATGAGAAAAAATCTTTCTTGAATTTTTTTCTTGTAACTGGCGGGAATCGAACCCGCGGTGCCCGTTTCACAGTTGGCCGTCTAACCAACTGCGCCACGGCGTTTGACGCGGTAGTTTTACACTATAATACTTAATTGTTCTTAGACTGGCACCCGAAGCATACGCTTTAAGATTACATACGTAATGATCTTACTTCGATGTATATACTGTTTAAATGCCAGATAAATTCACAACAGATTTTTGAATACTTTTGAAAAAGAAAAATACTGTCAGTACCAAGAATAAACATATTTTTGGTATTCTTATTATAAAAATAAAAGACGAGTGATTCTGAAATCTACAAATTTAAAAAAAAATATGGGAGGTTTTATCACTTTCTAGATATCTTCGGAACGTTCTTGATATTTTTACATGCAAATGATTATGTTACACAGTACCATCACGAGGTGAATCGCTTGTGTCACTTAGGTTAAAAAACAGAGATAGCTAAAGTGGGTACCAATGCAGTGCCCTATGCACCACTGGGTAGGGATATTATAATAATGCTGGTTAATTTTTTTTGTTATCCATGAAATTTATAAACTTATAAATGTGTTAACCAAATTTAGACCTGGACAAACAAATAATAAATAAAAGTTTATCGATGCATTTCCAATAGATACAAAAAAAAGTTAATTAACATTGAAACTCAAATAATCAAAGAATAAAAAAAAAGCGATTTGCTTGTGAATGTTGATAAATCGAAAGTGATGGTTTTTGAAAGGGATGAAAATATAACTTAATTTGTGAGATCAGTTGAACGGAGATATTCTGAATCAGAAGAATTTGTCTACCTGGGAAGTATGTTTACTAGGGATGGAAAAACTGAGAAAGATATTGAAAGGAGGGTGCCGGGGACAGGGTGAACGGTGCACCGAAATCTACTTTGGCAAACAAATGTTTATCGCAGGAGGCTAAACTAGCAGTTCACAATGGAGTTCTAGTACCAACTCTAATGTATGGGAGCGAAGTATGGAATTGGAAAAATTATGATGAAAGTAGGTTGAATGCTGTCGAAATGCAATCCCCCAGGCGAATGTGTGGTAAAATTATGTATGATAGGTGCACAAATGTCGAGATCCGTGAAGTGTGTAAGGCTAAGACAGAATCAAGAAAGGGGTGCTGCGTTGGTTTGGACATGTATAGCGAATGGACAGCGTAATAATGGCTAAAAAGATCTAAGATGCGAATGTTGATGGATGCAGAAAACGAGAAAGACCGAGAAAGACATGGCACGAGCAAGTCCATCAAATACTTGAAGATGGACATGTCAAAAGTAGGAATAATCGGCGTGTGTGCATGAGAAGATGTATGAATGTAGAAGAAGCGAGGTCTGTATGCCAATATAGAGTGTTATGGCATTCTATATTTTCTGCCTACCCCTACAGGGAATCGGTGTTATGGTTTGTTTGTTTGTTGTATAAAAAATACGACCAATTTAAAAACAATCCTACCAATTATAAAAAAAGTTAGTATACGGATGTAAATAATAACTTTTTTTATGTTTGAAAATTATTATTTCTCCTTTTTTACTTCTTTTCACGCATTTTTATGCTTGGAAGTATTGATCTTTAAAGAGGAAGTTCTTCATTTTCTCCTTATTTTCTCTAGACTGATGGAGCCCTTTTCCTTGGCTAAACGGCCTTGGTACAAAAAATTCTTGATGATCTAATATTGTGTTTTTTTTTCAGTGACCCGAACAGCCCCTCAGCCACTCCCTCCGCCTCGTCCCCCACAAACGAGCAGGAAGAAGTACCCTCACCGCCGCTGCCCTTCTGGGACACGTACGACACCATCAACCAACTGTACCTTGAAATAGGTATATCCTCAAAACTTCCCAAATGCCATCGAGGCTTCGCAAAGGTGGAATTACCATGTGAAAATTGGCACACGGAATATCCCGGGAATGCAAACTCGATATAAGCGACACACCCCGAAGGGTAGAGGGAAACACGGAATCAAAAGTTTCCCAGTTCCCGAAGAAATCGCGAAGCAATATTAAGAAACATGCAAGGCCGTCTCAGTCGTATTCAAATCTTTATTAGATTTATCGTATTTACGACGAAACCTTATACCGCAGTTTTTTACTTGCGGGAATATTTAGGCTCAAACTTTTAATGCGCAAAGTTTTGCTAGCGGATATTTAAGTATGCCTGAAATATTAAGCTTTTCATTACGAAAAACGGTCATTTAGAATACTAGTAATAATCCTATTTCCCGGAATGATCATAAAATAGTTTTCCGCTATAAAATGTCAATTGTAATATTTTATTTAATTGACCACGTTTACTGAATCATAAAAATATTCTAAACTTTCCGTGAACTTGTTTTACTAGCGGACATTTTTTAAATACCAATATTATTCATCCAATTTTGAGAAAAATGTAATAATATGGTTTTATTATTGTGATATAATTAGGAATGGAACCCGTAACTTCCGTAGGTACATTACGCAGGCGTTTCAGTCACTATATCACGGGACAAGCCAATAATATTTATCGACAAATAATGTTTATTTACTATTTCAATATTGTTCATTTTAAAGGGTGTAAATATTTGACAGATGAGTCAATAAAAAGGATCACACCTATGATTTTTCACTGGCTGATCCATGTAATAATGTTGTTACTTATTGCGTAATATTCATCACTCGGAGATTCGCAATCGGTATTGAAATATGACAAACCTTTGAAGGTTTAATTTACCGCAATACTGCAGGAATACTTGATTTATTATAGGTACCTATCTGCCCAATTCTTGCCAAAGCACATAAGCTACATATGTGCGTTTTAATTATTAATAAGCCTATCTTAATGTGTTAGTGTCTCATTCAATTTTTGCTTTGGTAAGCACGCACATCTGAATGGTTTATATAAAAACCTTTTGATACGAGCATATAAGCAAAGTTCATAAAAAAAATTAATGGACTGTGCATAGAATGTACAAATTGGTTTTTTGAAATCAATGTTTTTAGATTTTTACGGCCTTTTGCACACTGATAGTTCTGACAGTTCAGCAAACAGCAAATTCCACAACACAATAACTCTGAAAAACATAATAGGAATTAACAAATTACAGCAGGGATATAAACTATCTTAAATAAGCTAATATCGAAGTCTAGGCATTTAGAGGGCTTATGACCTGTCATTAGCTGGTTTAAGCTGCCTCTTTACACACAGTGTAACATTCACCATTCTACCCGTGTTTGAACATCCATATTTCTTTAATTATTTCATAATTGGTATTGTTTTAGCATGCTGTATTTTGTAATTTTAATCAAGGCTTTGATTTTAATATATTAAGTTCCTCTACTAAAATTTCTTGGAGAAATTACATTTTTACAAAAATAATAAAAATACTGTATTTGGTTGGATTCCAAATTTATTTTTATTTTTTTACCAGTGACCAGGTTTCATTGTGACCGACACCGTCGTTTAATCTAAAATCGTTTATTCCCATATTCATATGTATTTATATTTGAAAACCCCTGCTTTCACTTGTAAATGACATAAGTCGTTTTGTCTTGTTTTTGTCATTTGGATGGTGTTTTGCAAAAACGTGTTAAGCCATACCAGCCTCAAACTAAAATAATTCATGTTTCACATCAGGCGCATTATTCAAAAATACGATAAATAATTTAGCTTGGCTGTTAAGTAAAAGTACTTAATAGAACAAAAAACACCTTAAAAACTTTTGTCAAAATAATAAAACAAAAACCTTTTAAGTAATGTTACTTCCAAAATATATATATGTGAAAAAATCAAAAAAAAATTTTTTTTTCAAAGTAAAATTATTATTATATTATATATTATTGCAAAAAGTAATAAAATTTAAATAAAAATTTCATGTTCTAAATCAGACGTAAAAATACATTTGGATTTAATATCAACATGAATCCTTAAATACGGGAATACAACCTTTTTTTACAATTTCAAAGTAATAAGGGTCAATGAAATACTGTAGCTCAAAAGTTTTTTTTTTTATTTATTAGTAAGCATAAAAAATATTTTTTAATTTATAATTTTGGATTCCCGCAAAAACGGCCATTGCATTGGCCACGCCCCTAATACGTCACAATTCATGTTTATTTTGGACGTTGTTTGAAACCGTTTCAATTTTAATAGAACATCGCCATGAATCTTGACGTCACAATTATGCCAAACATGACGCGTTTTCTAATGAAATTTAAAAAAAAAATATTTTTGAATATGAAAACATTTCTCCGCAATATCCATTTTGATTTTGAACAAAAAACTCATTTTTAAAAATTTATTTCATAAATTTTTATCGGTATCCGTAGTGTGTGATATTTACCTATTACAAAAAGTAAGCTACCGTTTGTAATAAACAAAACTTGTCGGCAATTATTCTAGCCACATTTATGCAATATTTTTATCATTTTAGCCTTAATTAATTTTGATTCGCAACAATACGTTTAGCATCTTAAAGTAATGTTACGTTATTTTTAGTGCAGTTGCATGGTTTTTGGTAAACACATTTAGATATTACAGAGCATCTGTAAGTTAAAACTCATCAAACTCTTTTTTCAAACTAAGAATATCAAATTTTGGATCATGATTCTGACTTTCATCAATAAATCAAATCAAATAAAAAAAACAATCATCGAATCGAATGTAATTTCTAACTCCTATTTTACTTCATTAACCCTTTACCATTCGTCCCTTTCCTTATTTCGTCTTCCAACCTCCTTGCTAAGTCGGTATTTTTTTCTTTTAGTTTTTATCAAGATTTTATTTGTATTACTATGTAATTAAAACAATATTCTTAAATACATGTGTTATATATAATTTTAACCTTCGGTTAATTTAGTAAAATTAAAATAATAATATGTTTATTCTCCCACCAGTCTGACGACGGTGGTCACGACGAAACTCGGTCACAGGTGAAAAATTACAAATAAAATAAAATTAAACATGCAGTATGTCTTTATTTAAAATAAAACATTTTGTAAATTTACCACACAAGAGTTTAACACATTAAAACACGACTAGTTTTGGGTAATCAGTATTACCCATCCTCAGGTATAAATATAAACTTATAAAGTTAAAAAAATTTATAAACTTTATAAGTTTATATTTACACCTGAGGATGAGTAATACCGATTACCCAAAACTGGTCGTGTTTTAATGTATTAAACTCTTGTGTGGTAAATTTACAAAGTGTTTTATTTTAAATAAATTCAAAATTTGTCTCCACAAAGTAAATGCTAAAACAATAAATCATATGCAGTATGTCTATTATTATTACTAAGTTTAAATTTAATTTTATGGGAAACGTTTTTTCTGTCATAACATAAAACATTCATACTAAACGCTTGTATATGATTACCTAAATAATTTTTATAAGAGCCGTGACCTAAGTGTTTTAATGTACAAATCTCTGGCTTCAGAAACTAGGGGTGCGGGCGGAGAACTTATTAACGCGTATTATATAATAACACGTTTGATGGAAGTTTATTAAATGTCAGCACCAGAGCTTCCAGCAAATACCGTAATCGATTTTAACCTGGAAAATGTTTATTTTTTCTTTAATCGAACGGTTATAACCAAATTTACAGCGATGGTTATGCTTTATTAGTTTGTCTCAAACATAATTTGTAAAAGCTTATTAAAATGTTTAGCATCAATGGAAACAGTAAAAAAAAATAAAAGCACCAATTTTTTGGAAAAAAATATTTTCATAAAATTACATAAACACGTATAAATTATAATTATTTACTGAATATTAGCAAACGAGTAATATAAGTTAATAAAACTCGTAAACAAGAATTATAGTCAACCTAAGACTTTTATAGTAAAATATTGTTTTGTCACAAAGGTTTTCTAAGTACCTACTTGTCAAGTTAGTAATAGTAAGAGATTTTATGAAAAAAAAGTGATTTAAATAACCGGAGTAAAGGTTTAATAATTTATTTTTTTTATAATACATGAAAAATAATAATACTCGAAATTAATAACAACTCATATATCATTCTTAGAAAACCAATAACCAAATGTTTTTTAAAATATTGATGAATGTTTGGTATTTTATTTCAGGTTCAAAACCGGAAATGCGCAGCCATTACCGAGGGCACAAAATGTCTTTATGGCTGTCACTTATCCCTCAACTGCATAGACCCGGGGAACCAGGACTTCAGGATACATCCATGAGGCATCACCACTTTTTAGAAGAAGGAGCGCATTATTACGAAGGTATGATTTAAAATTAAAAAAACAAAATGATATTTTATTTTTACATTTATTTTTACTAATGTAATACATATCTAATTAGTACCATATTGATGTGCTATATATATAGGTATTTAAAATAAAATAAAAAAATTACGTTTCTAATCGTGTATTTGTGGTGATATACTAATATGTCTGTGTCAACTAATTGCTAGTCCCATCTCAACACAGGACCTTTAGTCCCATGGAATTGGGACATATGTCTTAAATAATGAACAGTTAACTTAAATATGTAAATAAATAAATAATTAAAAATTAAATAAATTAATGTTTATTGGTTGTTTATAGGATCAGTCCGTCCCCAGTCCATGCAGCGACCTAACCTGCCTCATTTGGTGGCGCCCTCCGCGGCCCCCGCGCGGCCCGCCGCTCCCGCCCCGCCCGTCGCTGCCCCTTCCGCCGCTCCGCAGCAGCCGATTCTAGCCCCCACCACCGACTGCCCTCCCAACACCACCCTGTCCACTAGAAACATCCACAAAGACAATAACAACCTCTTGCGAAAACTCGCCTCCAGCCATTATCAAAGTTACACGACTGCGCTTACTGTAACGATAGCCGTGGGCTGTTTCCTTCTACTGCTGAACATTCTCATCTTCGCCGGCATCTATCACCAAAGGGACAGAAACAACGGAAGCTTCGGAGACAAAAAGAAAGAAGAATTAGCGGAAGCGGGCAGTTGCAGCACTTCTTCGGGGGGAGACAATTACGACGCTAAAACTCTCAATTTCGAAACACAGGGACAAAGTTACGAGGGAAATAAAAGCGGATACAGTTTTGACTGCAAAGCTTCAACCTACCAAATGAAATCGGGTTCTAAGTACGACCTGAGGACGTATCCGCCGGAATGCGGAAAGACGGCGTTCGGGGAATATAGCTGTTACGACGAGAAAAACGTCGCGGCCCAGTACGAGAAGCGGAGCTTGGCGGACATCACGCTGTGCTCGGTTCCCGATAGCGCGGATATTCCCATGCAAGAGTTTAGGAATTCTCCCTCCAAAAGGTGCGACAACGGCAGCAGCATCGTCAAGATAGATACTCAGAAGCCGGACATTCAGCGCATCAATAATCAGGGTATACGAAGTTTGGATAATCAGACGAGCAGTTTCCACGAAAATGGAAGCAGACTAAGTTTGACGAGCACTCACGACAGGCACTCGAGAACGACGACGTTCGGCGAGCCGGTGAAGGTAGCCGACGGCTCCACGCAGGTGAAGTTCCCGGGCGAGGGGAAGCAGACCACCTTCGGGCCGGACGGGCCGTGCGAGGAGGAGCTGGCCGGCAGCTCGAGCTCGGACCGGGGCGCCTTCGGGGCCAAGCAGAACACGGTCAGCGTGGGCAACCAGTCCGACCCCACCACGTGCGACGCGGCCACGGGCGTGGACAGGAGTCCCGAGGCGCTGCCTCCGCCCAAGGGCGGCCCCCCCGCTCCCGGCATCCTCCGGCAGACCAACCCCAACCCCGCGGCGGGTATAATGAAGAAAAGAGTGCAGATACAAGAAATATCCGTATGATTTTATTATATCATTAATGTAAGAAGTGTAATAATGGTATTGATTGTCAAAAGACTGTTTAAATTGAAAATGATTTTGTTACCTATTGATATCTATTTAAATGTTAGATAATATTTATCCAAATTGAACGTTGTGAATATTTATGACATCGTCATCTATAAATATATAATATAAACATTTGCCACAGCGCAGTGATTGTTGCTATATTATAACACGCGTATCAGATCGCGTTTGTATACCGACAATGATTGTAGCAAATACAACTTATTTGTTGTAAATACATGTATATTATTTTGTCTGTGAAAATATAACATAATGCTTTCTCAAATGTAAATAAAATTTAAAAAAAACGAATCAACATAATTTTATTTGAAGAGGTAATTATGATAATATTCGTAATAACCACTTGTTATGGAATTGATAGTAAGACAATTATAAATACTTAGTGTAAATTTTAAACTGCCGATATTCCTGAACTCCATAGAAATTCACATATTACACAAGGAAATTGACGAAGTGAATCAATAATAAATTGACATTTATTAAATCGTACGATATTGACATTTCAATAACATACATATTTTACATATTCGCTGTAATGGCACTTACTGGATATTGAACTTTCATATATTTTTTACATCGTCGTTATTCTTCATGCTCAAATGTTATATTGCAAAACCACAAACATTGTTAATAAACATAATTTGTTAAACATTCAAATGTTTTGTTGATACCAAATATTAAAGGAAAATTGTGAATTGAATTTTTATTATTAAATTTTAATAAGGTCTATTGTTGTTTTACATTGAATATGATTATATTTATATTATTATGTATGTATATAATTTATCAACATGTTTATTGTTCAAGCTGGAATTGAAAACTATATCAAATGTATTAGTTTACACGAGAATTCATTTAAATAGAGAAATTATTTACAATTGTTTTTTATAACTTCTATGAATTCAAAAATTATATTAAACAGATAAAAAAAAATTACAGTAAAATGTATTTGGTGTTAATTATGACAATGCTTACTTAATAAAAAGGCTACTATTAACTTTTTATGTAATAATTGCATCGATGACTGTCGAATTGCCAAAAATGAATTGAATAATATTAAAACAACTAACGTCAATAATTGTGTGTTATGCAAAAATAGTACGTTTACCATGTTTGTGTTCAACATAAATTTCACAACTTATATCACATTACAATGTCGATGTTTTTCTAAAAATAGTAAATTACCACCAAATGTATTATGGTTTTAATTAAAAATAAAGATTAATATGTGCCAAATACGAGGCCAAATATTACCTAAATGTTGTATGCGAATTGAGTGCATAAATCCTTCCATTCCATTGATAAGTCATTGTTCAACCCTTTTTATGAAAATATATTTATTAAAAGTGTAAGAAAATATAAGTCTTAATTATTTAAATTAAATATTTAATAAACGAAACGTTACGTGTGTAACGAAAATGAATATACAACCTTTTTTATTAATCCCTGATTTCAATTATATAAGGGGAAAGATTAATGCTACAGGAAATTAGGGAAATAAAAGTGTTTTCTTGCACGCGGTAAAAATTAGAGCATTTAATACTATACAAAAAAGTAAAAAAATATAAAAAGTTGGCCTAGTTTGGTAGTCAAATAACAAATTTCAAAAAACCACTGGACTTCTTCAATTTCAAGAGCATATTCATAATTTTATTTTTAATGTTATGATTATTTAACGTAAATAATCTAGTTGAGAAA